>NC_060060.1:19011341-19611341 GCF_020283565.1 Trifolium pratense
CATTTGCCCCTTAAAAATTCAAACTGATTAGCATCAAGCGCCTTTGTAAAAATGTCAGCTAGCTGTTCACTTGTACCAATGTGCTTAAGTTCCACACAATTTTCTTCAACAAGGTCTCTGATGAAATGATGCCTGATGTCTATGTGTTTGGTTCTTGAGTGTTGAACTGGATTCTTTGATATATTGATTGCACTCAAGTTGTCGCAATATAATGTCATGACATCTTGGTCGACATTATATTCTTTCAGCATCTGTTTCATCCACATCAGCTGTGAACAACTACTACCTGCAGCTATGTATTCAGCCTCTGCAGTGGATAGAGACACACAATTCTGCTTCTTGCTGAACCATGAGATCAGGTTGTCACCCAAAAAGAAGCATCCTCCTGAAGTGCTCTTTCTATCATCAGCACTTCCAGCCAATCTGCATCACAATACCCTATCAAAGTTGAGTTCTTGGTCTGGGAATACAGAATCCCATAATCACTGGTGCCCTTTATATACTTCAGAATCCTTTTGACTTGCACAAGATGGCTCATCTTTGGCTTGGCTTGGTATCTTGCACAAACACCAACAGCAAAGGTGATGTCTGGTCTACTAGCTGTAAGATACAAGAGACTGCCAATCATGCTCCTGTACAGACTTTGGTCAACATCAATGCCATTCTCATCTTTGGTTAGCTTCAGATGAGTAGCAGCTGGAGTTCTCTTGTGTGCTGCAGTGTCCATTCCAAACTTTTTGACCATGTTCTTCGCATACTTGCTTTGAGAAACAAATATGGTGTCTTCCATTTGTTTAACTTGCAGACCAAGGAAATATGTCAGCTCACCTACCAAACTCATTTCAAACTCTGATTGCATTTGTTGTACAAAATGTTGCACCATCTTTTCAGACATTCCACCAAATACTATGTCATCAACATAAATCTGGGCGATCATCAGCTTCTCTTCTTGTTCTTTAACAAACAAGGTTTTGTCATGGCCTCCTTTTCTGTATCCTTGACTAACAAGAAAATTTGTCAGCCTTTCGTACCAAGCCCTTGGAGCCTGTTTCAGTCCATAAAGAGCCTTCTTCAGCTTGTACACATGATCAGGATTAGCAGGATCTACAAAACCTTTTGGCTGCTCCACATAAACTTCTTCATGTAAGTACCCATTAAGAAAGGCACTTTTGACATCCATTTGGTACAGCTTAAATTTAAAGATGCAGGCTATACCAAGAAGAAGTCTGATAGATTCCAATCTTGCTACTGGCGCAAATGTTTCATCAAAGTCAAGTCCTTCAACCTGAGTGTACCCTTGAGCCACTAACCTTGCCTTGTTTCTTGTTACAACACCATTTTCATCTGACTTGTTCTTGAACACCCATTTTGTGTCTATGACATTAACACCATTGGGTCTAGGGACAAGATCCCACACATCACTTCTTCTAAACTGAGTTAGTTCATCTTGCATAGCTTCTATCCAAAACTCATCAGTAAGAGCCTCTTTTTACATTCTTTGGCTCAATTTTTGAAACAAAACATGAATTAGTAACCACTTCATTTGTCCTTCTTGTAGCAATTCCCTGGTTAGGATTTCCTATGATGAGATCCTTGGGATGATTCTTCTGTATTCTTATTGAAGGAACTTTACTCACAGGACGAGGTGTAGAAATGGTTGATTCATCATCTGAATCTGATTCCTTATCTGCTACAGCTTCTTCAGATGTTGGCAAAGTTGTTGCAACATCATCTTCAGTGTCAGATGTTTCAGCAGATGTCATATCATCTATCACAACGTTGATAGACTCTACTATTACTTTGGTTCTCTGGTTGTAAACTCTATAAGCCCTGCTGTTTGTTGAATACCCAAGAAATAATCCTTCTTCACTTTTAGGATCCATTTTCCTTCTGTGCTCTCTATCAGCTAGGATGTAACACTTACTTCCAAACACATGAAAGTGTTTGACAGTTGGTTTTCTGCCTTTCCACAATTCATATAGTGTAGTAGAAGTTCCAGTTCTGAGTGTGACACGATTGTGAATATAACAAGCAGTATGCATAGCCTCAGCCCAGAATTGATATGGAAGATGTTTTGCATGCAACATTACTCTGGCTGACTCTTGTATTGTCCTGTTCTTCCTCTCAACAACACCATTTTGTTGAGGTGTGATTGGAGCTGAGAATTCATGCTTGATTCCTTCAGAGATGCAGAATTCAAGAAAGCTTGCATTCTCAAACTCTTTACCAT
Organism: Trifolium pratense; assembly: GCF_020283565.1. Taxonomy (NCBI): domain Eukaryota; kingdom Viridiplantae; phylum Streptophyta; class Magnoliopsida; order Fabales; family Fabaceae; genus Trifolium; species Trifolium pratense. Next base: position 19,013,572 of record NC_060060.1, read on the forward strand.
GATCACTTCGTATCCTAACAATAGCAGAGTTCTTTTCTCTTTGGAGTTGAAGACAAAGTTCTTTGAATGCATCAAAACTTTCAGATTTGTCTTTTAGGAATTCAATCCATGTGAACCTTGAAAAGTCATCCACCATGACAAACGCGTACCTTTTTCCTCCAAGGCTCTCCACTTGCATTGGCCCCATCAAGTCTATGTGCAGTAATTCTAGAACCCTTGTTGTGGTAAGATGTTGTAACTTTGGATGCGACATCTTTGTTTGCTTCCCTATTTGACATTCTCCACATATATTTCCTTCCTCTATTTTGAGCTTTGGAAGTCCTCTGATAGCCTCTTTAGCTATTGCCTTCTTCATGCCTTTAAGGTGCAGGTGGCCAAGTTTTTGGTGCCACAACTTTACCTCATCTTCTTTGCTAATAAGGCATGTTGGTACATCTTCTTCTTTAGGGATCCAGAGATAGCAGTTGTCTCTTGACCTTACTCCTTTCATTAACAGCTCTCCTTGCTCATTTGTAACTAGACATTCAGCTTTCGTGAAGTTAACTTTCATGCCTTGATCACAAAGTTGGCTTATGCTGATTAGATTTGCTTTAAGCCCTTTTACAAGCAGCACATTATCTAGCTTTGGTAAGCCATGGTTTGCAAGTTTACCAACTCCCTTGATCTCTCCTTTGGCTCCATCTCCAAAAGTCACAAAGCTGGTAGCATATGACTTCAAGTCTTCAAGATAGTGTTCAACACCTGTCATGTGTCTAGAACAGCCACTATCAAAGTACCAGGTTTCTCTTGAAGAAGCTCTTAAGGATGTATGAGCTATTAGACCTTTGATCTTCTTCTTTTCTCTCCATTCTTGTCTTGTTGTAACATTAGGAAAGACAGGAGTATAGAATTCTTGATGAACTCTCCTTGGATATCCGTGCAGCCTATAGCAGAAAGGCCTAATGTGTCCTTTCCTGCCACAATGATGACATGTCCAGTTGTAGAACCTGGGCATAGAATGTCCCATCAGATGTTGCGACAATCCTCCTGACACAAACGTGCTACTGATTGGAGTATGTATAGTAGCATTGTTGAACTTCATCTGCTGCTTTACTCTTTCATGTTCAAAACCAATGGGCTTAGGTTTCCCATAGTTTTGTCTCTGTAACATTTCCTCAAAAGCATCAGTACCTTTGGTCATCATTTTAGCCACTTTTGTGACTTGATCTAGATCAGCATTTAATTTGGTTACTTCTACATTCTGTTCAGCAACTTTACACAGGAGGTTAGACTTCTCCATTTCCAGCTGTTGAATTTGACTACTCTGATCTTCAACCTTAGCATTGAGATTATCAATGTTTATGAGTAAGTCATTTTTCTCAGCTTGTAGTTTACCATTGATCTTCTTTTGTTTCTCTAATGCTTTGCAAACTTCTATACTTCTAGTATGAAGATCTTTATAAGTAGCAGCTAGTTCCTCATAGGTTACCTCCTCATCACATGACTCTGAATCAGATTCACAGACTCCTGTTAAAGCATTAACATATTTGGCAGATTCTTCCTCCTCTGAATCTGTATCAGACCATGAAACAACAAGACTTTTCTTTTGCCTTTTTAGAAAGGTTGGACATTCAGGTCTGATATGGCCAAAACCTTCACATTCGTGGCATTTCACTCCTCTTTCATCTTCATTTGTCTTTTTCTGAAAGCTGGACTGTTTGTTGTTGTTGAGTCGACCATTTGGCTTGTGCCTTTGATCCACTTTCTTCATCAACTTGTTGAACTGTCTTCCAAGCATAGCCATAGACTCAGCTAAGCTTTCTTCACCTTCAGATTCAATTTGTAAATCATCAGCAGCACTTTTCGAAGCAAAGGCTAGATTCTTATCTTTCTTTTCATTTCTCCTGTTTAGACCAATTTCATAGGTCTGAAGTGATCCTATGAGTTCATCTAAATTTAGACTTGAAAGGTCATGAGCCTCCTCAATAGCTGTTACTTTCATATCAAATCTTTTAGGCAAAGATCTGAGTATTTTTCCAACTAGCTCCTCATCTGAGATAGGTTTTCCAAGTGCATCAAACGAATTTGCAAAGTCAAGCACATTCATTTGAAAGTCATGAATGGTTTCTTCCTCCTTCATTCTGAGATTCTCAAAATTGGTTTTGAGCATCTGAAGTTTAGATAGCTTAACTTTTGATGTTCCTTCATGAGCTTTTCTCAGAATTTCCCAGGCATGCTTAGCAGTAATACATCTCTTAACAAGCCTGAACATGTTTGCATCCACACCATTAAAAATTGCATACAAGGCTTTGGAGTTGCCAAGTGCCAGATCATCCTCATCTTTAGTCCATTCATCATTTGGCTTCTTGACATCAGTTTTATTGCCATCTTTGTCAAGAACCATTGGTGGTTCCCATCCGCGTAACACAGCCTTCCATGTCCTGCTGTCAATTGATTTTATGAAAGCCTCCATTTTAGCTTTCCAATAATCATAGTTCTCAGGACCTGTCAGTAAGGGGGGTTTAGACACTGACCCTCCTTCTTTATCCATTGTACCAGAAAGTACTCTCCCTGGAGCTCACCCAAAATAACAGAACAGGGTGCCTGCTCTGATGCCAATTGAAATTCTGGTATCACTAGAATGATGTTGGCTAAGATGTCCCAACAACTACTTTGTGAATAATGTTGTTTTCTATTGTTGGCACATCTTATATAACATATAAAAACTGACAGAAAATAAATAAATGACACAAGTAATTGTTAACCCAGTTCAGCCAACTGCCTACTCTGGGGGATACCAATCCAGGAAGGAAATCCACTAATAGCTCTAGTTACTAAGACCTCCAGCAAACCCTAGGATTTACGCCTTACACTAAGACCTCCAGCAAACCCCTGGTTTACGCCTTATAACCTCGACACTACTTATGCAACTTCTGCCTAGGAACTCCTAGACATGAGATCCCATCTCACTTCCACTCACACAACACAACCTGTGTTGATTATACAATGTTAAGAATGATGTGGCGACAACTTGCCAAGACAACACTTCACTTTTGCTTAAAAGCTTCAAGTGAATCACACACGGTAAACTCCGTACTTCAAAGCTTAGGAGCAACCTTAAACTAATGAACTTACTTCTTAACTCGTGTTATAGAATCCACAAGCAAGAATTACAATCAAATAATAAAACACTCAACAAAGACTCAATAAAGACTCAATATGTGTAACTAATATTTTTCAATGAGATCTATATTCTTGAGCTTGGTCTTCGTATATATAATGATTAGGCACGCTCCTCTTTCTTCACAAATGCTCAGACGCTCCTTGAGAATCATAAAGGATGATTTGATACTTTATCAATCTTCATTAAGGATATATCAAGACTTTCCATAAATGTTTAAAGGACTTTTTATGACAGGATAAGTCATCCAGCTATTTCATTAACTTTGTCTTATCCTTAAAACTCCTGATCGGATCAAATCTCCATTGAGCGTGCTCTTTAAGTGGATTTCCATATATAGCAGATGCTCTCATAAATGCGCGAGATTTCCTTGAATAAATATGATGTTGTAACATGTTTTCCAACATCTTGTTAGTATATTTGTTTTAGCAAAATTAAGCCAATTCAAATATCCAACATACCAGATTGATGTTCAAAAGATATCTAGTGGAGAAGATACTAGGAGTTCGTTAATTGTTAAGAACATTCCTAAGAGGTAAGAAAATGATGATTTATTAGGTATATTCAAAAGATAGCAGTGTAGAAATATTTTTAATTTTTTTAGTTTCTTATGATTTTTGCCTATTGTGAATTCTTTTAAGGTATACTTCAGAAATGCTTATATCTGAAATCAATGAGACTCAACCAGGGACTTTTGATTTCATCTACCTTCCACGTCTCAAGCAAGTATGATATACATTTTATTATTAGTAATGTTAGATTTTTCTTCTGTCTTTCTAGGATGATTTATTTAGTAATGTTTTTTTTTTCTTCTTGCAGGATAGAAATAGGAATGTAGGCTATGCTTTCATCAATATGGTCTCACCTTCAAAAATCATTAGCTTTTATCAGGTTTTTTATTTTATAAATTTTCTTGTTATTTGTTTCAGTTCAGATTTTTTTCTTGTCATTTATCTGTTTGTATTAAAATTTTCATGAGCATAGCTTGTCTTGTAAATAATTACCTATAAACTATGTGCATAGTTTGTCATTTATCTGATAAATTTCTTATAGAGAAGTATTTATATGCTTAAATACATTGAATTATTCTGTCTTTTCTTAATATTTGGTAGTGTAATCTGTTTAACTAGTATTAAATTTGTCCTAGGAGAAGTATGTATACGCTTAACTGAAACACGTACATGAAAATTTATGCAGGCTTTTAATGGCAAGATTTGGGACAAGTTACAAAGCGAAAGAGTTGCTTCCCTCGCATATGCTCGAGTTCAAGGAAAGGACGCGCTCATAATGGAATATGTGACCAAACATGCAGACTCAGAGACTCTTGACATGCGCCCAACACTATTTTTTTCTGAGAGCCAATACCAAGAGGTATTATTTTATTCATATCGTATGCTTACTACTTTCAATTATTTCAATAATTTTTTTATTGGGTAAATTTGAGTATTGCTATATTTTGTTTTGTTATATGATTCATATATGGCTCTCTCTGTGACCGTCTAGGAAAGCATTCGATACAGGAACTTGAATATCCGCATACATCAACCGGAAATGATGTAGCTGTGATGATATGGTACGAGGAGAGGAGAGCTTGAAGGAAAATTCAGACGTTGATGTATCGAGAAATGAGGAATATTGTTGTCCTGTAGTTTTTTTTTTTTCATCTTGTATTTCGAGTTTCGACCCCAAAAATTCACTCTAAATCTTCCATTAGATATACTAAAAAGAAATAAAATGCAGACTGGTGTGTTCCATAAATATCTAAGCCTAATCATTTTGTAAAATTGAAATGTTTTGTTGTGTGTTTTAACTCTGCAACTCAAACAGGGTTTCCATAGCAACTGCCATGCAAAGAGTTTTGTGTCATATTTTCAGAAAATATTTTATGGCCATTAGTGAGCCTAATTCATTTCATTTGATTTCATAGCATAATCAAAACCTCAAATTGGCAGCAAATTAAACTTTGGGAATTAATGTTTATAAAAAAAAAAATGAAAAGGAGGGCAATGTGGCACTATACAATGGGGAGAGTGTTAAGATAGTTGCTATTCGCCTTCTTAAAGTGATCTTGTACTCATCCTTATGAATAGGGTAATTTTTTCAGGCTTTGTGTATTAATTTTTGAGGTATTGCAAACTAAAATGTCCTTTACATATTAGCCACTAAAGGCCAATTTGATTTGCACAGGATAAATACTTGACAGAAAAATATAAGACAAACTTTTAAGTTATTGGACAATTTTTTATTTTTTCTTAACTTAGCTCTGCTAGGATAAATACTTGACAGAAAAAGAAAAAAAAAAGCATAGCCATAGACATAGACATGTTCAGCTAAAGAGTAAAAACTTGAATTCATTCTTTCCCTTGTCAATTCCAACACAAATCGAATTTGACATCATCTACCAATAAACATTTACACAAACACCTCATGTAATCTAGACTAGAGTAGAGTAACTAGTCTAATGATAAGAACACTAGACTAACTAGTTGGAACTCAAAGTCTTATACAATCAAATCATTCCATAATAGTTGGTAATTTTATGGTAAACAAAACCACTCATGCTCAAAACCAAAATCCTAAAACATAAATCAGTATCCTATACAATGATTTCCTTTACTGTACACAGCATCATTTCACCTCATACAGTAAATCTTTATTTCACAAATAAACACAAAAGAAAACATAACACTTATGGGAGAAACTCTGCACAAAAGAAATAAAAAACTTATGATTAACAAATAGAATTTGGAGTAATCAGCATGAAGTGTAAAAACAGGCAAATAGTGTAACTAGGGAAAGCACGGTTAAGCAATAGACATCAGAGAGATTGTTTAATGAAGGCTTGAAGGATAACTTTTTACACTGCCAGAAATGTGCTTGACTCATTGTAATATCCATTCTCTCAAGGAAGATTAGGATTATACTTGTCCCAAATTTTCCTTAAATCCTTCAAAACAAGTGGTTTGTGCTTGTTTTCAAGAGTTTTGAAACTTGTTTCAGTACAATGTGTTGGATATTTGAATTGGCTTAATTTTGCTAAAACAAATATACTAACAAGATGTTGGAAAACATGTTACAACATCATATTTATTCAAGGAAATCTCGCGCATTTATGAGAGCATCTGCTATATATGGAAATCCACTTAAAGAGCACGCTCAATGGAGATTTGATCCGATCAGGAGTTTTTAAGGATAAGACAAAGTTAATGAAATAGCTGGATGACTTATCCTGTCATAAAAAGTCCTTTAAACATTTATGGAAAGTCTTGATATATCCTTAATGAAGATTGATAAAGTATCAAATCATCCTTTATGATTCTCAAGGAGCGTCTGAGCATTTGTGAAGAAAGAGGAGCGTGCCTAATCATTATATATACGAAGACCAAGCTCAAGAATATACATCTCATTGAAAAATATTAGTTACACATATTGAGTCTTTATTGAGTCTTTGTTGAGTGTTTTATTATTTGATTGTAATTCTTGCTTGTGGATTCTATAACACGAGTTAAGAAGTAAGTTTATTAGTTTAAGGTTGCTCCTAAGCTTTGAAGTACGGAGTTTACCGTGTGTGATTCACTTGAAGCTTTTAAGCAAAAGTGAAGTGTTGTCTTGGCAAGTTGTCGCCACATCATTCTCAACATTGTATAATCAACACAGGTTGTGTTGTGTGAGTGGAAGTGAGATGGGATCTCATGTCTAGGAGTTCCTAGGCAGAAGTTGCATAAGTAGTGTCGAGGTTATAAGGCGTAAACCAGGGGTTTGCTGGAGGTCTTAGTGTAAGGCGTAAATCCTAGGGTTTGCTGGAGGTCTTAGTAACTAGAGCTATTAGTGGATTTCCTTCCTGGATTGGTATCCCCCAGAGTAGGCAGTTGGCTGAACTGGGTTAACAATTACTTGTGTCATTTATTTATTTTCTGTCAGTTTTTATATGTTATATAAGATGTGCCAACAATAGAAAACAACATTATTCACAAAGTAGTTGTTGGGACATCTTAGGCAACATCATTCTAGTGATACCAGAATTTCAATTGGCATCAGAGCAGGCACCCTGTTCTGTTATTTTGGGTGAGCTCCAGGGAGAGTACTTTCTGGTACAATGGATAAAGAAGGAGGGTCAGTGTCTAAACCCCCTTACTGACAGGTCCTGAGAACTATGATTATTGGAAAGCTAAAATGGAGGCTTTCATAAAATCAATTGACAGCAGGACATGGAAGGCTGTGTTACGCGGATGGGAACCACCAATGGTTCTTGACAAAGATGGCAATAAAACTGATGTCAAGAAGCCAAATGATGAATGGACTAAAGATGAGGATGATCTGGCACTTGGCAACTCCAAAGCCTTGTATGCAATTTTTAATGGTGTGGATGCAAACATGTTCAGGCTTGTTAAGAGATGTATTACTGCTAAGCATGCCTGGGAAATTCTGAGAAAAGCTCATGAAGGAACATCAAAAGTTAAGCTATCTAAACTTCAGATGCTCAAAACCAATTTTGAGAATCTCAGAATGAAGGAGGAAGAAACCATTCATGACTTTCAAATGAATGTGCTTGACTTTGCAAATTCGTTTGATGCACTTGGAAAACCTATCTCAGATGAGGAGCTAGTTGGAAAAATACTCAGATCTTTGCCTAAAAGATTTGATATGAAAGTAACAGCTATTGAGGAGGCTCATGACCTTTCAAGTCTAAATTTAGATGAACTCATAGGATCACTTCAGACCTATGAAATTGGTCTAAACAGGAGAAATGAAAAGAAAGATAAGAATCTAGCCTTTGCTTCGAAAAGTGCTGCTGATGATTTACAAATTGAATCTGAAGGTGAAGAAAGCTTAGCTGAGTCTATGGCTATGCTTGGAAGACAGTTCAACAAGTTGATGAAGAAAGTGGATCAAAGGCACAAGCCAAATGGTCGACTCAACAACAACAAACAGTCCAGCTTTCAGAAAAAGACAAATGAAGATGAAAGAGGAGTGAAATGCCACGAATGTGAAGGTTTTGGCCATATCAGACCTGAATGTCCAACCTTTCTAAAAAGGCAAAAGAAAAGTCTTGTTGTTTCATGGTCTGATACAGATTCAGAGGAGGAAGAATCTGCCAAATATGTTAATGCTTTAACAGGAGTCTGTGAATCTGATTCAGAGTCAGGTGATGAGGAGGTAACCTATGAGGAACTAGCTGCTACTTATAAAGATCTTCATACTAGAAGTATAGAAGTTTGCAAAGCATTAGAGAAACAAAAGAAGATCAATGGTAAACTACAAGCTGAGAAAAATGACTTACTCATAAACATTGATAATCTCAATGCTAAGGTTGAAGATCAGAGTAGTCAAATTCAACAGCTGGAAATGGAGAAGTCTAACCTCCTGTGTAAAGTTGCTGAACAGAATGTAGAAGTAACCAAATTAAATGCTGATCTAGATCAAGTCACAAAAGTGGCTAAAATGATGACCAAAGGTACTGATGCTTTTGAGGAAATGTTACAGAGACAAAACTATGGGAAACCTAAGCCCATTGGTTTTGAACATGAAAGAGTAAAGCAGCAGATGAAGTTCAACAATGCTACTATACATACTCCAATCAGTAGCACGTTTGTGTCAGGAGGATTGTCGCAACATCTGATGGGACATTCTATGCCCAGGTTCTACAACTGGACATGTCATCATTGTGGCAGGAAAGGACACATTAGGCCTTTCTGCTATAGGCTGCACGGATATCCAAGGAGAGTTCATCAAGAATTCTATACTCCTGTCTTTCCTAATGTTACAACAAGACAAGAATGGAGAGAAAAGAAGAAGATCAAAGGTCTAATAGCTCATACATCCTTAAGAGCTTCTTCAAGAGAAACCTGGTACTTTGATAGTGGCTGTTCTAGACACATGACAGGTGTTGAACACTATCTTGAAGACTTGAAGTCATATGCTACCAGCTTTGTGACTTTTGGAGATGGAGCCAAAGGAGAGATCAAGGGAGTTGGTAAACTTGCAAACCATGGCTTACCAAAGCTAGATAATGTGCTGCTTGTAAAAGGGCTTAAAGCAAATCTAATCAGCATAAGCCAACTTTGTGATCAAGGCATGAAAGTTAACTTCACGAAAGCTGAATGTCTAGTTACAAATGAGCAAGGAGAGCTGTTAATGAAAGGAGTAAGGTCAAGAGACAACTGCTATCTCTGGATCCCTAAAGAAGAAGATGTACCAACATGCCTTATTAGCAAAGAAGATGAGGTAAAGTTGTGGCACCAAAAACTTGGCCACCTGCACCTTAAAGGCATGAAGAAGGCAATAGCTAAAGAGGCTATCAGAGGACTTCCAAAGCTCAAAATAGAGGAAGGAAATATATGTGGAGAATGTCAAATAGGGAAGCAAACAAAGATGTCGCATCCAAAGTTACAACATCTTACCACAACAAGGGTTCTAGAATTACTGCACATAGACTTGATGGGGCCAATGCAAGTGGAGAGCCTTGGAGGAAAAAGGTACGCGTTTGTCATGGTGGATGACTTTTCAAGGTTCACATGGATTGAATTCCTAAAAGACAAATCTGAAAGTTTTGATGCATTCAAAGAACTTTGTCTTCAACTCCAAAGAGAAAAGAACTCTGCTATTGTTAGGATACGAAGTGATCATGGTAAAGAGTTTGAGAATGCAAGCTTTCTTGAATTCTGCATCTCTGAAGGAATCAAGCATGAATTCTCAGCTCCAATCACACCTCAACAAAATGGTGTTGTTGAGAGGAAGAACAGGACAATACAAGAGTCAGCCAGAGTAATGTTGCATGCAAAACATCTTCCATATCAATTCTGGGCTGAGGCTATGCATACTGCTTGTTATATTCACAATCGTGTCACACTCAGAACTGGAACTTCTACTACACTATATGAATTGTGGAAAGGCAGAAAACCAACTGTCAAACACTTTCATGTGTTTGGAAGTAAGTGTTACATCCTAGCTGATAGAGAGCACAGAAGGAAAATGGATCCTAAAAGTGAAGAAGGATTATTTCTTGGGTATTCAACAAACAGCAGGGCTTATAGAGTTTACAACCAGAGAACCAAAGTAATAGTAGAGTCTATCAACGTTGTGATAGATGATATGACATCTGCTGAAACATCTGACACTGAAGATGATGTTGCAACAACTTTGCCAACATCTGAAGAAGCTGTAGCAGATAAGGAATCAGATTCAGATGATGAATCAACCATCCCTACACCTCGCCCTGTGAGCAAAGTTCCTTCAATAAGAATACAGAAGAACCATCCCAAGGATCTCATCATAGGAAATCCTAACCAGGGAATTGCTACAAGAAGGACAAATGAAGTGGTTACTAATGCATGTTTTGTCTCAAAGGTTGAGCCTAAAAATGTAAAAGAGGCTCTCACTGATGAGTTCTGGATAGAAGCCATGCAAGATGAATTAACTCAGTTTAGGAGAAGTGATGTGTGGGATCTTGTTCCTAGACCCAATGGTGTTAATGTCATAGGCACAAAATGGGTGTTCAAGAACAAGTCAGATGAAAATGGTGTTGTAACAAGAAACAAGGCAAGATTAGTGGCTCAAGGGTACACTCAGATTGAAGGACTTGATTTTGATGAAACATTTGCGCCTGTAGCAAGACTAGAATCTATTAGGCTACTCCTTGGTATAGCATGCATTTTCAAATTTAAGCTGTACCAAATGGATGTCAAGAGTGCCTTTCTAAATGGGTACTTGCATGAAGAGGTTTATGTGGAGCAGCCAAAAGGTTTTGTAGATCCTGCCAATCCTGATCATGTGTACAAGCTGAAGAAGGCGCTTTATGGATTAAAACAGGCTCCAAGGGCCTGGTATGAGAGGCTGACAAATTTTCTTGTTAGTCAAGGATACAGAAAAGGAGGCCATGACAAAACCTTGTTTGTTAAAGAACAAGAAGAGAAGCTGATGATTGCCCAGATTTATGTTGATGACATAGTATTTGGTGGAATGTCTGAAAAGATGGTGCAACATTTTGTACAACAAATGCAATCAGAGTTTGAAATGAGTTTGGTTGGTGAGCTAACATATTTTCTTGGTCTGCAAGTAAAACAAATGGAAGACACCATATTTGTCTCTCAAAGCAAGTATGCGAAGAACATGATCAAAAAGTTTGGAATGGACACTGCAGCACACAAGAGAACACCAGCTGCTACTCATCTAAAGCTAACCAAAGATGAAAATGGCATTGATGTTGATCAAAGCCTATACAGGAGTATGATTGGCAGTCTATTGTATCTTACAGCTAGTAGACCAGACATCACTTTTGTTGTGGGTGTTTGTGCAAGATATCAAGCCAAGCCAAAGATGAGCCATCTTGTCCAAGTCAAAAGGATTCTGAAGTATATAAAGGGCACCAGTGATTATGGAATTCTGTACTCCCAGACAAAGAATTCAACTTTGATAGGGTATTGTGATGCAGATTGGGCTGGAAGTGCTGATGATAGAAAGAGCACTTCAGGAGGATGCTTCTTTTTGGGTGACAACCTGATCTCATGGTTCAGCAAGAAGCAGAATTGTGTGTCTCTATCCACTGCAGAGGCTGAATACATAGCTGCAGGTAGCAGTTGTTCCCAGCTGATGTGGATGAAACAGATGCTGAAAGAATATAATGTCGACCAAGATGTCATGACATTATATTGTGACAACTTGAGTGCAATCAATATATCAAAGAATCCAGTTCAACACTCAAGAACCAAACATATAGACATCAGGCATCATTTCATTAGAGACCTTGTTGAAGAAAATTGTGTGGAACTTAAGCACATTGGTACAAGTGAACAGCTAGCTGACATTTTTACAAAGGCGCTTGATGCTAATCAGTTTGAATTTTTAAGGGGCAAATTGGGAATTTGCCTGCATGAAGATGCATAGCAGTTACAGCAGTTGAGGCGTGCAAAAAGAAACCGTTTTCTCTCCCATCATTCAATGCACGCTAATTTAGGGAAATCATTACAAACTCCCCTTAAATATGTCTGTACACGCAATCAATGCACTTCCATTCAAATCCTAATTTTCTATCGTAAATCCTATTCTTCCACTTCCAACCTCAACCTTCATCCATTCAACTTCCTAAACCTCAAAAATCTTCATCCAAACATGTCTGAATCATCACAAACTACAAAGTCTGGCCGTTCTACTCGATCAAAGGCGAAGATCGATTCCTCGAAGATCATCAAGGACGCCGTCCCTGTTACGACTGTTCGTGCTTCCAAACCCAAAGCTCAGACAAATGTCGCTGAGAAGAAAGGAAAAGAAAAATCTGTTGAGAAAAAGGAAGAAATCGTCAAAGTAAGTGATGCTATCTCTCCTTTGGGTAATAAATCTAGTAAAGGAAGTTCTAAAAGGAAAAGAAGGGATTACAAATCTAAGTTTTCTCTGTCTATGTCTGATTTGGTGTTTGATTCGAATGTTAACACATCTGAGAAAACATCTGAAACCAACGAAGGAGAATCTCAGAACCCTAAACCTGTGTCTAAAGTTGTTGAAACAATTCCTCCTGCTGTTGACCCTAGCGAAGAAAATTTGGGATCTGACGCTGCAAAGCAAGATCTTAACTCTATGCCCGTTGAAACTGAGATGGAAGACGCTCCTACAGAGGTAGAAACAGAAACTGTTAATAAATCACCAACAATTGCTGAGATGGTGGCTGAGAAATCAACCCCTGTTGTTACTGAAGAAGTTGTTATGCAAGATGTTGAAACATCCTTGAATGTAAATGAAGAAGTTGAAACTGCAACTGCTGAGGAAGAACCTGTGAAGGAAACTGCTGCTGAAAAAGATGTTGAGACAACTGCCACAACATCTGAGTCCACAGATGAGGAAACTGGAACTGATGAGGGTACTTCTGATAATGAAGGGGACACTCAATCTGAAGAAAGTAACCAGTCCATCCCTACAGATGAGCAAGAGGTTGAAGCTGACAAGCCTGCAGAAGCTGAGAAAGAGAAAGATATTGTTGATGTTGATGCTTATGTCACCACCAAGACTGCTGAAAAATCAACTGGTGGTATAACAAAGAGATTGAGAAGCTGTACAGGGAAGGCTGTGGCCACTGCAACCAAGACTCCTGCACCAAGAGTGAAAACAAAAGGTGTTGGACCAGTCAAAGGTTGGAGCAAAGTTCTCTCCCCTCCGAGTAAGAAGAAGGAAACACTGAAGAGAAAGAAGGAGTCATCTAGTGACTCAGACTATGATGTTGCTGAAGATGTTGCTAACATCTCATCTGCCAATCCTAAGAAAGCTACTGTGAAGAAGGCTCCTCAAAGTGTTGAAGAAGCCCCCTGTGATAACATCTCCTTCCATCGTGCTGCCTTTGCACTGAGATGAGACTATATTTACCAAAGAAGATTAGCTGTTGAAAGGGAACTGAACAGAGATGCTCTAAAATGTCAAGACATCTTTGACTACATCAAAGAAGCTGGTCTGATGAAGACAGTCTGTGATTTCAGTCCCTGTTATGAGCTGCTTGTGAAAGAATTTCTGGTGAACATCCCTGAAGAATGTGACAACCCACTGAGCAAGGACTACCACAAAGTTTTTGTCAGAGGTAAATGTATCAACTTTTCTCCTGTTGTGATAAATAACTACCTAGGTAGGTCTGTAGAACCTAAGGCTGAATTAGAAGTTGCTAATGATGTTGTGAGTGCTGAGATAACTGGTGGTAAGGTTAAGGTCTGGCCTACAAAGAAGCTGATACCCACGAGCAAATTAAATGTCAAATATGCCATCCTCAATAGGATAGGGTCAACAAATTGGGTGCCAACCAAGCATGCAACCAATGTTGCTACAAACCTGGGTAGATTTATATATGCTGTAGGAACCAAAGTTGACTATGACTATGGGACCTTTATTTTTGATCAAACCATTAAGCATATTAGATCAACTGCTGTGAAGATGCCAATAGCATTTCCATCACTATTGTGTGGAATCATTTTGGCCCAGTATCCAGAAATCAAGGCTGTGACTGACACTCCCAAGAAAAGGGAATCTGGTTTTACTTTTCATCATAAGCTCTTTGGTAATCACAATGTTACTGATCATGTTGGGACATCTGCTGCTGGAGCTGGTGTTATGACCAAAAGGGAGATTATTGCTGGCTTAAAGGTTCAATGTCAGGATATTGATAAACAGCTGGCTGAGCTTGAGGAAAGGAAGAATGTGTTCTTGAAGATGATTGAAGGATTGGAGGCTGATGAGGTGCCTGTCAAAGCAAGTGCAAATGTGGCTGCTACAAGTGATAAAGACAATGATGATGAGGACGAAGGTTATGCTACTGCTACAGATGAGGATGAAGCCTCTGACAGTAGTGATGATGAATGATTTTGTAATCTGTTTAATATTTTACTGAACTTTGTTATTTGGTTTGTGGGTGTTTTGTGCCCTGGATTTTAGCACCTTCTGAGTGCATGGTCTGTACTTTTAATTCTGCACTTTGGATACTTAACTTTCCTGTTTTGGCACATTTTGTGGCTAAAAAGGGGGAGTAGTACTTTGGTTTGTTTGTTTCTGCTACATGTTGTTGTGTCTTTTGTTATGACATGTTTATAAGTAGCAGTAAGCAAGTATTCAGGGGGAGTAAAATTTTGATTACCCTGAGATGATGCACAAGCTGATGAAGTTAGGGGGAGTTTGCTACTGAATGGATGCTGCCCTGATTGGACGAACATGTGCTAGGAGATGTGCTCCCATATGTCACAACATCTTTGATGACATATGATATATGTTTTGCTCTGATACCACGTTTTATTTTGCTCGAGGCTAATTGATGATAACTCCGCTGCTGCTGCCTCTGATGCATATATTTTCACCTATGTGAAATTTTGTTTAACTGATGCTCTAACATTCCTTCTTTTGTGTGACCATGGTGATTTGAAGGATTGCGCTCTTTATATCTCTCAAAGGTAATGGCCTGAAATTGTTTTAGCCAAAAATTGCCAAAGGGGGAGATTGTTGGATATTTGAATTGGCTTAATTTTGCTAAAACAAATATACTAACAAGATGTTGGAAAACATGTTACAACATCATATTTATTCAAGGAAATCTCGCGCATTTATGAGAGCATCTGCTATATATGGAAATCCACTTAAAGAGCACGCTCAATGGAGATTTGATCCGATCAGGAGTTTTTAAGGATAAGACAAAGTTAATGAAATAGCTGGATGACTTATCCTGTCATAAAAAGTCCTTTAAACATTTATGGAAAGTCTTGATATATCCTTAATGAAGATTGATAAAGTATCAAATCATCCTTTATGATTCTCAAGGAGCGTCTGAGCATTTGTGAAGAAAGAGGAGCGTGCCTAATCATTATATATACGAAGACCAAGCTCAAGAATATACATCTCATTGAAAAATATTAGTTACACATATTGAGTCTTTATTGAGTCTTTGTTGAGTGTTTTATTATTTGATTGTAATTCTTGCTTGTGGATTCTATAACACGAGTTAAGAAGTAAGTTTATTAGTTTAAGGTTGCTCCTAAGCTTTGAAGTACGGAGTTTACCGTGTGTGATTCACTTGAAGCTTTTAAGCAAAAGTGAAGTGTTGTCTTGGCAAGTTGTCGCCACATCATTCTCAACATTGTATAATCAACACAGGTTGTGTTGTGTGAGTGGAAGTGAGATGGGATCTCATGTCTAGGAGTTCCTAGGCAGAAGTTGCATAAGTAGTGTCGAGGTTATAAGGCGTAAACCAGGGGTTTGCTGGAGGTCTTAGTGTAAGGCGTAAATCCTAGGGTTTGCTGGAGGTCTTAGTAACTAGAGCTATTAGTGGATTTCCTTCCTGGATTGGTATCCCCCAGAGTAGGCAGTTGGCTGAACTGGGTTAACAATTACTTGTGTCATTTATTTATTTTCTGTCAGTTTTTATATGTTATATAAGATGTGCCAACAATAGAAAACAACATTATTCACAAAGTAGTTGTTGGGACATCTTAGGCAACATCATTCTAGTGATACCAGAATTTCACAATGTGACAGGTCCTGTCAACAATATGTAGAATTAGATGAATCTCTAGACGAATGTTTTACGAAAGAGACCAATCATGCTAAAAAAAATTCAAGTATCAATCAATAAGGAATTAACATTCACTATCATGATAGTACAGGTAAATGGATTGAGAACGGTCGACGTTTCTTGCGGTAGTAATCTGCAGAATGTGCTTTTATCAGTCTTAATGGAAAAACGACCAATTTTCATCTAATAAGACTAACATAACTTATAAACAAATGTGTCAGTTGCTACAGGACTGTGTCAATAGGTAGCTTATATAATGTTATAAACAAATCCAATTCATAAAGTCATCAAATTCATAAGAAACCACACAATGTTGATAAATCTCACACTACAAATTAATAGCCCCATCTCACCTATTATTGCATCGCGGAGTATCGATCTTTTTTGTTTTCCACCTCAGCCCTGCAACATATCACAGACATAAATTAGTAGTCAACTTCCAGCCACATTTTCATATCACAGACATAAATTAATAGCCCACTTTTCACCTATTATTACACTTAAAAGCAGACACTCACACAGGGGCAGTAGTAGTTACCAATAGCAGTGGCCAATGACTTTACACCAGAAAGAATTTTAACAACATCAGCACCCTCCAGAGCTTTTCCAAGCTTTTCTTCACTCAAGTACCCAGTTACCTACAATTGAAACCAAAAATGGAAACAAAAAAATCCTCAATAATTAGTGCAACAACATTAAACTCAAGTAAAATTTGCACACAACTGCAGAAGAGTAAAATAAACAACAGTAGAATGTACAATGACATTAAAAAACAATAGACCTCAACCATTAATCTCAATAGTTTGAGTAAGATCACCCAACACCTTTCACAACCAGTTCATTGCTATGTTGATTACTACAATATAATACTTCTATCATTACCATATCCTCTCTCTGCCCATTAAAAAGCTTGCAAGAACAGTGAGTTAAAAACAAAATATAAATAAAAAATGGCCAAACAAAGTTTAGAAGTACACACCGAGCCTTCACTACCTTATCAAGCCACCAAATAATGCTAAAACATTCACTACAGAAATCTTGTTTGATGTTGCTAAATCTATGACCATAACAATGCATTGTTCCACCATTCAATTTTTGTTCTTCCACTCTACTACAATACTACAAATCCTTCAAAACAATGAAAACAAATGCTACTATCACTGGAATTGTCAATTTCTATTTTGTAATTCAATTTCTGTTCTTCCACTCTACTACAAAACTACAAATTGCCAATTTCATTCATGTTAAAAATGCAAATCTAAAACACAACAATGTAGAAATTAAGCCTATGTTTCAAAACAAACTTCATATCTAAAAAATAAATCAGCCAATTAAATTTTCAGATCTTCAATCTTCCAAACTAATGAAGCAACTAAATGCAGTTTCCAATAACAGATTTTACAAGAAATTTTTGAAATATCAAATCCTAAGCTAGGTTAAAATAGATGCGAACTACATACCACAAATTCGTGAGATTCAGAGGAATTCAGAGGGATCCTAAGAAAGTACATAGCTCAACAATTGATTTTTGAAATTGACTTGAAAATCTGAAATCATATCAGAAATCAAAACCTGTTGAGGGTACTTCATTGTAACCAATGTTGGTTACTTGTAAAACAAGTAATAGAGTTAGTTAGGTGATTTTATGTGATGAGTTGTGTGTGTTTGTTAGTTTTTCTGTCATGTTAGTTATTTGATCTTAAGGAGGTAGTTAGGGGTAGTTACTAGTTTGTTAGTAACTTAACCCACAAGTAACGCATAATAAATAGTGGTGTAAAGTGAGTAAGTGTGATCAATAACAATAATTTCTTTCTCTCTTAATTCTCTCTCAATTATGTGTGTATGTTCTTGCTTTAATTAAGTTCCAACAGTGGCATCAGAGCCATTGACAATTGATCCATGGGGTTTCAATAATGGCTTCCGCAAAAGAGATTACTTTTCAATCAAAGATATGAGAAGTGGGTGGTGAGGATGCAAGAAATCTTTGGTTTCTGGAGAGTGCTGGAAATGGTGCAAAGAGGTATCCAAGAAGAGGAAGATAGTGCTTCCTGCAAGAAACCGAGAAAAGAGTGAATTTTCAGAGGAGTTCTTCTACCAAATGTGCAAAAGCGTCAAAAGATTCAAACAAATCTCACAGTGGAGCCAAAGAAGAAAGGTGCTTGGCAAAGAGGAAAGTGAATTGCTTACAAAAGTGGTATCAGGCACAACACACAGAGAGAGATTTTTAGAAAGTGAGTCTTGATGATGAAGTGATTCTGAATGTTGAGGTAAAAAATGTTTAATTCTTTGATGTGCTCGTGTTTATTCTTGTAAAGAATTGTAAGAATTTGAAGAAGATTTCAGTTATGTCGTAATTATTCGGTGTTAAGGGTGTTCATGCCGTCGTAGATTACAACATCATTATCAATAAAGTTTCTGTTAAGAGGTTTCGTATAGTTAACGATGAAGATAGTGCTAAATCATTTTCTGGTAATGGGTCATTTTCATTGAAATTGATCAATTTGTTTGAAGGATCTTGTTAACGGCCACACATTTGCGATGTTAATAATTTGTTTTAAAATGCTTCAAACTATGGAATTGATTCGGTGTATTGGTGACTGAGAGACAAATCTTGTGACAGTGGATAAGTTGAATTCTGGGTTGGTTGAGATTTATCTTGAGAAGATTCGTGGTAGTGATGGGAAGCTTGGAAGTGTTAGTGATTACTGTGTGCAATGCATCATTGTGTCTGTCCTGTTATTGTTGTTTGCTATCCCGATGATGAGGTTGTTGTTGCTGTCAAGGAAGATGAGGAGGGTGGGGCTGTTATCAAGCCTGTTGATGTTTCTCATGAACATAAGAAAGAAGATTAATGGGGAGTCAATTGATCACATCAACTTTGTCTCTACAGGTTGCACTTTAGAGCATTTTCCTGGATGTTAACTTGGAAAGATTTTGGTCCTTTAGGCTCTGTATGCTTGGTTCCAAACTGGTATATAGTTAGTGATGCCAGTGTTGAGTGCATTCTTGTGTTTGAGTATTGTAATTTGGCTAAACTCAAGGTGTAGAGACATTGGCAACTGAAATTCCAGCACGCAGTGGACAGATGCTACGCAAGATGCTACAGCAACTGTCGTAGCAATATAAAAGCTGGGGATAATAAAGACAATAAACAACAATAAAGTAAATAACATAGATCTTTTGTTAACCCAGTTCAGTTCAACGTCACCTACTCTGGGGGATACCAATCCAGGAATGAATCCACTATAATAGCTCTAGTTCAAAGCCCTCGACCAACACCCGGTACTTGACTTATCGCCTAGACACTACCCGTGCAATCCTACCTAGGAACCTCCTAGATATGAGACCCCGTCTCAATCCCTTCTAACAACACGTATTGTGTTGCTGTAAACTTTAAAACGATCAAGAGATGGAGACACTCTCCTAGAAACTAGACTTCACTCTCGCTTAAAAGTTCTCGAGTGAAACACACACACACTAACTCTGTGCTTCAAAGCTTAGGAGTAGTTTACAATTAAAACCCAAGACACAGTCCTAAACTTGCATCAAAGTGACACAAGAAAGGCTCACAATTAACAACACACTCTAAACCCTAAAACTCACACTTTTAGTAAAACACGGTTTAGATTACATGAGTAGAATAGGCATGAGTCTTCTCGTATTTATAGTCTTCAATTGTCTTGATGTGCAAGCTAGGTTTTCAGACCCACACAGCTGTAAGTATTGCGGCCAACCCTAAATTATTTTTAAAAATAAAACCATGTTTGATTTAACGCAAAAATATATTATGTTATATTTTTGTTTTACATAAAGCATGCAAACTGCCTTTCAGAAGCTTGAGCAGCAAGACTTCAAATAAACAGCTGGAATCTTCATTGGCCAGCTCACAAGATTTACTTCAAAATAATTCTTCAATAAAGATTTACTCCAAAACAATATTTGATGCATTCCAAAAATATTGAGTCATATTTTTGGAGAAAATAAAATAAACAACCGCCTTTAGAGACTTGTGGGACAAGGCACGTCTTGGCTTGTTGGATAAGCATGAAATTATTTCTGAAACAAATCTAACAAAAATATGATATAAAAATTCCTGCGCAAAACAGAGCAGACAATGTTGTACTCACATGCTACAACATCTTGTCCAGCATCTGGCTAGAGTTGGTTTTTGCAAAATGTAGCTAATCACAAAAACCCAACAATCTCCCCCTTTGACAAATTTTTGCTAAAACAACCTTAGGCCAGTGCATAGAGAGATATAGTCTAAACTTTCCTTCGAATCAACACAAGCACACAACTAGGAAAGAAAGTAGAACATTGCTAAGCTATATAAAATAGATCATCAGATGACAAATAGCTAGCAAGTAACATCAAAGGCATGCAACAGCGGAACATAACACATCTAGCCTCATAGAGTACAGTCAGAGAGAAATAAACTCTCACAAAGTGGATTCAAGATAAGAGAAATAAACTCCTTCATAGTAAAGCAATGCCACATAGTCAGACATGCACATCATATATAGTAGAAAAATAAATTCTACCTACTCCCCCTCAATACGTGCATAAACTTCACTCCCCCTCAAAACATGCATATCACACATGCATATCACACATAGATGATATACTAGATGTTATAGCATTCTTCATCACATCATGCACATAAGAAATATTACTCCCACTTTTTAGCCATAAATTCTGACAAATAAAGTCAGTACCATAGAATAGGAGCAGAATACAAAGTACCACAAAGTATCAGAGAGTATCAGAGCATAGAAAACGTGTCAGGTATTATTGGTGTGTTTGTATCGTATCTGATGTCTTGTGTATGTGCTTCATAGATGCAAATAATGACTTATATGAGTGTTCTACTTGTTTAATTTATAGGAGATGAGGACATGGATCGTATGATAAGAAACGTGCCAAGTATGGAAAACTTGCTTCGATGTAGAGATCTTCCAAGTTTCAAAAGAATATCCAAAGAAAACGATCATATTGCTTTAGACCATTTTGTATTTCAAACCCAACAATCACTTAAAGCAAATGCGTTGATACTCAACACATTTGAGGATCTAGAAGCTCCAATCCTCTCCCAAATTCGTCTCCACTTCCCCAAACTCATTATCTACACTCTTGGCCCTCTTCGCCACCACCTCTATACCACAAAAAAAACATCATCATCATTATCATTCTTCAAAGCGGATAGAACATGCATGACCTGGCTCGAATCTCAACCGTTGAAATCAGTTGTATATGTTAACTTTGGTAGCATCGCATCAATGAAAGGAGAAGAAATCATTGAGATATGGCATGGTTTATTGAATAGTAAAAAACAGTTTTTGTGGGTGATTAGGCCAAACATGGTACAAGAAAAAGGACTATTAAAGGAGCTTGAGAAAGGGACTAATAAGGAACAAGGGTTGATTGTGGGTTGGGTTCACTACAAGAAAATACGGGATTTGCTACGACGGTCTTTGTAGCTAATTCGTAGCTAATCTCTATTAAAACAGAGTTAGCTACAGATTTGTTGTGAATTAGCTATCGTATAGGGCGTAGCATGGATTGGGTGGCAAATCACCTATCAAAAAATTTCCTAGCTAATTTGCAACTAATATATAGAATATCCTAGCAAGTTCCCAATTAATGCCTAGTTAAATAATGTTCAAACTTTTATATTTCCTAACTAAATCGCTAGGATATTTCACAACAATTTCGCAATAAATCTCTAGCTACACATTCCTAGCGATTTCGCAGCCAAATCCAAGCTTTTAAAAAAATATATAATTATAAAATGCTGATTATGAATTCATGCCCAAAATTCAAGCTAATTATAAATTAATTATCATCTATTAAAAAATTGAAATAAGCCTAATTAAATCAACATGATTTACAACTACAAGACTAAATTTTATGCATAACAAAGTAACTAAACACATGTTAGCATTATATAAGTAATCAAGTATATCTTCCAACTTTGTCAAAACTAAAAAACCTAAAGAAAATGAAGACATAATATTCTCACCTTTACAAATGAAATCAAAGTACAAAAACCTTTAAAAGTTTTTATTAGCAAAACTGTACCTAGAACCATAGCTCCATCATTTGGTCTTTCATTTCCCTCTCCTTCCTTTAAGATCTTCTTAAGGACCTTCCTATCCTTAGTAATGTCAGATACAATCCTCCACGAGACTAACCCAAGATCCATTTGGAGCGAAGCATTGGGAGGCACAACAACATCATCTCCTGATGAAGGTTTTCCACTCTCACCAAATGCATCTGCAGAATTTTAAAAACTCAATAAACTACTTATACAAGCAAAACATGTATCAACATAATTCTAATAATAACAATAAAAATTTGACTTACATTCTGGCATATACATGATTAGTTAATCATCCGATATCCGAACACAACTGCTATATACTGGACAAAATTCAAAGGTACTAGTTGGTGAGGCACTAGTAGGATCATCAAAAATAAAAAATAGAATAGCTTCATCAAAGATTCGAAAACAAAAAAAAGCAGAAGCCTCACTTTCTAAACCCTCGTAAAGACCCTCACCAAAAGTTTCAAAAGTATTCACTTTGGTCATTCATTAATGTGGTTACAAAACTCACAAAAGTTCAGTCCCACATGGCAGCACATATGCAAGAAAAAGCTCAGTCATCAATTTGAGGAAACTATTTGAGTCAAGTCTATATTTACAAAATTGAGAACCTATTCAAACAAAGAAACTATAATGCACTTATGATCAATTATGAGTACCAAAATATATCCCTGACTGCAGTAATAAAATATTCACCTGGTATAACTGCAGGAATTTTCCCTTCTCCAGGTACAACATCACAACCGTTTAACTCATCCAGCGGTTAAAATTCAGTCTCTCACGGGTGAGACATATAAGTAGCTCTCTCACGCTAGAATACGCCCTACATTATCGGCATAACAAGGACTAATTATTATAGACTTTATGATGATATAAGCACATTTGTACGACAAATGAAGACTAAGGTCAGACAATTGCATGTGTATAACAATTATTGTAGACTATATGATCTTTTAAGTACATTTGTACGACAAATGCAGACTAGACAACTGCATGCGTAAGACAATTAAAGCTCAAATAAATTTCGAATAAATCATCAATACCATAAATTACCTATGAGATTACACTTCTATGTATAATTCATCAATACCATAAATTACCTTGAAGAATAATTTTGTAGTGATGAGACAGCAGGTGGAAAGTTACCGACAAATTTTACTCGATCACCTGAATTTTACATAAACATCATATAATTAAAGCCTTCAAAATGTCAACTGGCATCAATATTAGAACAAGACATTAGGAATCGTAGATAGATACTTATCTATTAGGACACAACAACATACCTGAAGGGAGGCTCTATCACTTCTATGTTATAGAAGGGAGAAATAGAAGCATAAATGAGAATGATCAAATTACCTGAAGGACCAGATAACAATATCCGTGGGCACACCGACGGGAGATCTGAAGCATATTTTTCAAAACCATTGCACTTCAAATGAATATATGTAGAAATAATCAACACATTCTTTGTTGTATCGCTGTAATAATGCCACACATCAGATCTAATTAGCCATAAGTTATTTGTTATCTATTCCAAAGCAATAACTACTAACTATAGTGTCTATAAGTCACTAAACGAGCAACAAGAAATATTAAGGTAATTGTAACAAAGTAGACTACATCTAACATTGACCATGCTAGATGTACTATAAGTTAAGGTAGCATATACACCCTTTGGTTCTACTTATAAAGAACCAAATACCCTTAATCCTCATTAAATGAAACCCACTTACATAGAGAAGATGGATGTCTTGTAAAAGAAATTTCAATTTTTAGTAAACTAGAAAAAGTGTACAATGTCTGTTATTTTTAGGATAAAAAATATAACCTAATTGTCTATTATATATATATATATAGGACCAAAGGTAGTATTAGAAAATCGAATTAAAGATAAGTCAACATGAAGAAGCTTTTGCACCTTACATAATATGGGAAAGTTTCAGCATTGAGGATTCTCTGTTCTAGGCTATCTCTAAATGCTTGTCGCCTAGTGGATGCCAATATTGTTGGATTACCAACATCTTTAAGTTCCTTCATAGACCATAGTGACAGAAATTGGATGATATTCATACATCAATACTTACTGTTATGTCAATTGTAAAAAGATCTGCAAATTGATTCGGAACTAATAATAAGCATCAAGTGTTAAATTGAAATCAACAAAAACATGGAGATTGAAACTGTTAAATCCCTAAGAGATCCAATTGACTGAAATACCTAAGGAAGACTGAGGTGGATTGCGACTTCTCCCTCGACCACGTCTAATCAGACATAGTCATGACATCAACTACCGTTTATGTTTCCGAAAAATCAGTTAGTTTTGATGTGCAAAGATAATATATTTAGACAAGTCCATGTGCAGGAAGACACAAATAGAGAGGGAGAAAACGAACCGGAAGCCCAACTGCAACACTCAGAAGGGAGATTTTGTTAACACCAGCTCTAAGCTTCACACTTTCATTAAAAGTTAGTTTGGGGAAATCCACGGTTCCATATACGGTTCCTGATCAAAAGAGGATAGATAATAGGCTCAATGTATTAAAGATTAAGTTGAATGGAAACATTAATTAATAGATCATGTCTTGATATATTCGTCCAATTGAAAACTACTTAAAGCATAAATAAAATTTTAAGCACATAATATGATGATAAGGCTACTAATGAGACTATACAATTTTTAAATTGTATATTCCCTAAACTATGCATTTGAGTTGCTTCCAATAGCGGAACATAAGAATAGTTGCTTCCAATAGCTTCATCAACATAGTTGCATACAATATGCAAAGATGATCAAATCACAAATCACCTACATTAGAAAAAAGACGATCATTATGAACGTGTATAAAGGGATCGGTGACTCATTGCTCTGCCCAATCACAAGTCACTAGCAAATTAATATACAGAGGAAATTATTGTATTACAGCAAAGTTTCTTGTAAGAATAAGAATCATGTATCATCTAAATACATGCCACTAGATATGTCACTTATAGAATCAATCCAATAAGTATGATCTAATTCTATATTATACATTAAAATGAATTTGGTGAACAAATTTAGTAACCTGAATTCAATTTGTGCAAAACCTAAATAGAGAAATGGAAACAAAAATTGCCGTAAAATGTGTTCAATTGAAGGATTTTGTTGATGTGAAAATAGATTTAAAAGGATTTTTCTCAGTAAGTCTCCTGTAATGTAATAACATGCAAATAATCAATGCTTATTGAGTCGATGATTATGCAATTAAACATACATGAAGTAGGAACCCTAATTTTCCGATTATGCAGTATTGATTTCTAATTTAGACGAATGAGATTATGTGATTCATAGCGTTCAAATCAAGTCCAGAACTCAATTAGAGTGTTGAAATGCTAACGAAGAATAACAATCACAGAAATCTAAATTAGAGTGTTGAAATTTAACTTACGCCAAATCGGAGAAGAATCGAGCACTACAACATCAAATTTCAACGAAGAATAACAATCGCGAGGAAGGAGGAATGCGGCGAAGAGGATCGAAGGAGATTGAGATCGGAGCAAGATCGAAGGGAGAGTGAGATCGGAGAAGAATCGTGAACAGAGCAAGATCGGAGTGAGAGCGAAAGCGAGAGAGAGCAATCGGTGACGCGATATTGATGATAACGATGTGTGGTGTTTGAGATATTTCCTTACGTCAAAGAAATGAAAAAGGAAATAGTAGTAATAACAATACTTGCAGTCAAAAAATAAAAAAATAATACAAAAAGTAATATAAACATAATTTCTGTCAAATGGTTGTTAATATACTTGAAATTAACTAGTAACATGTTTCGTAGCAAATATATGGTAGCAAATCGCGTTTTTTCTTGTAGTGGTTCCACAAGAAGAAGTATTGTCGCATAAGGCAATTGGTGCTTTTTTGACACATAGTGGATGGAACTCCACTTTGGAGAGTTTGGTTTGTGGTGTGCCTATGATTTGTTGGCCTTATTTTTCAGATCAACAAATTAATAGTAGGTTTGTGAGTGAGGTTTGGAAAATTGGGTTGGATATGAAAGATGTTTGTGATAGGAAGGTTGCGGAGAATATGGTGAATGATGTTATGGTGAATAGGAAGTAAGAGTTTCTAAAATCAGCTATGGAAATTGCTAAGTTGGCTACCAAGAGTGTGAGTTGTGATGGTTCTTCCTACACCAACTTCCAAGATTTGATTGAATATATAAGGTCCTCTAGCCCATAAAATATGGGATTTTCCTTATAATTCTCCTGCTAAAAACTTCTCATATTTTCTGTCAAAGAAAAAAACTCATTTTTTTTATAAGTGTATAACAAGATCACTAAAAGAAGTATATATGTATTTGAAGTGTAAAATTTGATGATGGTTTTATATCACTAAAAAACCAAAAAAGTTTATGATCTTTTCAAATACATACTTGTCAAATTATTGAGGGAACAACACTAATTCATTTTCATTATGTATGGATGATGAGATTCCATTAATAATATGGAGATGGAGAAAGTAGCTTCATAAAATAATTTGATTATTGTCTTGTCTTTTGTATATTTTTATCTTCAACATTTCATTCGTGTAAAATTTGTTTGTTTAGGTAAATTGGAGTAGTCCAGACCTAATTAAATTTCATTGTATATGTAGTTTTATAGCTTAGAAATGGCATATTGCTTTTTTTTTCATTTTGG
Source organism: Trifolium pratense (assembly GCF_020283565.1). Lineage (NCBI taxonomy): Eukaryota > Viridiplantae > Streptophyta > Magnoliopsida > Fabales > Fabaceae > Trifolium > Trifolium pratense. Next base: position 19,040,539 of record NC_060060.1, read on the forward strand.
GATTTCACTTAGAGATTATATGGTTAATTATATTTTTATTCCCTCTATATGTATTAAAATTTATTGTTAGTTCTCTTAAAAAATTTCTTTAAACTTTGACTTTCTCTAAATATTGCTTTTTAATTTTAGTCCTTAGTTTTTTTAAAAAATTCACGTAACATGTTTCAAACGACTTTTTTTTTACGACTTATTATCGTTAAGATCTTAAAGTATTATTAGTTTAAATATTTGATCTTTAATAATTTACCTATCAATTCAAATTAAAGATTAAATTCTTAAACTAAAAATTAATTAGTGATATTATTAAATTAATAACATTTTAAAGTTTTAATAATGATTTTTGTCAAAATAAAAGTTTTAATAATGATATGTCATTAAAAAGTCATTTGAAACATGCTATATATACATGAACTTTTGTAAAAATCTACGGACTAAAATTGAAAACGGAATATTTAGAGGATCAAAGTTTGAAATAAATTTTTAGAGGATTAAAAATGAAATTTAATATATTTTGAGGACTAAAAACATATTTAACATTTGATTACAATATAATTTTTTGGGGGTTAAATATGATTTAATTTTTTTGGGGGTTAAATATGATTTTAGTCCCTACAAAATTATGACTTTTTAAGTTTAGTATTTACTTAAATTTATTATATTTTTAGTTTCATAAAAATTATTCTAGACTCAATTTTGACCCTACTGTTAAGTCAATATGTATTTTTGAATTATTTTTTTCAAGTATGTTTAAAACATCATAAAAAATTTCAAAAAAAAACGAGCGGGGGATCAAGATCACCTGCGGTTGAACTCAAGTGCAGGACCACACAGTGAAGTAAATTGTCCTATTATTATTTAAATAAATTATAAAAACACCGCTCTACAGCATATCCCTGCAGTTAAAACTCAACTGCAGCATATCCATTTCCCTAAAGCTACTACTAAGCCTGCAAAGTACACCATACAAACCCAAAAGCAAGAAACCAAAGGAACACTAACACAAAGCCACACCAGAAACTCAAAACCAGTGAATCCATCTATCACCCGAGCTTGAGCCCCTTTTTCCCAAAGCATCTGCTAAATCATTTGTTTCTCTATTAACATGCGCAAACTCCACATTCTTAATTACTAACAACAGATAATAAATAATCCACCTCATTATTTTAGGAAAATGTCACTAAGGTGCGCACAACTCTTTACGAAAATTAAAATTGTGCACACATTCACATGTTTTGTATATGGACCTGGATCCACTGTTGTAACTGTTTCATGCATTAAAAGATTTTGACCATAGAATATTGATCGGGTTGTATAGCTAGCTGGTATCTATGAAAACAATTAGATTTTACTTTATTTAATCTCCACCGTTTTTTATCTAACGGTCAAAAACAGATACTACGTCCACGCGGTAATTGTGTTAAATCTAAAAACAGCTACTACGTGTTAAATCCATATCAGTTGGAAGAGTAAAAATCGAACAACGTATAAATAAGATAATTCATAAACTTAATACATAAATATTTTAGATAAAAAATATAGTGTCAAAATCACTTGTATAACTATTCTTAATCTAATATATATTAATTCAACTCGATTTCTTTATGGCCCAAACAAAAAAAGCAAAGACGTACATGACAGGATGAGTCGTGAGATGTTGACAGTTTGGAACTTCTTTCACGGAGTGCACTGAATTGGTAAAAGTTTCGGTCCACTCATATAATTATAAATTTATAATGTGTGATAGTTCATTTTCACCACATTAAAATAATTTGCACCAGTAACTCAGTAAGGGTGGAAGGGTCAGATAGAATTTCGATTTGAGTTTATCATAAACTCAAATTCGGCTCATTAAAATTCACAAATAATTCCATTCAATTTGATTTGATATCTCAAATTAAATGAATTAAAATATCAAAAAGAATACTTGTGTTCCTTAAACTTTAAATTCAAATATCAATCTAAACTCTTGTTCAAAAAAAATATCAATCCAAACTAGGCCTAATGATTTAGGGTCGATTTTGGGTCAGGGCAACCAGACTGACAGCCATAATCTCCAAAAATTAGAGCCTCAATTTTATTTATTTTTGAATTAAGTTATATTTTTGGTTTCCTAACTTTCACAAATTTATAATTTTGGCTCATAACTTTAGTCCTTTTAATAAAAGGCTGACACTCTACTAATTTTGACCAACACACGTGAACACACTCTACTGATTTTGATCAACACACGTGAACAATAACTCACATGATACGTTAATATATCTTGTCATATATGCTGACGTAACATGTGAGTTACTGTTCAAGTGACATAATTGTGAAGAAAAAAGAAAAGCCCAAATAAAATTAAAAAAAAAAAAGAGGAATAGATGTAAAAAATGGCAGGCCAACGTGATAAATTATAATAGACCTAATCGTCAAAAACAAAGATGAATTTGATGTTATATACCATGATTGTGTTGAATATATAAAGACACCAACATATGTCAGTCATTTCTAGTACCACTAGTGCACGACTCATCCTACACCGCTCAAAATTAATCATCACAAATTAGATGCAATAGCAACTAAGATATTTGAAAAATGGAAAAATCAATGGACGAATCTTCACCTCATGTGCTAATCTTTCCTTGTCCAGCACAAGGCCATGTAAACTCAATGCTAAAACTAGCTGAACTTCTTGCAATTCAAAATCTCCACATAACTTTCCTCAACACACAATACATCCACAACAGACTCATTCAATTCAATGATGATATTCAAGCTCTTTTAGAATGTTATCCTAAGCTTCAATTCAAGACTATTCCTGATTTTCTTGATGAGGAGAATCATCCTGGATTTGGAGTAAAGATTGGAGATGCAATTGTGTCATTGAGTTTGTATAGTAAACCTTTTTTGAGAGAGATTATTGTTTCTGAGAAAATAAGTTGTATTGTTTTGGATGGAATTTTTGGTGACCTTGCTACTGATTTGGCTCATGAGTTTGGGATACAATTGATTCATTTTCGTACTATTAGTCCTTGTTGCTTTTGGGCTTATTTATGTGTTCCTAAGCTCTTGGAGTGTAATGAATTACCAATTAGAGGTAAATATCAGATTCCTCTCTCTAATTATTATTATTTTTTTTTTTTGCTTTCACCACTAGTTTAATGTGATTCGGGGTCAGTTCTGGCATCAAGTGGTTCCAGCCCCTCCCGATCGCAGTTGTGGGGGATCGAATCGCGGTCCTCCCTACCAAGTTTAACGACAATCACCACTAAACTAACTAACGGATCAGTGATTCCTCTCTCTAATTATGCTAATTGCTAACTTTAGAGTATGTTTGGATTAATGATATATTAAACCTATGTTTTGTATTACGGTGGATTTTTCAAAATCACAATGATATATAGTGATTTTGCAAAAGCTGCACTCTGTAATTTTGAAAAATCACGTTAGGTCATCATGATTCTGGTATATCTATCGTGATACCAAAGATATACTAAGTGGAATGGAATACGAGATAATATCTATTTATAAATTCCAACTAGAATATTCAATTCAATTCCATTTAGTAATATTCTCATGTACCATTTACCAACCTTGGTTCTGACATGAAAAAAAAAAAACAGAACATAAATTCCTTATACTTAGCTTGATATATCAGATTTTTTTTAAAAGAATTCCATAACTTTCTCTTTATTTAATTATACATATGCACTCACTCACTTACTTTTTTTTTTATGATAACTCACTCACTTACTTGATTACTGTGTTTCAAGGAAAACTACCATGAGGGAATATAGCTGTAGATTGTTATTTAATTGGCCTGTTTATTTAATGTTGAATCCACGTCCTGACTACCAAAATCGCATAATTGCGATACTTGAAAATTCAGAGATGTATTATTTCTTTTTTTGTGCAAATTAGTTATTCTTTGGACGCAATTGTAAAGATTAATTCTTTGAGTTTTGTGGAATCCAAATAGGCAGTAAGCTCTCCCTAAGAGCTATCTAGCTATTATGATAAAATCCAAAAATGTATTTAATCATATGACTTAATAGTTAATAGCTAGATAGAAAATTTTACTTTTCTTTGATTATTGAATATTGTTTCAAGAATCATCATGAGTGCAATTTTATTAAGTATATACTTGTAGGTAGACCTTTATTCTGTATTGTTTTGTATTGTACTAACACAAAATGATGATCAATTTTATTTTGTTTTTCCATAAATTGTGTACAACTTATTTTGATGCATACACATTGCTATATTCATATTGAATATGTAACACTACCTATTTAATTAATTTATAGGAGAAGAGGACATGGATCGTATCATAAGAAACATGCCCGGCATGGAAAACTTGCTTCGGTGTAGAGATCTTCCAAGTTTCTGTCGACAAAACAATGAAGATCATATCCTTTTAGACGAGGTTGTTCTTCGAACCAAACAATCACTTAATGCAAACGCGCTTATACTCAACACATTTGAGGATCTAGACTCTCCAATCCTCTCCCAAATCCGTCTTCACTTCCCTAAACTCTACACTCTTGGCCCTCTTCACCACCACCTCAATACCACCAAAAAAACATCATCAGCATCATCCTTCAAAAGCAATTTTTTCAAAGTGGATAAAGAATGCATGGTATGGCTTGATTCTCAAGAATTAAAATCAGTTATATATGTTAGCTTTGGTAGCACCACACCAATGAAGAAAGAAGAACTCATTGAGATTTGGCATGGTTTATTGAATAGTAAAAAACAATTTTTGTGGGTGATTAGGCCAAACATGGTACAAGAAAAAGGACTATTAAATGAGCTTAAGGAAGGGACAAATAAGGAAAAGGGTTTGATTGTTGAGTGGGTCTCACAAGAGGAAGTATTGTCTCATAAGGCAATTGGTGCTTTTTTGACACATAGTGGATGGAATTCTACTTTGGAAAGTGTGGTTTGTGGTGTACCTATGATTTGTTGGCCTTATTTTGCTGATCAACAAATTAATAGTAGGTTTGTGAGTGAGGTTTGGAAAATTGGGTTGGATATGAAAGATGTTTGTGATAGAAAGGTTGTGGAGAATATGGTGAATGATGTTATGGTGAATAGAAAGGAAGAGTTTTTAAGATCGGCTATGGAAATGTCTGAGTTGGCTTGTAAGAGTGTGAGTCCGGGTGGTTCTTCCTATAATAGCTTCTATGAGTTGATTCAGTTTATAAGGTCTACAAGCACATAAAGTAAGGGTTCAACTTCTTTTTGGTTTTAAGGTTCAATGTTTTTTCCTTACTACGAAAAACTTTTCATATTTACTTTTTAGAAGTGTGTATTTGGAGTATAGAGATTATTCATAAGCATGCATTGTGCAAAATTTGATTAGTTTTTCATGAATGTAGCACCATAAAATAATTTGAGTATTGGTCTGTCTTTTTTTTGTATTTTTTGGTTATACATTTGTGTCCAATTTGCCTGTTTAGGTGAATTGGGGTAGTAGTTGCACAAATTAAATTTTGGTAAGAGTTCATCGACACTCAAAGTTTGTCGCACGTCGTCTAAAATGATCAAAATATCTCTCTCGTTATTTTGGTAGCAAACTCAATTTGCATCTTACATTGCAAGTGAATTTTTTTTTACTCAACTCTATCGTCTGCATCGATAGGCTACTTGTGCATTTTATATTATGTTGATTAAGAATAAAATGCTAAGTGCTTAATTGTTTTTCATGTATCGTATATTTGATATTTGCGTACTTAGTTATATGTTGTTTCTAGTTGGTGACCCTTACAATGATACATGAACGGGCTCCTCCCACCCTAGTCGACGGACACTTGTTCCGTGTTGAGAAGAAGCGAGGCGCGAAGCTATCCGGGGGTTCTCGTTACCTACTCATCTTCAGTTAGAGTTTAAAGATCAGTTAAGAGTAGTAGTTTAAGAGTCTGGTTTACTCTTTATTGTTCTCTGAAATTTATTAAGGGTAGTAATTTAAGAGTCTCATTTACTCTTTATTGCTTGTAAACTTTTTATTCAAGAATACAATTTAATTTGATTTAAAAACAATAGCAGTGTTCCATTTCAAAGTCTGTTGTTTTAAAAATCACACCAAATTTTTTATACTTCTATATTTTGACCACCCTGAAATTTATATTTTGCACCTCTACTCTAGGCGCATTTGCTTAGACACCCAGTGTACATAAAGCGATACCCCTTTATAAACATTGCCATTTTCTCTATTGTTAACAACTTGTCCGATGTGGGACTATTATTTTAAGAGGAGTACTAGCAACACACTCTAACACACTTTCTTCTATTGGTTAAAATTTATATGGGTCCCATAAAAATTATATGGGTCCACATTTTTTTATGGGATTCATGTGAATTTCAACCAATAAAAAAGAGTGTGTTAGAGTGTGTTTATTAAAGAGTGTGTTGCTAATATTATTTATTATTTTAATAGGCTGTTTTAGAGCTTAAACTAGAGTCACTATATAGAAACATCCTTAACCATTATTTTATTGTTGGCTTTGTTACTTCTTCTTTATTAAAATGTTAATCAAATTAGTAATAATTTCTTATAAAAATTGAAGTCTTGTTCTACTTGTTTAATGTAAACACCATCTGCAAATTGAGTTTATTTTGGGCAACAAAAAAAAACCACCATCTGCGAATTACACTATTTACTTGGTTAATTAAAATCTTATGACTCCAACCACTTACCAATAGCTATATGCACCTTACCGTTCAACCTTTTCTCATGGATTGAAATATTTTCATGGATGACTTGAGTTTCCTCTGTATTTATCATTCTTTATGTAGATTTTTAGAGAAAATCTTTGTCCTACAAATGTTTTCTCAAGTTAATTTATGATTGATGATGTTTACTTTTTAACATGCTTGTGCTTTTTAAGTAGATTATATAAAAAATAATTAATAGCTTACTGATTAAAATATTAGACATATCGGAAACTCAAATATTAATAACATACACACTGTATATAATATCCACTTACCTTTTATTTTAAGAGGTGAAAAACTTGAATTCGTACCACATACTAAAACGAATTGTGAATTAGATGATTATACGCCCAACCAGGGACGGAGCCACATACAAGGATGTGGGGGCTCATGCCTGCACTAACTTTTGAGGAAGTATTTTTCTATATATAACAATATATGTAAACATTTGGCTTGGCAGATCAATATATCACCGAATACAAAGTTTCATTCACTTTGACTCAACACACAAACCACACCCCTCACTCATTCTTTCTCACTACAACAGAAATCAAACACGCTCCACTGTCTCTTTCACTCATAGTTTAAGGTCAAGTATATATTTCAATGTAGGCTTAATTGCATATTTGGTATCTTATATCTTTATTTTAGATTTTAAATTGGTCATTTATGTTTTAAAAGCTTCAATTTAATCCCATGCATTACTTATTTCAACTTAAGTTGGTTCTTTTTATTAAATTTTGAGTTAATTTCGTCTAAAACTTCCATGTGACACCCTCCTAAGTTGTCCACGTATACAAATTTGTTAGCTAAATGGACGATTTAAACCAAAATGTGACTAAAATGACTAACTTGAAACTTTTTAAACTTAAGGGACCAAATTGAAACTTAAAACAAACCTAAATGATCAAATATATATGTAATTAAGCCTTTCATATATATTCTCTCAAAAATGAAATAATTTATACATTTAGTGCTATAAATTTGTATCCATGGTGCCCCCACTTTGCAAAATTTCTGGCTTCGTCATTGCGCCCAACACACCCAAAATTTAAAACTATTCTCATAATTTATTACACACTTCGCTCTAACTTTGGCGTCTCTCATCTCATCTGTCATGCTATTTGTTGATATGATTATAATTAATAATTAAAGTTTAATATTTTGCACCTCATGGTCCAAGGTTCTGGATCTGCCACTGTTCACGCCCCTCATGAATATATATTACAAAAAAACATGGTTCGCTACTTTAGAAGCGAACTGAGTTTGCTGCTTAGGTGAAGCAAGAGTTTACACTTTAACTTCCAAACAATGTATCATTCAAAATTGTTACATGGAAGGTGAGAAAAGGGTGAAGAAGATACAAAAGTTTGATTTTTATAAGATTCGCTACTTCTGAGTTTGCTGCTTAGGTAGCAAGCTATTTTTTCCCTCTAGTTTTTGCTATTTTACACACTCGTTATCTAACTTGTGAGGGGGTAAAATTGGAAGTTTAGGGGGCGTTGGAGAATCTTAGAGGGCCCGAAAAGAAATATTCTTTTGGGAATTTGGGTACTAGTGGCTCAAATTAAAAGAAAATTGCACCTATGCCCCTCCATAATGCCCTAGGCCCCTCAAACTTACGAACTTATCCTAAGGTCATTTCGGAATGTAGGTTCCAAACGCGCATAATTTTGGAACGTGAGTTTTGAAATAATAGTTTTTTTATTATTTCGGAATGTAAGTTCCAAACTGAACTGATATGTACAAATTTGCAATTTTCTTAATGTTAGTGTTTGTATTGTACAATAGATTATAATTCACAATTCGGAACGTAGGTTCCAATTAAGCGATACGAAATGTAGGATCCGAAAATATACATGTTTTGAAACGAATGATACAAAGCAAGCTAAAATCAAATTCAAGAGTATTTCCGTGTTGTTGGGACTTGGGATCCTAAAGCATTAATTGTTGGGGGACTAATGAGCAATTTTCAAATGAATTTTGGGCTATGTTGTGGGGTTTTGAAACTCATTAGTGTCACGTTACTTTCTTCATTTTGGGCCTTCCTTAAATACTTCTTATTAGTGTTTAGAAGATAATTTTTTTACGAAGACAAGATTTGTTTTTGTTTGTTAAGAAGTATAAATATCTTAAACCTAAGCTAAATTATACGGATATCAGTAAAGGGAAATCAATTGTGGAATTAACCTCTTTTATGTTGTTGTTATAGAGTACGTATTGATACATACTAAATACGAAGAAGATGAATATTGAAGGTTCAAACTCAGTGTTTCAAGGGATTGTTTATTTTGTGAAAATATGTTGTTTTCATTTTTTAAAATACGTGTTAATTTTAATTTATTAATAAGAATATACAAGACTCATAAAATGAACAATTGTTAGTTTTTAAATATAACAAGCCATATAATAAAAAGAAAACATGGAAATTAATCCTAATATAAATTATGTTGGGTCATAAGAGGGCAGCTAAAGAACAACTATAGAAGTGGGTGTATTTTTTGTTGGAAAAACAGACATAAAAAAATAAAAGAACACAATTAACCTAAGAATATAACGTGGAAACTCCTAAACCGGAGAAAAAATCACGGCCGTTGTCAAAACCGACAACCAGAGACTAAACACCATGTGAAAATTGTTACAACACATAGACTTCACTCTCAACCACCCCATGACCCTAGTACACCCACACTTTCCAAAGTAAATATTTAATCTACTTCTCAAATACTCTTAAACAAGAGCATAAGAGAAAATAAAAAGGACACAAATATAAACTTAAAGTGTTTACAAATACTAATGTTTGGTGTGTTGAAACAAGAAACTTGAGGTCTCTATATATAGCATTAAACTTCTTCATTCTTCACTTTTCTAAGCAATGTGGAACTTCCCAAATATAATTCCTTGACCTTTTTTTTTTTCCATTAGCAATGTGGAACTTACATCACAATAAACCCCAACATTTTTGACACAACTATACAAGTGAGAAAAGAAAACAAAAATATTAGGTTTATGATCGACTCACTTGTAAAATGTTTAACCTTACTTTTCTAAATAATGTTATAGTTAACTCATCCCATACTTTCCACACTAAATTACACCAAGTCTAAGATGCAATTGAAATACTACTACATGATGATATCTTCATAATTTTTAATATTCGACAAACTTTCAATTGCTTTATCATATTCTCTCATTACTTATGATCACGTGGTTGCCTTGCCTAACTAACTCATTAGATCATATATATAACGATGGAACAAATCCACTGCAGTTGCATAACCAACTAACCCTCATTGGTGTCATCCCCTAAAGATCTTTTATATGATTTGTGTCTATCTCGTTAAGTTGGTAGCCCCACTTTGAATTTTGATTATCAAAATCTATACAAAAATAAGCATTCTATAATACAAATATTGGAGGTGGATAATTGGATATATTTGTTGGTTCAGTTTGAAGTTGCACTTTTGTTTAACTCAATTATAAAATTCATGGTCCCCCCATATATCATTATGTATTTATGTTATGCTACTAATTGACTTTATAGTTTATACTAATACTAATTTAATTACATCAATACAATTTAGTTAAGCCCACTTCTCTAACCAAAGTGACATGGGTGACTTGGTGAGGTTGGTATGTATAGTGGTGGTGGGATAGAATTCATATATATTATTATTATTAAATAAAAGCACTTGTAAATTTTAAACTTTAAAAAAATTAAAAATCAACACGAACGGGTTTGGTTCACCAAATTAATTAACGAAGGGTGATGATGCCCTTAATTTAAGCTCTTAATTTCTTGCGTGCGATGGTGACATAACATATCAGCTTCATTTTTCATTTTCTCTATTGGGTCTTAACTCCTTAATTAATTTTCTAAATGCTGACTTTGATAATGAGTTTTTATTTTTCCTTTTGTTTTTTGGCGCGGAGTTTGCGGGTACACAATTCAACAAGGAGCAGGACCTTAGTTCAACAAGACAAACAAAATCCCTATAAATAAAAAGTTTAATTTGTATGCACTGTCGGTGTAAAGTTTTTTTGCACACTCGCTTAATAATGTATTGTCATATCATTTAATGAATATGACATATTATCTATTTTTAAACACAATACATGATGTGTTAGTATATTACTGGACGCATGTATAAAATAATTTTACATCAATTGTGTATATAAATTAAATCCATAAATAAATATCAAATTAAATTTAAAGGTAAAAACAAACATGTCACAATACACCTTATATATACGACTACTACATCCACGATGAATTAGTTCAAATAGAAAATATTTTAACCTTTTAAATAAGTGATATGGGGTTCGATCATTGAACTTTGTATACGAAGAAAATTTAATTAAAAGCGAACTCACCCTCATTGTGTGGTAAAAGCTTCTTACTTGTAATATAATAATACAAACTATAAAAAAAATAAAAAAATATAAAAACTCGATATAGCTATGAGGAAATGGAAAAGAAAAACTTTGAAGGTGTTCTTTTAAGTTGCAGTAACAGTACAGGCATGCCAATGTACGTAATATTATCCAATCTTGAATAAGAAACTCAAGTTTGTACGCTCATATAAATATAAATTAAAATTAAATATGTGTTTCGTCTCTATAAAATGAATATCTTCTAAGTTTTTTTTTTATATAATTATCATGCACTTATTTTTAGTTTCAATTGTTAAGTCAATATGTATATTTTTTTTATTTTTTTTTTTGCATTCATATTTCGAACTTTATATAAGTTGTTTCGCATAAAATAAGCTCAAAATTTACGTTACTTTAATCTTTAAATTTTGGTTTTAAAAAAATTGATATTTAATTTATCACATGTTGAAAAAATTCTAAATTTTAGTAAATGAACATTTTATAAAGTATTAAACATACATCCAAAAATTCATTCAAAAATTGAAGAGTTTAAGACTATTTCAACAATTTTTATTTTAACAGGGACTAAAAATTGCATTTAGAAACTATTTTTTAGGTAAAAATACTATAAAAATTAAGGATTTAATTGATATGCACCGACAGTGTAAAATAATTTTACACTGTCAACCAATATCAACCATGTTTTCCGCCATATTACCCCATTTTCTTGACATGACATGGCAAAATGATGGTTATTTATTGGACGATCGTGTAAAACTATTTTATATCAATTAAACTAAAAAATTAAACATAGAAGATCCTAATTTTGTAGGGACCTAATACATATTTAAGTCTATAAATTAAATTATATTGTTCTCGTTAGCTTAACTCAGTTGGTAGAAAAATCACATTTTATATGATGGAGTCGACTCGAACTCCATACACTCTTATTCACTTTAAGGGTATAATTCTAACGACTAGACTACTTGATAAAAAAAATCAAATTACTTAGTTCGTCCACATGAACATAGTTTAATGTAGGGACATCGTAATCTGTAAGAGTCAAGATTTAAATTAATCTTAGGAGAATGCTCTTTATAGCGAACAATTACTTTGCGAAAACATAACGAAGATGTACCATCGGCCAATTTCACAATATTCTCCATGATTTCCATTAACTTACGAAATTGAAAATTTGATCAATCTATAAAAATGAAACACGCTTAGTTCCCGAGATTCGTGATCAAGTAGTGTCGCTATATATAGCACCTATATTTGCCCAATGGATACAATCTGCTCATGGGAAAACTTCATATGGGTTCGATGTACTTTTATTTTCAATGAATAGTCCGGCACTCAATGCGGGGCGAAGCATATGGTTGCCTAGACTATCCTAAATTTTAATTCTCCATTTATTCACTTTTAAGTAATAAAATTCTAAACACTAACTAAACTACTCGAAACATTTTTTTTTACCTAGTTCAATGCATGTATGCATACATGTGCTACTTAATGATTTTCACTAACTAAAGTGAAAATATCAACCACATGGACATGGAGGCGCCTTCACCAACCAAGTTACGATGATGATACTAGTCAATGGTGAAAGCACAATGGTAGGTGGTAAAAAACTCAATTTTTTTGCTATGTAGTTTAATAACTAAAAATTTTATTTTAAAAATAAATAAATAGAGAGTTCGGTATTCGAATATAACTACTTCATAATATATGCGAGATCTCTGCCCACTAAGTTAAACTCACAAAATCTAACAAACTCAATCTTATACGAATTCCATGTAATAATAATAGAAATAACATTGATGAAAGCACAATGGTAAGTGGTAGTTTCTAAAATATTGATGAAGCTTCAACGTGGATTGCACATATGATCTATTATTAATAAAAATTGCTTAATTTTGCTTTTGTGAACAAGACTACCATCCTTTTTTTTAGTACTATTGTTGCATTAGTGATGAAAATAAAATTTAGACTTAATTAGTAAGATCGTCCTTAAAGATATTTTTGGTTTCACATTGCTCCCTTAAAGATAAAAAGGACTGAATAGGTCTCTTAAAGAAAAAAAGATCTGAATAGGTCCCTTAAAGACATCTCCGTTAATCAGTTTGGTCCTCGAAAAAATGGACGGAAAGGACCAAACTGATTAACGGAAATGTCTTTAAGGGACCTATTCAAACCTTTTTTTCTTTAAGGGACCTATTCACTATTCGGACCTTTTTTTTTTTTAAGGGACCAATGTAAAACCAAAAATATCTTTAAGGGATTATTTTACTAATTAAGCCTAAAATTTAAGAATGATTTGGTTATTATATTATATGCCACGCAAGTTTCCACTTTGCTGGTGCGTTTGTTACGGCAGATGTCACAAACCACACTTCATCATTTGCCATTAAGGTGCATGTCCTGTTACGTAAAAAAAGATTTTGTTTAGAAACCAGTAATAGACCCGTTATAATTTATAACTCATCTCACGTTTAATAAATATTTCTCAATTTTTCCGGTTAGAATTTATCTTTATAGATAGTTAATTTGAAATTTATATAAGTTAAAATTTATCCCGTATAAAATAAGTTTTTTGAAATTTTTATAATTTAAAACTTATCTCACATATGATAATTATTTTGAAATCTTTATAAGTTAGAATTTGTCCAGTATATGATAATTAATTTGAAATTTATATAAGTTAGAACTTATCCCGTATAAAAGTTTTTTTTTTGTTTTTGAAATTTTTATAATTTAGAAGTTGTCTCACATTTTTTGCAATTTTATAATTTTTATATTAGAAAGAAGAGAGAAGTGAATGATATGAAAATGAGTGAAAATATATAGAATTTTGAATAAGTGATGAGGGGGAAAATTTTTAATTTGAAATTTGGTGAGACATTGGGAGAAGCAAAAAGATATCACATGTGTTTGTGGCTTAGATGACTTAATTTCATTCAAACTAAAAAAGACATAAATGACTTAGTGGATTGGTTACAATGTAAAATTTTGTTTGATAAAACATTTTTCCACTCACAAATGCCCCAAATGGCTCATATGGCTTGGTTTCATTTGAAAATGAGTGTATTTTTAATTCAATCATCAAATTTTTGGACATCAATTATCCTCATTTGGGACACATGGCAACACTTTAAGCCAGAGTAATTTAAACTTATCCAGAACAATTAACTTTCTTATATATAGATTAGATTAATTGTCCCATAAATTATTATTAGTACAATTAATTTCAGCGCCAATTTTTCTTTTTTCATTTATGGGACAATTAAACCAAATACCAATTTTTCTTTTAGATTCTAAAACCAAATACAGTACAAATCTAAAATGTCCATGACAAACCAAATAAAAAAATAACTATAGAATGAAAAGTAGCAAATTAGAAACACACTTTGGTGGCCATTAAAAAAAAAAAAAAACTTTGATGGTGTATAAATATAGCAAAATCTCCAACACTCCCTCCAAAGCAAGAATTTACACGCCCAAATAAGCACCGCTCATAATCCGCTTATAATTAGAATCATAGAAAATCCTTCTTCTTTATCATTCCTTCTCTTTTCATTCTCCATCTTCTCTCTTTCTCTTTCTCATTCTCATTCTTTCTGTCTTTTCTTCCTTATTCCTCCTCTGTTTTTCTCGTTCCCTACGCCTAATGTAAAGAAGGCTTTTTTGTTACACAAAAGATCCTTCTAACATTTTTCAGGTGCGGGAACGAGATATCTCTTGTTGAAATCTATGGGAAAGTAAACACAACATAACAAAAATCATCTATCTCTGTTTAAGGTATGATTTTATTATCATATTCAATATTTTCCTCTGTTTTTGTTACACAATTCTTTAGAAACAGAACATTCAATATAGAAAATATGTAATAAATCAAGAAAATCACATTGATTTGTATATCTTATTGTTGAAATTTATTTTATTTATTATGTGCATATGGTTTTAATTTTAACATAAATAGATAATTATATAAGGTAATTCCTCCATCCGATTTTAAATGCCCTGGTTTTGATCAGATATACTATTTTCTTTGGAAAATATTAATAGTGCACCAAATACACATGTTAAGGAAGCAAAAGTAGAAATAATATATTGAAATTTGTGCATTTAACATTTCAATGAATTTAAAATGTTAACCCTTTCTTATAGAAAGGATCGGAAGTAGTACTTACATATATGATATTATATTTATTCCGATAAAATTTTTCAAAATATCAAATTTTTAAAATATTTACTAATACATAATTAAATATATTAATGATCAAACGTGAATTGGTGAATCGTATCATTTATTTTGGAAGATTTCTCTCTCCATCCGCATGTTTCTTTTCTACTCTCCATTAAATATTTCAGAACACGTTTTTCGAAACAGCCAGAGTTTTTATACAAGGACAAAAATGAAAAAACGGGATAGAAAAGTAACACGTGATGGGAGGAGAAAAAATCTTTATTTTGGGACGTAGAGTATTTATTAGTATTTTTCATTCCTTTGTTTTGCTCTGTTTTCCCCGGTTAACTCTGTAAAATGTGGCGTTGTTTAGTGATTGTTTCAGATTTTGAAAAGAGAGGGAAAAAGGAAGAGAAGAAAACCACAAAAATGGAATCCAAATTTGATAACAAAAAAGATTTTTCAAGCGACGATGAATTATCACCAAGAACAATACTAGCATCCCTTGTTTCTGAAACAGAGTCAGACAACAGTGGAAGTAGCAGTTTCATTTCTGACTCCTCATCAGGAAACTCACCGCCGCCGGAGCTTGTGGCGGCGGTAGTAAAATCAGGTGGAAAAGATAATCAGATGCAACAGCAATTGAAATCAATGATGGGTGTTTTCAAATTCAAAGGAGTGAAAAAATTAACAGCAATTCCAATTCTTGTTGCTGCTAGCCATGAACTTACTAAGACAGCAGGATTGACTAAGAAATTGGCTCGAATTCGAAGTGCTGAAGAATGTATTGATATTGGTTCTATTCCTACCAAACCTTCTTGGAGGAATTTTGATTATGCAGAACTTGCTGCTGCTACAAATGATTTCAATCCTGGTAATAACTACTACTATCTCTTTACCTTTTTTTTTTTTTTTTTTTTTTATCAATTTAGGACTTTTTGAATCGATTTTATTTGAGTATGTATATTACCATAGATAATTTGATACTGTTTGAAGAATTTTATGGAAACATGTTTTGTCACAAAACTTTTTCTGTGCTTATTCTTATTTTCATGAATTATCCAAAGGCTCTTTAAAACAGGTCATAAATATATATAAATTATTAACCAAGATATTAAGTTCGGCTGGTTAATGAGCTTCTCGGGAGAACCCGAGTTCAATTCCTAATGGTAACAATTTTTAGCCATATTTTACTTATCTCTAGCAGTCAAACTCGTCGGTTCCGTTCACCTGCGTCCACCCCCACCCCTGTCATAGTCCATTAGTGGGTAGGGTGGTCAACCTATAGGGTGCCTGCCTCTTCTTCAAGCGTGTCTTCGACAACTTGGCGGTCGTTTAGATTAACGGAACCCCTTTTTTTGTGGGAGTAAGTCAAGAAATCCCCCTCTTAAGATGATTAAGTCAAAAATTTATGAATTTGAATCTCAATCCATATATATAAAATGTAATATTTCTACCAATTAAACTATAAAATATATAAATTATTTATACATACATTAATTATTAAATTTTAGTAAAATGGAGTAGTATACTCCTATGTAGTAATAGGGGGCGGTGACGATGACTCGGTGGTCAACTTGGGAGTTGGTTTTAGTGCCAAATATATTTGTTGTGTTGGGAAAAAAATGATAGAGATAGAGACAGAGAGTAGTAGAACAAGCAGACGACCTTTTTGACCAAAACATAATAGGGCTTCTCTATGTCCACAGATAAGGACATGTAACTTATTTGGACCCCACAGCCCCCTTCTTTATCGGCGGTATCTACACCTGCCTCATGGTGATAGCTACACTCTCAAACCATCAAACAAATAAATAACATTAGTTTTTCAATATTTTTTATAAATTAATAAGATTAGTTTGTTTGTATGTACTATGTAGAGAGTACATAATTTTATACTCCAACATAATAATCTAGTAGTATATAAGATTAGAAAAACAATAATAATGACAAAAAAACAAAGTTTAGGGGAGTTTTGTAAAATAAAAAAATGCACAAGCGTGGTGTTTGCTAATGCTTTTGGTTTGTCTACTAAACATAACAACGACATTGAAAGATGTCCCACATTGGCCTTTATGAGGTTTGGGTAGTGTGTTCATTAAAAAGAGGCACATCGAGTAAATTAAGGACATGGTCCTATCAATGTGCCAAGCAAACCTTATCTCAATGTTTTGTATTAATGAAATCAAAGCACTAGTTCTGTCTACTATGATTTTGTTGAAGTTCTGTAGTGTAATTTTTGTTGGACCATTGACGTAGAGTTTTATTGAATTGAATCAATACATTAGACTAAAAAAAACTACTTAAGTCATTTTTTACACCACACTTTCAACCTCATGGTATCGCCCGACTGACACGGTGACCATATCCCTATGCCACTTTGACAAAATTGGTTCACCAAAATTTGATTTATGTGGCTCAATTTGGATCATATACATCAAATTTTATGAACCAATTTTCTCTTATTATAAGTTGGACCACATGTATTAAGTTTTGTTGATTCAAAAGTTTATTAAATGGTGTGAAAAATGGTTGGTATGAGTCATTGGTTTCAATCACTGTTGTGTCTGTACACACCACTGTTGAATTATTTGGCTAGTACCTGTTGTAATCAAGATTCATTATGATGGTGTATGTTTGTTTCCATTATGGGGGCAGATTCATTTAGCCGAGTAAGATTTGGCCCGCCATGTTCTAAACATAAGCACTTGCGAGACTGATTGGAAGAGTTTATGAAAACATCTTATCACACAATCATAAGTTATTTTCAGCTTAAGCATATAGCGTATATACAAATAGTTTGACTTTATTTTATCTTTTGTTTTAGAAATAATTTATAAAATACATTTATGCAATAAGCGCGATTAGTTAAAGTGTTTATCCGAACAAGGTTGGACCAATTGATGTAAACAAAACAATTCACTTTTAGTCTTTATGTGTTTGAATTTAGATCCATCATCAATAACAGTTGGTCAAAAACTTAACATTTCATTTGTTTTAATCTTTTGATATTTTTGCTACATAGATAATTTGGTTGGAAAAGGTGGTCATGCTGAAGTATACAAAGGAAAGTTATCAAATGGTCAAGTTGTAGCAGTCAAGAGACTAATGAATGACGACAAAGAGTTTGCCGATAGAGCTGGCGATTTCTTGACAGAGCTAGGAATCATTGCACACATAAACCATCCAAACGCTACACGTCTTGTTGGATTCGGTATCGATAAAGGGCTCTTCTTCGTCCTACAATTAGCTCAACACGGAAGCCTTTCTTCTTTGCTATTCGGTGCGCAGCGCTGCTTCTGTCACTTATTTCATTGTTTTCTAGCACCTTTTATTCTATTTTGCTTTCTATTGCTGACACAATTTTGTTCTACATGTCAGGTTCTGAATGCTTAGAGTGGAAGATAAGGTACAAGGTAGCTATTGAAGTTGCAGAAGGATTGCATTATCTTCATGAAGATTGCCCGAGACGAATCATTCATAGGGACATCAAAGCCTCAAACATATTACTCAATGAGAATTATGAAGCTGAGGTACTATTGGTAGCACTTTAGGTTTTTTTTTGTTTTTGAAATGATAAATGTTAGTTATTATCTGTATTCATAGTACCTTACTATAATGTACATTTCTAATTTACTTGTGCAACAAATTTCAGATATCAGATTTCGGACTCGCAAAATGGCTTCCAAATAATTGGGCACAGCATGTTGTTTTCCCTATAGAAGGCACATTTGGGTTAGTATAAGCTTTCCAGTCCATGATAACGTCTGAAAACAGCTTAAAGCTTATATAAAAATTGTTTGAATTTATGTTATCCATTGCTATTAAAATAGCTTATAAATAAGCATTTCTTTGATAAGTGTTTATGTTATAAGTACTTAATTAAATTGTTTATCCAGATAGGGTGTTTATCTATTTTCTAAAACATTGAATGCATCATTGTTTGGCTGCAGGTATTTGGCTCCAGAGTACTTTATGCATGGTATTGTGGATGAAAAGACTGACATATTTGCGTTCGGCGTTTTGCTACTTGAACTCATAACCGGTCGCCGTGCAGTTGATTCAGATAGTAGGCAAAGCATTGTCATTTGGGTAAGTTTTCATAACCTTATATATATCTCATGGAATATCCAAAGTCAATTTATCATCTAGGTGAATGTAATAGGCTTCTATGAGAACACTGATCAATGATGTTTAGATTTGTGGTATAAGGTGGAGTGAACTACTGATCGATCTAGTCGAATCCAAACATACTTTAGATGTTGATATTATAGGTTGCAATGTTCTGCTTAAGTTTATATACTATTTAAGTTAATTTGAGTGTGACAAGATATGAACATGATCTACTATTTTCAGGCCAAGCCACTTCTTGACTCAAACAATGTCAAAGAGCTAGTAGATCCAAGATTACAAGGGAAATATGATCCTATTGAAATGAAACGTGCCATGGAGATAGCTTCCTTGTGCGTCCACCATTCATCTTCCAAGAGGCCATTCATGAAACAAGTAAGAAAATAATAAGCATCCTTTTCTACAAAGCACAAACACAAACACCAGACACGATACTGACATGTAGACACTAATAATATAATTAATAGTTGAAGAAAACATAAGTGATTGAATGTAATCACACGTGTCTGTGTGTGGAACTAACAGGTTGTACAACTACTAAAGGGCGAGGAAGCAACTATAGATTCCAAGCGAATTTCAGCTACCTCAAAATCACATATGTTAGAGGCTTGTGACCTAGAAGATTACACTTGTTCTAACTACTTGAAGGACCTCAACCGCCATAGGGAACTACTCATGGAGTAAATCTCTATTAGTCCTATGTGTTGTGTACTGCATTTTAAGATATCTTGTTCCTCCTCCCTTTGTATATGTGTTGTGAAGGCTATGGAATGAGTGTTGTAGCGGTTTATGTGTGGCTGAATCTGAAGTCACAGGCTTGTGTTTTTGTTCAAGCTTAGTAGGCTTGTAAATTAGCATGAACCTGTAGGGAAAACATCAACAATGTTATGTAGAAATGATGCTAGCAGAGTGTTTTTTTACTTCTTTTTGACTCTGCATTGCCATTGTTTCCATCCCAACATCCCAACTTAATCAGTCTTAATCAATTGCATGCATCTTGTTTCCATTGCTTTAGTGATTATAAATTATGGTATTGTTGTATGGGACAACTTTGGTCAATGAAGTTACTATTTTTGTTTTCTTTATTTGGTTGTTACTTTTCACTTTTGTTTCCCCACTTAGAAATCTCCCATGGTTTTTGGAATTACTTGAAAATACATTTATAGACTGAGTTGGTGGACATTTTCTAAACGTTGGATCTATGTGAAACTAGACATAGATTTTTAAGGATGTTTTCATAGTTAACCGAATTTTTTTATGGAAATTAGTAATGTCCAACATTTTACCAAGATAGGACTCAGCTTGCGTGACTTTGGATACTACAAACAAGGTCTCAATAATGATAGTGTAAGTATACTAATTTGCGGCAACGTTACCTTTCGCATGTCATTTATAAGTTGTACCAATATCAGAATGCAGCAAGTAATGTGTTAAAACAATAAAAATTTCTGATAGAAATTATTGGAAGGCATTACGCAATACAACTCATAAACTTCCCCGATCTAACCTTCTTTGATATTGCATAGATCCATCACCGTCACTTAATAAACCCTAATTTCATCATGGATTAAAACTATATTCATATTGATATTGGTACTATATTTAATTGTCACGCTTTTAAAACTATATGCATATTCATTGCGACTATGTTCGGCTAAAATCCTAATTTAATCGCATAGTAAGTACAACAAATGTGGGTTCAAGTTTAACTTTCATTGGCTCTATTGTGTAAAAATTCATAACTATACGAAGGATGACTTGATCACTTGTCCATCCACTTGAATAATAGTGTTTGAAAATCACGATCGCCTCATTTAATTTCCCCGATTGAACAATTTACTAGTATAATTAATACTTTTTTGTTTTTTTTCTTACAAAGGGTAGTTAACCATGATTATGTTTAAAAGAATGGGAAGTGTTATTTAATGGTGTCAATGATTACTTTTAAAGATTATATAAAATTACTAAATTACTTATTTAGATTTATATTAATTTATAAAATATTATAAAATAATTTTTTAAAAAAATGTAATTGTTTCACAAGGATAATTTTATCATTTAAATATAATATATATATTTTCATGTCATTATAAGATGTGACAAAAAAAATATGATATGATAAAATAATATTATAATTTTTACTATCTTGTACACATCAAACACATGATAAAATAACATTATCACGTTTATATCATATCCTTATCTTGTTTTGTGTCATACATATATTGTCTCTATCATATTTTGGCCATCAAACAGACCCTAAAGGTAATTTTATTATTATAAAATTGAAGTTTTATTCAAATATTTCGTATAGAAGAGCTCAGTTAAAAAATATAATTTAAAAATTGCTAAATTAGTAAAATGGTCCCTTAAAGATATTTTTGGTTTCACATTGGTCCATTAAAGAAAAAAAATGTTCGAATAGGTCCCTAAAAGAAAAAAAATGTCTGAATAGGTCCCTTAAAGACATTTCCGTTAATCAGTTTGGTCATATTCGGACTTTTTTAGGGACCAAATTGATTAAAGGAGATGTCTTTAAGGGACCTATTCAGACCTTTTTTTTTTCTTCTTTAAGAACCTATTCGGACCTTTTTTTCTTTAAGGGACCAATCTGAAACCAAAAATATCTTTAATGGACCATTTTACTAATTAAGCCTTTAAAAATCATGTTTCATTCGGCGTTTGTAAAATAAAAGAGGAATAGCTTTTCTAAACAAGCGAGAGACAAAAAAAACACTAATCGGATTTTTATAATATAATAGGAGTTTACACAATTTTATGCGATTAACTAGATTTACTCCTCTAGTCCTTATATTACAATAAAATGTTTGTTTTTTAGGTTCATTTAATGATTTATGTATGTGGCCTATAATATAAACTATATATATCAATAATTCAATGACCCTTAAAAACATTTTTTTTCTTATAATAAAAATTAGAGAGTGAAATAAGTTATTTGATCGATAAATAATAATACAAAAATGTAATACGAGTTTCCTGAAATGAAGAATTAATATTAATATGGGTTAAAATTTACAACCATTTCCAAAAAAACATATTTAATACTTTAAAGAAATGAGAGAGATATAAAGTCTTTACAATATATATTGACGACGATATTGTGTATAGTTGTTGGTGCTCTTTATGATTGAAATTCATGACTTCGTTCATATTTATTTCATGAAAATGTGAGGAAATTAATTATGTGCAATTTATCTATAATTCAAAATTTAATTTAATTTTAAAATATAACAACTCTACAGAGCTAGACCTCCAAATATTTGGGGCCTCAATTTTTTAAATTTTTTCCTTAGGAGGTGCTAATATTAAGTCATCATAGCTTAGGTGGGGTGTAAGCAGCAAGTCAGCAATCTACTTTCACTAGTCCACCCAAGTAGATGATGTTTGCTATTTTCACCCCCTAGGCTACGCTCACTTACTATTAGCACTCCTATGTGTACCGGACAATACACCAAGGCGCAATTCGCCTGAGCCCAATAATCAATCTAATGGGCTCACTGCCTAAAGAACGGCTCAAGCCCACTACCCCCCCCCCCCCCCAATCCCCCCAGACTAGAAGGTTGAGTTTTTTTTTTTGTCTCTGTGTCAGTTTCTCACGCGTCATACGGGTTTTAGAAGGAAAAAAAAGAACCCTAACATGAAAATTTAAGATTTTAAACACCAACTACTTAAGTAGCGGAGGTTAAAAAAAAACCCTCCTAACATGTAATTTTCAAATTTTAAACGTCAGCTACTTAAGTAGTGGATAGAATCCGATCTATCCGTTACTTAAGTAGTGGACACATTTTGATAATTTTATAGGAAGCGCGAGAAAATGATTAATTTGACAAAAGAAAATTCTCAAGAAGGTTTACCTATGCTAGGTGGTGTACTACTTGAAAGTTTGAATAGTATATGTTTTTAAATTCAAATTTAACCTTGGATGAATGAATAATCAATACAATATTTTTAAACAGGGCTATGTATCGTGTGCATAATCTAATCTAATGGCTTTGCTCTAAGTAGAAGCAACTCTTAATTAGATCAAGTCCAAGTAGCAAAACAAGAATTAGATGACTTATTATAGTATATACTAGTAACTGAGTAAAATAAAATCTAAAATAGTAGTCCAATATTTATTGAAGTATATAACCAAATCTTTTGCAAAAACTAACCTGGCATTATTTTTTAAAGAAGCAAGAGACAATTTTTTTAGAGAACCAAGAGACTGTTTACTCCATGTTTGATGGAAATCATAAGATACACAACCAATAGAAACAAAAGTTGTGTATTTGTTGGTACAATAAATAACTAACTTATTGGACACTTAAGCATTTTCTTTTAAGTGTTAAACAAAGAACCTTGTAACACAATTTCATTGACATTTCCGTCTAGGCATTTTTTTTTATTGAACTGACTTTTAAAGTATTATTTTCAGAAGTTGTAAAAAAAAAGTATTATTGTCAGAAAAATCAAATTTGATGCCTCAGTCTTTTATTAGAAAATCATTATGTTATTGTAGAGAAAATAATTTTTTTGTAAAAACCATTAAAAAAATACTAAACATGTATCCAATAATAATCATTCAACAATTGTAAGATAAGATGAGAAAATTTTATAGTGAATCAAATAATCTACCATCATCACACTAATACTGCAAATTAAGAGAAGCATTTAGGAATAATTGTTGAGCAAAACTATAATATGCACCACTAAAAATAATCCTCATTTTCTGAGCAATTAACTAGTTACATAATCCAGCATACCACTGTAACTAAGATTAGCATACTCAAAAAAAACCACATATAATTCTTTCTTAGTACCTAAATGTTAATCATATAGAGGAGTTCATAAAAGAGAATCGGCTGAAACTGCGCCAGCGATCGATAATAATTAACTTCAGCCTTTTGATTAGTTAGGAAGGCAAGAGAATAGCAAAAGATAAAACTAATTGATAACACTAATTATAGTCAATAAGACTGATTAGGCCATAAATAGAACTCAGCTGCTGATGTTGGTGGCATGGCATTGAGTCCACCATTTGTTGCATTGGTGGAATTCACAACAGATTCTGCAGCGCCATCATTGGATTCAGAATTGAAATGTTGGAAGAGGGTGTGATGATAATAAGCCGAAGGATTCGAATCATAGGGGACCATTCCATAAGGGACTGTACTCAGTGCAGCTGGCAGCTGATGCGGAATGGTTGAGAAATTAATGTTGCTGCTTTTGTTGCTATTGATCATGCATGCTGCATACTGTTCCGCGTTGTTCTGCTGCTGAATATTGCTGGTTACAGAAGCTTTCTGTTCAGACCCAAGTGATCGCTTCACGCGCTTCGCTGTACTACCAACCGGAAGAGAACTCTGCATTATGGCATCCACATCATATCTGTTCATCTCAAAGTTTGTGACTGCATTTGCACCTCGGAATTTTATTGCTGCAATGTCGTACGCCTCTGCCGCTTCCTCTTCAGTTGCTGTTAACATGTTTGATGAACAGATTAGTATTTCAATAAAGGACAAAATGGACTTTGTTTCAAGTTAAGCCTACAATCAACAGATGTTGTTTAAAAAGGCGTGCGTGCGCAAATTAAACGCTCGCTATGCGACCATAACAATTACAGGCCAATGATATATCTAATATGATAATCTTTATCTATTTTGGGTGAGAATAAGGATATGCGCAAAACTCGATCATATACAAATAATATAATAGACAATTCAATCATGTGTAATAAGTTAAAATATTTACCAAATGTTCCCAAGTACAGGTCTTTGTTTCCGGCAACACGGCCAATTCTCGCTTGCCACCTACCCTGTTGGTGATGCCTGCAGAAACCCAAGAAGTGTTAACAAAAAACATTGTAATACAAATAAAACACTTCAACATGTTATATCAATTAAAATTCCTAACCTTGTAACACCCCTGTAGATTGAAGCTCCTCTTGAAAAGCCACTACTCTTCCTGCAAGAAGAGAAAAGCCAATTTTTAGTAGTTGTTTATGTGTTACCATTTTAATCTCAATTTCATTAATAAGGCCAAATCGGACAAACCTCCGCAGTGACGCAATAAATTCTTGCTTAGTTACTTCTTTCATTTCTTCCAATTCCTTTACATAACTGGAAACCTAAGATATATGACAATAACAAAATAAGATTAGCCATGAAAGGTGCAATACAACATACGGTGCAACTATGCGGTGCAGCTGGCTATACACCTTTAGATCAAGAGAGAGAAAATTGTATCTCTTAATCTAACAGTATACAATTAGCTGCACAGTAAAAGTAAACTATAAAAGATTTTCAAGTCCTCTTTTTAAGATACCAAATTCACTTTGGCCATAGCCTAAAATCTTTTGTGTACCATGTAAAGCATATTTCTTTCACACCAACCAAATTCTTTTAAACAAACAATTATATATGTACATGCTCGCGCATACTAAAAATTTGAATATAAGTCAATTCTATATATAGTGCACAATTGAGATAACTCTTACATCATAAATAAATTAAATAAAATATGATGTGACTTATTAATTCAACGGTGAAATAGACGCATATGCAAGACCATTTTTATTTGTGCATGTTAGACAAAGTCGTAAATAAATATGAATTAAAAATGATTTTATTCAATGTACATTGGAAATTAAACAAAGTGACTCTTACAGGGAAGTTGGTAGTAGCAGTGGGTCCCCAATACTTTAGGGCAGCCAAATCATAGGATCTTGCGGCCTTTTCCTCCTTGTCATATCCACCTACAAACCAAGACAATATACAATGTTACAAAACAATTTCTGTAAAACAATATAACAATGAATAAATTATAAGATTATGATAGCTTAAGCATTATTATTAAAAAAAAATAGAATTAAATAAAAACACTGCTTACCCAAATAGACTGTAGAGGAGTCAAAAAGAGATCAATGACAGGCAACAATGCACCAAGTAACGTTCCATGCAAAGGAAAAGCCAACAAAATCAAATAACAAGTTATGGAATATAGTCAAATTTATCTGCCAAAAATTACTTTATAATCTAAAAATGTAAAATGACCAAAATAAAAGTAAGATTGCCAATCACATAGTGCATGCGTATTATAACTTTTTTTTCTTTAATTTTCCCTCTCTCACCCTTTATAGCTGCTACGTAGGATAGAAAACTACTGTACATTGGATGAGAATCATGAACTCTATCTATCAACCTAATTCCCTTTTTCTACGAGGACTCATCAAATTTTACTTTGCACTAAAAAGTTCAAACTATGAACAACTTAAATTCAACATTAAAAGCAAGAACGGACTCCTAAACCAGCCTTAGACGGTTCAGTGGGCCGGATACTGTGGTGAAAAAAAAAATACTAATGTCGATAGACAAAAAGGTTCTGACCTTCGATCCAGATTAAACAGTTCAGTAGGTCGGGTACCGGTGGTGAAAAAAAAAATACTAATGTCGATTATTAGTACATAGCAAAAAAAAAACATATTTGAAACAAGGAATTGTCACTTTCTCATTGGATAAATTATAAACATTGAGAAAACTTTATTTCTGGTTTTATTTTGACACATCAAACAAACATAATACATATGTTGATGTCATTCGTATCTATCTGCAAAATGAGATCTAATTACAAGTCCCGTGAGTTTGTTCTGAGTGAGGCAATGTGACAAAACCTTTCATCCAACAGTGAACGCTTCACTACCTCATAAGTGTAAGTAAAAAAGTACAAATTTCAATAGTGATGTGTGATAGGTGATGTGGTCAAACGCAGCTTTTTCTCTGCTCATTCAAAGCAAAAAAGCAAAAGATAAAAAATAAAATAAATTATAAAATAAAACTTTTAATTTCATCACAAATTTATGATCACTCTGCTAGTATTGAGTGTTATATTATGAGTACGGAATTAAGCACTTGGGAAAAGAAGAAGAACAGAGAAATTTCAGATTATTCAGATATTGAGAGACTAGTCCCTTCTCAACTATCTGGACAGACAAGAAAACAAAGGCACAAAATGGCGGCACATTTTATCAAATCAATTGAAATTGAAAGAAAATTTTCAGAACAACAGTGTAACAAAGTACCACATGAAAAAGCATATACTAGCATATCATATCATCATATATAATATTAAAAATCATATGATAAAGTAATATAATATACCATAATATGCACCATACCATCAAATCAATCACAGTACTAATAAGTAACCCAGGTGTCCTACTACTCGAAACCATTAATGCACCTTCAATGCATGCAAGACACTTTTCACTCTTCCCAGAAACAAACACTATTTAATTAATTTATTTCTCTTTTTAATGGTACTACTATTTTTTAATTTGTCACAAAAATATGTACAGAGAGAGAAAATAACCTTGACGCCCTTTCCTAGCTTGACCCTCCCTTCTACAGCTGTTATCCCAAAGATGCGCTTCATATCTTCCAGTCCATCTATGCCTGCAAAATCACCCCATTTTTTTTTGATAAATAGACAAAAAAATTAATATAAAAATACAATAATAATCTAAGATGAAAATGAAATATCACTGAGAAAAGATGCCACAAATCAAATCTATGAACTTGACTTCATTCACACACCATAGTCAATAAATCAATAAATAAATAAAATCTAACTAAAATCACTATCACAATATTTCCATGATTGACAACAAGTAAATCAATAGCTATACACCTACTTACCTTTTTTCTCAAAGTACCAAATAGTGAAAAAACTGAAAACAACAAAAGATCCTTTGGATTCAAAAACAAGATTTCTTTCTTCTTCTTTTTTATTTTTTATTTTTCATTTCATACACATAACATATGAATAAAAAACAATTAAAAATAATAAAAAATTTTGATTTATTATACCTAGTAACACCACGGTAAATTGAAGTTCGCTGACCAAAAGTATCAGCGATTTTCTTGGAGCTATCAGAATCAGCAACCACAATAGCATTCTCCTCGGAGCTCCGAGCAACGGCGAGAGACAAAGCACCGTTAACCGCCTTAACAGCCGCGGCTGAGTAAGCAAACTCATTCCCAGACTCAACACAATGAGTTCCAAACTCATTTCCACATGCAGCTTGTGATGATTTTCCAATCGAACCAGAATCATCAACTTCAGAACCACCACCAGAGTTGTTTGAAAAAGCTTGAAAACCAGTAACAACAAGATCCTGATGATTCTGTTGCTGATGCTGGTGGTGGTCCCCACCGAAGTAATGGTGGTGATCATACATGTTTGTTAAAGAAGAATCATCTTGCGTCTCTGCTTGACTGTCACCGAGAAAATCATTCAGCTTAGGTGACGGCGCGTGGTTAACAACGCTCTGTGATTGCGTTGTTGAATCCATAAACCAAATCGGTTGTTCCAGCGCTTGTGCAGTTGCCACTACTTCAGTACTCTTTCCCCAACCTGTAAATTTAATTAAGTCAAAACGAGTTTACACGATTTAAACTAAACTAAAATGAGTGAAATGAAATTCACTCGTGGACGATGCGGTTATTTTAACGGATGATAAACGGTGTTAATTAAGTAAGTACAACTAACTAACTAACAAACTTACCAGTGTGAAACATGTTGTCAAGGAAATAGTGATGATGATTTTGATGAGAGGTGTTGTTGTTGTTAGTAACGGATGAAGCGACGTCGTATGAATCAAGATGAGACATTTCCATTGGTGAGAGTGAAAATGATAACCAGTTATGATTAATACTAGAGTTGCTAGTAGTGGTTGCACGAGCCATTGTGTTTGGTTGATGAAATATATAGATGAAAATATTTTGAGATTAATTAATACTTAGCAACGTTTATGAACGGATACAACGTTTTTTACACCATCATCTTAACAAAAAAACAAAAAGAGTTGAAAAATTATACACACCCTTATGGCGTTATTATACTACTCACTACTACAACTTTTTGACTGTAGTGTAGTGTAGTTGAGTTAATGTTTGCTTTTTAATTAATGGGAGAGAAAAATGAAGTGATGAAGAATGTGAAGATGAAAATGCATGCAAGTGAGGATAGGATAGGAACGAAGAAGAAGGGTTTGTTTGTTTGTTTGTTTGCTTGTTTGAGAGAGAAGAGAGAGATATAATTAGAACAGCAAGAGTTTCAGCGTAAAAGCAGAGAGTTTGATTCGAGTTATAGGCAGTGGAAGCTAGAAAGCCAAGAAAATAAAATAATATTATTATTATTTGATTAAAAATTTAAAATATTTAAAAAATGTTAATGCCATTAAAAAATGAAGAGAAGTGACTTTTCGCTCTGTGGGGAAGAAAAATGGTCTGAAACACGGTTGCGAAAGATCCGGGGTAGAGGAAAATTGAAGGATTTGTTTGATAGGGTACTTAGTTTAGGAGATTGTTCATTGTTGACTAAAATGCCCTTCTATTTTTACTTTACTTTTTTAATTAAAAATATATTAAAAGTGTTTTGGCGTTTCACACACTTGTCTTACATGCAATGCATGAGATATGCATCTCTTCCTGTAACAACTAGTTTGGGTTGGCTCCTTTTCTTTTTTTTTTTTTGGGTTCAAATGTTTTTCAACACTTTTCTTACTCTTGTTACTTTCATGGTTTTGTGTAATTATTACCTATATAATAAAGGCAAAACATTGTGTTTTTGTGTATTTTTTAAAAAAAATCTAAAACTATCCTGGACAATTTTTTTTAAATTAACATTCTTCTTTAATAACTTCCAAAAACAAATTGTATTGTACTTTAACTTCCAAAAACCAACTATACACTACCACTTTCTCTTTATTTGTTTCAATATTTTTTTATAATAAATCTCCGTTTATAATTTATATACGTTAGCAATATAGAAAATACGGATCACACAAACGGGCACAGAACCACTAGTATCTATAAATTAAATGATATAAATCATTTATTCTATAAAAGTTTATTTTAACATTAGATTATGAATTATTGATAGATCATTGTGTCACATCAAATTTTATTTAATGTCTTAATTAGTAAAATGGTCCCTTAAAGATATTTTTGGTTTTACATTGGCTCCTTAAATAAAAAAAGGACCGAATAAATCCTTTAAAAAAAAAAAAAAGGTCTGAATAGGTCTTTAAAGACATCTCCGCTAATCAGTTTGGTCATCATAAAAATGGACGGAAAGGACCAAACTGATTAACGGATCGAGATGTCTTTAAGAGACCTATTCAGACCTCTTTTTTTTCCTAAGGGACTTATTCAGACATTTTTTTTTAAGGGACCAATGTAAAACAAAAAATATCTTTAAGGAACTATTTTACTAATTAAGTCTTATTTAATCTAATGATCAAATTTGTTACATCTAAAAGTGTTAATACAATGTTAAGTATCCAAATTCGAGCCTCAACATCATTTTTCAAATTTTAACACTTTTGTCCCATCGTTATTTTGAAAAAATAAACCTATAAAAATAATATGTTCTTCTTCTATAATTATAAAAATATTTTCTACTTTTTTATTTCTGTATATAAGATCATTTTTAAAATTTCACAAGTGTTATTGATTTATTTATAAAAATGTCCTTATTTAATTAACCATAAAAAATAAAAATTTGTTCCCCTCTCTTGCCTTTTCAAACTTTTCTTACTCCTGTTAATTTTGATTCCTTTTTCTTTGTCATTTTTCATATTGATCACCATGAATAGGGCGTAACTCATACTTTTGT
Organism: Trifolium pratense; assembly: GCF_020283565.1. NCBI lineage: Eukaryota > Viridiplantae > Streptophyta > Magnoliopsida > Fabales > Fabaceae > Trifolium > Trifolium pratense. The sequence continues at coordinate 19,071,611 of NC_060060.1, forward strand.
TTTTTTCAAAGAGAAACATGTACTCATGTTTGTGTAGAGAAAATTTGTTGTCAAGTATTTTTTATATCTACTTTTGAAATGTTTGTAAACTGTATAAAGTAAAAATAGAAAAAAGATAGAGATAAACTTACATATTGTCAAATACATTCTCATTTTTTTATGTTTAAATAACATATACTTCAGTTTATATACTGAGTTCATATACTTAGACACAAATTATAACATTGTATTTAACACCATAATATATTATTATATCTTCCTCTTTAATTATAAGATTTTTTTATACTTTTTTTTTTCATCTCTGAATATAAGACCATTTTTAAAATTGCACATGTTTTAATAATATTTCTTTACAAAAATGACGTTATTTAATTTATCATGAAAAATATAAATCATTTTCCTCTCTTTGTAATTTTTTTATCTTCAAGTCTTCTTTATAATTTTTTATCTTCAGATTCTTTTGTCTTCAATTTTTCAGTCTTCAAGTGTTCTTCAACCTTTGAATGAGAGATGGATTGTTGTCTTCCATAGATTGTCTTCAGTGTATGAGACAGACTTAGTCTTGTCTTCACACAATCCATAACAAATCCTAGTAAACTATTAACAAAACTTAATCCTATTAATTTTAGTAATCCACAGTCTTGCAGTAGCAGAAGCATTTTGATCAGAGTGATGAAGGTTTAATGGATATCACACACAATTACTAAGCATATTAAAATGCTATAATTCATTCATAAGTCACCCATAATTACTAAGTGTATGTTTGGTTTCAATTTTGAAGCAGCCAGAATTGATTCTGGACATGTTGAATGGATTCTGACTTGTTTGGTTCCTCAAAAGTAGAATTAATTTTGCCTCCAGAATGGATTCTACTTGAAGCTAGAAATTGTAGCTTCTCATTCTAGAATTGATTTTTACACTTAAATTCTTTGTTCAACTCACTTTTGTATGAATATATCCAAACATAAATCAATTCTATCAAACTCAATTCTATCAAAATCAATTCTATCAAACTCAATTCTGTCAAAATCAATTCTGTCCACCGCAGAACCAAACACATACTAAGCATAGGTATGCTATAATTCATTTATGAATGCATGAACATCATGATATTATTACTGCCTTGCCATAATTTGACAAAGGTAGAGTAATATGATTCTTAAGAAAAGAGTAGCATACAAAAGATAGCACCTAATAATAGTGTAGGATGGTCTAAAACATGTATGAGACATGTTGTAGGACATGGAGATATTATAGACCAATTAAAAAAAAAAACATATCAGAAGTTTTTATTTTTCCCTGATGAATGAAATAAAAATAAGGTTTATTGATTTATAGAAGAAGAAATGATATTTGAACATAAAAAACATGTCAAGTATTTATGCGTCTATTTTTATGTGATATTTGAATTTCTGTTCTGGTTAATGAGAAAGTCATGCTTTTGTAGAAAGAAAAAAAAAAAGATATGGTTTACTAGTTTATTTGAGAAATAATATTTGAACATAAAAAATCTGTTGTTAATTATTGTTTTTGTCTAGTTTTGAAATGTACGCAAACTTTATAAAGTAAAATGTATGAGAGAGATAGAGATAAATGAGGAGTGCTAGCAACACACTCTTTAACAAACACACTCTAACACACTCTCTTTTATTGGTTAAAATTTATATGGGTCCCATAAAAGTTATATGGGTCCACATTTTTTTATGGGACTCATGTGAATTTCAACCAATAAAAGAGAGTGTGTTGGAGTGTGTTTGTTAAAGAGTGTGTTGCTAGCATTATTCAGAGATAAATATATACATTTTTCAAATACATTTTCAATTTTTATATGTTCAAACAACATATTCATGTTTATATCGAGTTCATATATTTAGACGCATAACTACAACATTGTAGTGAATTTGTATAATGTCGAGGGTCGAAATTGTTGTCTAAACATTATTTCCAAAATATTAACCCCTTGTCCCCGTGAAGTTCATATTGTTAGGATATTGGTTAGCTTGTATGATAAGAAATTGGCTGCAGCCTAAGCCAAGCCATGCCTGCTGGCCTGCAGATGTGCGCGCGCGCCTAAGCCTGGCCTGTCTTGCCTTGCCTGCAGGCTTGCACAGCCAACTGGTTGGCTTGGACTGCAAGCTATTGTACTTTGCCTATAAAAGGCTTTATGATCAATGAATAAGACGAGCTGATTACCCCTAAAAACAATAATTGGTATCAGGTTCTCTCCTCTAGGGACCTGAAGAGAGAGAAATTGCAATTTCCTAACCAAAATCAGTTACAACCACTTTTGCAACCGTTTTCTGTTATGATTCTTCTTCTTTCTTCCTCATCTGAAGCTTCTTCTTTTCATCAATGGCGGAATAAACGAAGTATAATCACACAAAAGTTCCTAAATTTTATGGTTATTACGAACATTGGGCAATGCTGATGGAAAATCTCATACGATCAAAGGAACTTTGGAGCTTAATTGAACCAGGCATCACGGTGGCGCCACCTGATGCTACAGCTGAGCAATTGCAAGTAATTGAAGCGCTCAAATTAAAAGATTTAAAGGTAAAGAACTACCTCTTTCAATCTATTGATCGTTCCATTATGGAAACGATTCTTGTTCGCAAGACATCCAAAGACATTTGGGATGCTATGAAACGCAAGTACCAAGGATCCACGAAGGTGAAACGTGCTCACCTGCAAGCATTGAAACGTGAGTTTGAAGTTCTTAAAATGAAAGAAAATGAATCAGTGGAGCAGTATTTTTCAAGAACTCTTGCTATTGCAAATCGCATGAGTGCACAAGGTCAAACTCTGCAAGAAGTTGAAGTTGTTGAAAAGATCTTGCGATCTATGTCTTCAAAATTCAATTATGTGGTTTGCTCCATAGAGGAATCAAATGATGTTACAGCTATGTCCATTGATAGCTTGCAGAGTAGTTTGATTGTGTAAGAACAAAGGATGAAGAGACAGATTGCAGTTACAGATGAGCAAGCTTTGAAAATCTTCAATCCTGAGAAAGGTGCTGGTAGAGGGAGAGGAAGAAACAATGGTGGTAGAAGTCGTGGCAGAGGAAGGCAAAACAAAGAGTTTGTTGAATGCTTCAAATGCCACAAGCTTGGACACTATCAGAGTGAATGCCCTGAGTATGAAGGTAATGTTCACTATGCTGAATACAATAGTGTAGAAGAAATGCTGCTTATGTCTAGAACCAATCAAGAATAAAAAGTTAATGCAATTGAACCATGGTATCTTGATTCTGGGTGTAGTAATCACATGATAGGTCATCAAGATTGGTTCATTGATTTTGATGATAGTTATAGAGATTCAGTCAAACTTGGAGATGATTCAAGAATGGCTGTGATGGGAAAAGGTAGTGTGAGGTTAAAGATTAATGATCTAGTTCATGTGATTACCAATGTGTACTTTGTTCTTGGTTTGAAAACCAATCTCATTAGCATAGGACAATTGCAGCAAAAGAGAGTCACAGTTATCTTTAAAGATGATGTTTGCAAGATCTATCATGAAGAAAAGGGTTTGTTGTTCACTACTGCTATGTCTAGCAATAGAATGTATATGATTTCTGCAACTGTTATCAACCCTAGATGTTTGATGTCTGCAAAACAAGAATCAACTGTGCTGTGGCATGGAAGGTATGATCACTTGCATTTCAAGGGATTGAATACCCTATCCAAGAAGCAAATGGTGAAGGGACTACCAGACCTTGAAGAAATAGAAGATAATTGTGTTGATTGCTTAGCTGGTAAGCAATCCAGAGACTCTATTCCAAAACAAGCAAATTGGAGAGCATCTGCAAAACTAGAACTGGTTCATTCAGACATCTGTGGCCCTATTACTCCTCAATCAAATGGAGGAAGCAGGTACTTCATAACATTCACAGATGATTTCAGCAGAAAAACCTGGATATATGTGTTAAAAGAAAAGTCTCTTGCTCTTGAATGTTTTCAATCTTTTAAGGCCCTTATTGAGAAAGAAGCTAAATGTGCTATACAATGTCTTAGGACAGATAGAGGTGGTGAATATACCTCTAATGCCTTTAGTGACTTCTGCAGTAAGGAAGGGATTAAAAGACAACTGACTGCAGCTTATACTCCACAGCAGAATGGAGTATCTGAGAGGAAAAATAGAACATTGCTGAACATTGTTAGAAGTATGATTCATGCAAGAAATGTTCCAAAGAGATTTTGGCCTGAAGCAGTTAAATGGGCAACCTATGTGATGAATAGGAGTCCTACACTCAGTGTGAAAGATATGACACCAGAGGAAGCATGGAGTGGGAGGAAGCCATCTGTGCATCATTTTAAAGTTTTTGGATGTGTGGCTCATGTACACATTCATGACAGTCAAAGAAAGAAGTTAGATGACAAGAGCAAAAAGTGTGTTTTGCTTGGTGTTAGTGAAGAGTCTAAAGCATACAAGCTTTTTGACCCTGTTGAAAATAAAATCATAATCAGTAGAGATGTGATCTTTGAAGAATCAAAGAGCTGGAATTGGAACAAACCAAAGAAACCAGCTAGAAATGATAATGACTAGGAAGAGATTGAATCAGCAGATGGAAGTATTGATGAGGATCCAGTTGGTACTGATGAACAAGCTACAACTATCAACAATGAAAATGTGGTAAATGAAACATCTAGTGATAGTGAAGCTGAGAGAAGTTCACCTCTTGGTCCAAGAATAAGAAAACCATCTGTAAGATTGAATGACTATGTAACTGGTCAAGCTGCAGAAATTGATGAAGATGAGTTGGAACTGCATAATCTTGTAGTGATTAACACTAACAATGATCCAATTACTTACAATGAAGCAGTGAAACATGAAGTTTGAAGACAGGCAATGGATGTTGAAATGGAGTCAATCAAGAATAATGATACCCGGGAGCTCACTACTCTACCAGCTGGCTGTAACTCCATTGGTGTGAAGTGGATATATAAGACAAAGTATAATGAGAAGGGAGAAATTGATAAGTACAAAGCAAGATTGGTGGCTAAGGGATACACACAGAAGCATAGCATAGACTATCATGAAGTCTTTGCACCAGTTGCAAGATGGGACACTATCAGATCCATTCTAGCATTTGCAGCTAATAATGGATGGAAGATTTATCAATTAGATGTTAAATCTGCTTTCTTACATGATGAATTGACTGAGAACATCTATGTAAGTCAGCCATTAGGGTATGTCAGCAAGGATAAGTCCATGGTGTATAGATTGAAGAAGGCCTTGTATGGATTGAAGCAAGCTCCAAGGGCTTGGTACAGCAAAATTGAGTCTTACTTCAATGCAGAGAAGTTTGAGAAATGTCCATATGAGCATACCTTATTTGTCAAGTATGGTATGAAGAATGAGATTTTGTTGGTAAGTTTGTATGTAGATGATTTGATCTACACTGGAAACAATCAAAGATTAATGGATGAATTTAAGTCATCTATGAAGAAGAAGTTTGCTATGACAGATTTGGGAAAGATGAGATTCTTCCTTGGTGTAGAAGTTAATCAAGATAGCCATGGAATTTTCATTACTCAGCAGAAATATGCAGCAGAAATCTTGTCTAGGTTTGGTATGTAACATTGTAATCAAGTGAATAGCCCTATAGTTCCTGGTTGCAAACTAGTTAAAGATGAAACTGAGCAAGGGACAGATGCAACTGTCTATAAGCAAATGATAGGGTGTCTAATGTATCTACTAGCCACAAGGCCTGACTTGGCTTATTCAGTATGTTTGGTGGCAAGGTTCATGGAAAGACCAACTGAGATGCATGTTACTGCTGTGAAGAGAATTATGAGATATCTGAAAGGTACTTTAGGGTTTGGAATTCTGTACAGGTCTAATTCCAAGTCTGATTTGTGTTTGAAAGGGTGGTGTGACTCAGATTATGCTGGTGATTTAGATGATAGGAAGAGCACTACAGGTTTTGTGTTCATGTTGGGAGGTAGTGCTATTTCTTGGTCCTCTAAAAAACAGCCAATTGTGACTTTGTCAACCACTGAAGCAGAGTATGTCTCAGCTGCAGCCTGTGCCTGTCAAGGAATTTGGTTGAAGAATGTGCTGAATTACTTGAAGATGAAGCAATCAGAGTGTATTTTGATCTATTGTGACAACAGCTCCTCAATTAAGCTTTCAAAGAATTCAATTATGCATGGAAGATCAAAGCACATTGATGTTAGGTTTCATTTCCTTAGAGATCTCACTAAGGATGGAACTATAGAGTTGGTTCACTGCAGAAGTGAAGAACAGTTAGCAGACCTGCTCACTAAGCCATTGAAGCTGGAGTCCTTTTGCAAGTTAAGGGAGGACTTAGGGATGTGTGATGTTAATAGCTTGATACATTGAACATTTGTTTTTGTGTTTTGTGTTTGTATGTGTTCAATTAAGGGAGGGTATGTTAGGATATTGGTTAGCTTGTATGATAAGAAATTGGCTGCAGCCTAAGACAAGTCATGCCTGCTGGCCTGCAGATGTGCGCGCGCGCCTAAGCCTGGCCTGCCTTGCCTTGCCTGCAGGCTTGCACAGCCAACTGGTTGGCTTGGACTGCAAGCTATTGTACTTTGCCTATAAAAGACTTTATGATCAATGAATAAGACGAGCTGATTACCCCTAAAAACAACACATATGATTGGTTGGAATCTTCCAACAAATAAAAAAGTGAAGCTTAATACTGATATAGCTTCCAAACAAGGTATCACGGCATGTTGTGATGATGTTGTTAGAGATAGAAATGATAGGTTGTGTGATGGTTTTGCAAAGTATGTAGGTAGTTGTAGTGATTTTGTGGTGGAACTTTGGGGTGTTTTGGAAGGTTTGAATTATGTGAGGACATTGGGGTTTAGAGAGGTTGAACTTAATATTGATTCCATAGCAGTTGTTAACGTGATTAAAACTGATAAAACAATGAGCAACATGAGATATTCCTCAGTGAAGAGTATTAATAGGATATTGGAGATGGATTGACAAGCGCATATTTCTCATTAATTCTTATCGAGAAGGAAACCAGTGCACATATGCTTTGGCTAACATAGGTTGTGAATTGAGGAATAATATTGTTTACTTTGATGTTTGTCCTAGTAGAATAAGACATTTGTGACCTAAAACACTAACCTGAATTATTTGATATTTGATTCGATCCTCCCGGCTAGCGCAATAGGAACTAAGTATTTTTTTTAAAAATAATTTAGTGGTTAAAATTTTCATTCTTTTAATGAGGTGGATAAGTAGAGTGTTTGAAGTTTGAATTTTGACTCCTGTATATAAAATATAATGTTTCAACTAACTGAGTTAAGTTCAACAAAACTAGAAACTAAGTATTTATACTAGTACCTTTTGTGTAAAAAATTAAATTAAATATAATACTTATGATTTTTTTTTTTTATAAAAAAAATAGAAAACAAGAATAATTAATAGTCACTGTAGTCAAACTTTATAGCTAGCATTGCAGTAACCAATGAAAGGAGAAGCCGGTGCATGCATTGTTTCCTAGGCAAAACATCTATTTGGAGATATTTAAAAAATTATGGGAGTGAGTTACTCTCATCTAGTATTATTATTAAAATGATGGAGATTTTTTTTTCAAGCAATTTTTAGAGGCAACAATTTTACTTTTTTAAAGATGTAAAAATGGATGTACTATTGTTGGAACTCTGATCTTTACATTGTGATATATATATTAATTAAGTTATTATATTTATGAAAATTAAATTATGTTTTTTGAAATTTTACACATACTAAAATAATTATTAATTTTATTTCTATTTTTTTATATAGTTAGTTTATTTTTATAATATTTTTAATTATTTATCATTTTTTATATAAGCAATTATATATCATCTTATATTTATCTTTGTATAAAATAATTAAAAATATTATTGACAAATCAATAATTAATATTGCATATTGAATAACCACCACCGGTTGGTTCGGTGGTGAGAGCTTTAGGTTTAAGAATATCTTCCTCTCAAAATTTTAGGTTTAACTTTTATCATTGTCACTTTTGTGTTGGAGGCTTGGAGCAGGCTATACAGATTACTTTTTTTGGTCTTCAATTGGGTCATATTTGTTCCATTAGTTGACAATTTGATTAATCTCAAAATTAGTCGCTCCTTAATTAGACCGAACACCAAATTTTCAAAAAATATTGCGTAATGAATTTTGTAAACGACAAGTAAATTGAAAATCACAGTTACTACAAATTTATTCAAGTAGTAAGATATTTGTGTCACTTAAATAAGTGGTCTAAAGTTCAAATCATAACTCTTACTTGTGGAGAAAATTTGATTGAAAATAGATAACTCACCTTATATAATTCAGAGACTCTCCGACATATATTAGTCACCACTTAATATAATTAAAAATAAATTAAATATTTGGTTAAAAAATTATTTTCAGCATAGTGACATGCAACTAACTAAATTAACATACTACGTGTTATAATAATTTAATTATAGAAAAGGTATTGTGTCCATAACATAACATAGTAGTTACAACTTTAGTACTCCTTTTTGCCTCTTGGTTCCTAAGAAATAGCAACATCAAAGTTTCTATTCACACAAAATTAAAAAGAAAAGTGCAACGTAAACTGCGCAAAATACAACTAGACCACAAGCCAGGAAAACGGGAAACATGAGCAGTAAAATGCTTAATTGATTCATTCATCACCCCTCATAGTAGAGTTTAATAATAATAAGCTATAAGTTTTTTTTGGATTTGGTCATGTGGCACTTTTAAGTTATAAATCGACGGGCCGGGAAACATGAATGCATAAAGCAGTGCCGACGAATACGCATCATCCTCTGCATACATCTATACCGGCAGTACCTACGCTTCCTCTCTATTCTCTATCCCTTTCAAGTATTCAATGTTTATTCAATTCAACTTATGTTTTCTTCATTAATATCCTATTAAATAATAATTTTTTTGAATAAGCTAATAAATTAGTCCACCGAAATCGACACCAGATGGAATCGAACATAAGACCTAAAGAAGGAGCATACTCTCAAGTCTCAAGTCAATACCACTAGACCAACTCAAGTGAGTTTATTAAATAATAAATTTAATATGAGAAATGTTAAATATTAATAAGAAATTTTTTAAGAAATATAAAATGATGTAGTACCTTTTTATCATTAATTTTGTTTTTTTTATATGTCAAAAAAAAAAATCATTAATTTTGTTTTTAATTTTTTTGTTGGTATGTTTAACAAATGTTTTGGGCTATTAGCACAACTCATTAAATATATAACCAAGATATTTTATTCAAATGGTGAGTAAGTTTCACTAAAGGTTTGTTTGATCTGCAAAATGCAAGTACTTGACAGATTAGTATATGACAGGATCAAGATTAAGGTATTGAATAAATTTTGTCTTGTACGATGATTGATGAATAAAATGTTATTTTGATATTTTAGATAAGTTGCGCAGATGGCAAAAAGTTGTACTGTGGTTTAGTAGGGAACAAGAATTTCATTTATTGTCGAGTCTCTTGATCCTCAATTTGTCCACTTCCAAGAACAGTTTTAAAATCAAACACAGTACAACTAAAATTATCCTATCTAATTCCTTATTTTTTAGCAGATTAAATGCACCTTAAAAGACAAATAGTTTGAGTTAACTGAATTTAACTTTAGGGTAAATTAATTTTTTCCTCAGAGTATATACTTATTTAACGGTTAAATTCTAAATTATCAGAATCTCAATTTTTTTAGAATCAGAAGTTTAACAAAAAAAAACAATTATAAATATTAATTCATAGTTCATTGTTAAAGCAATAAATTACTACTCTTGTAGTTGGAAACTAATTCATTCTTTGGTGTTTGGTTTGAGGGAGAAAAGGCAGAAAAGAAAAATACAAAAATTAATATTTCATTCGGCCTTAATTATAAGCAAATGTCACTTTTTAAATACATTGAATAACTAATGGATTTAGTCCATTTTTTAGACTAGATACATTAATTATTCAATGTATCAAAAAGTGACATTTACTTATAATTATGGTCGGAGGGAGTATGCAAGTGAAATATTTGAAAAAATCAAATTAACTTTAAGAAAATTTCTTAGGATGTTACACGATGCTACAAAAATTTAAGTTAGAAATTTATAAAAATAAAAATAAAAAATTTAAGTTAGAAAAAATATGGGATGTTTTTCAGCATTTCATCATGATTTTCATTAGTGTTTCTATGTCTCGGTTTCTATTAATTATGAACATGCAACATTAAAAACAATCTACACGTTATGATCTAAACATTAGGTTTCTATTCATTTTAGAGATTCTTTCAATATCATTAAATTGTGCAATAAATAATGGTCATAGCAATGGTGTGTCTCTCCTAAGTTCAGAGTATTGTTTTTAAGAAAATTGATTTTTCCATTTAAAAGGAGTCAGTAGTGCAACTTTTTATCCGTTTATTTTTTTTAATGTGTAATTATCCTATGATTATTGTTGAAATTTTTGAAACTTTTAAAAATAATAATATAGTAATAATAATGGTTACACAGGCTGTACATTATAGTTATACTACGTAGAACCAAAACTTTAAACTGTTATAATATCATTTCATTTCCCCAACCACAAAAAGTTTAGCTCATGTTTAAGCTTATATATAATACCATCAAAACATAAATCAGTTATAATAACATTCATATTATGAAACATAGGAAAAGAATGTTTTGATATATACGAGAGAGCAACAGAAAATACAAAGAAAGCCATAAACTAGTGGGCTTGTAACAGGGTGCTACAACATCTTCAACAAAGTTGAGTTTCAAATGGTAATTAGAATCATGCTGAGGGGCTATCCACAACTATTTAGGTAGTCCCACATTTGTTACAAGATTGAGGCTAATTAATCATTGTTTTGCAAGTCGATTTTGGAGGATTGAGTTATATTTAATTTTTAATTTTAAGTCGGGTTAATGATCGTAATGTGAGAGTTGGAGCTAGACTCATGTTAGGCGCGACGTGGGCATTGAAGGTTGTTTGAAGTCTCATATTGCTCAGGTTCTTAAGTTGTTGAGTGTATTAATATGTTTGACACCTTCACCATTTAAACTAACTTTTGAGGGATGAAAGCTCGTATTTTAGGTACAAACACGTCACACATGTATGAATAATTATCCGAGCGGATATGAACGGATATCTTCGTACCCATCACACTTCATACCTGCATAATATATATTATTATTTTTATTTTATTTATATTATTATACAGTCATGCAGTCAACTTAATGTGGCTTGTATTTTCAATTATTTTCACGGAGATGGGTGCTGTATAAGCCTTTAGATTATGTGTGGCAGATATTATATTGAATGCATAACTACATAGAAAAATAAATGCACTCAATCCAAATTCTTCTACTTTAACTATATTTCATGCATATTAAATCAACAAGTACGTATCCTCCGATCAGCTCATACAAATTAACAACACCATAGAATATGGACCCGAATATTCTTAGTAATAATTATTTTTCACAGTTTCTCACCGTAACTAATTTGAGCTATTGATCAACAACCAAATGATTAAATCCCATATCATCAAAACCAAATAAAACTATCATATCCATCAATTCTAAATCAGACGGTCCATATGAGTAACTACACCAAATCCATTTCCCATAGGATATTTGGTTGGAGGTATACAACTTGCTTACATATTCACAACACCTTTGGTAGCTTTGAGTAATGTCTACATTGATTCCCTTGAAGCATCAAGTTGCAAATTAGGTTACTATAGCTAGTTTTGCTTTGTTCTTGTCTAGCTATGCCCTTTCACATGTGACATCACACGTGGTACCACCCAGACAAAAGGAATGTGCAAACTGCCTCTATACGTACTATAATACAATTTGGTTAGTTAAACCTAATTTATTTATATACTATATGTCACTTTTAATATTAAAATTAAAACGTGGCTATGCTTCATTATATGACCAATTTTTATTGCTACTTCGTGTCAAAATCTTCGCTTCGTCTTACATTCCACATTTTTCTTCTTTTTGGTTTCATAAAGATCAAATTTAAAAACGATATAACTTGATTTGGATTTTTGTTTTAGTCTTTAATAGAAGCATGCTTTAAAGTTTGAAGTCCACGTCTTTAATTAAGCCAAACCAAACCAAATCAAATCTAATACAATATATATGTAATCTTTCTTAACAATAATTAAGTACGTGCAACTTGATGTTTGATCCTATCTTTGGAAGTTAACTAAGAAAGGAATATGATAAAAAAGAAATTTAAAAATTCAAGAGAATGTATATAGTAATATAATTAACTTATTTTGAATGTTATACATAATTAATTAAAATTATAAAAGTATAGAAATTTGTAACATTTGTCGAAGTAAAAATAAATAATTATTTTATGAGATTACCATTGAAATTTATATTTATATTATGTTACCTCTAAATAAAATGGTCAAAGACTACAAAAGTTTACTTATATTTCAAAATCTCAAGTTTCTTTTCATACTGTCATTTCTATAATAAGTGTTGTATTAGCATCTAAAAAATAGTTACAATAAGTTTTATTTTTCTTGTTTTTAATGTGACTTTTTTCAATTATAATACTTCTAAATAATATTATATGCACAGATTTAAAGTCCTTATATTTTATTTATACATTTATGAAAATAATTAAGAACTAATACATAATAACAATGGCATGAAAAAAATATTTGTTGGGAAAATGACAACCCTTGAAATAGATCTCAATTATTACGATGGATCAGTCTTTTCAATCGCATGTAGATGATACATCGGTTTACCAAAAAAAAACATAATAAAGATTAATTTTATGTTCTTTAGTTTATTTATATTTATGTGTTGGACCAGTTTATATACGGTGAACTCTGACTTTAAATTGACTCCCTTGCAATTAGACGGTGAAATTGGTGTCTCTGATATTATAGTCGGTTCTTGATTGGATCGAGTTTACACAAAAAAATTACATATTATTTAGTTTTCATATAAACTAAATGCAAATAATATTATTTAAAACACATCAAATACTAAATGTGAATATTTCTTAGTGAAAATTCAAACATTAATCTAAATTCTGCAGTCCCTCCCTCTTAAATTAAAAGGTTAAAAAAAAAGTATACTTATTAAAAAAAAATATGTAAGAGTAAATTAAATTCATTATTAGAATAAGTAAAAACTTTTTTAAAAAAGACAAATATTTATTTTTTTTCACTTATAATTTGAAACATGACAAATAAACTTTTTTCTTCTAAACTTTGGAATGGAAGAAATACTAAATACTAAATCCAACAGAAGCTTATATCGGGTTTGCTTCAAGGTCTCGAATGGCTCTCGATATTGGGTCATAGTAAAGTTATTATTGAGATGAATTGCAAAATGATTGTGAATGCTGTGAAACATTAATATAAGCCTAATCGATCGATTGTTGTATTATTAACATGTGTCGAAGCTTACTTTCAAATTATTAAGACTATGCAATTGTCTTTGCTATAGGCAGCAATCAAACGGTAGCGCTCATGCTCTGGCACGAGCAGCTCTACCCATGTTTTTTGCAATACTTTGATGTAATTCTTTCTTGTATTACTTATATTATTTTTAGTGAAAAAAATTAAGTTTGCTTGAGTAAAAATAAAAATCGGAAGCTTGTATATATAGTAGTATTTAACTTCAAACAGTATAATGTTGGCGTAATTTGATTAGTTAATCCCCTGATCATTATAGGTATGTGATTAAAATTATTGAACGGTGATGATGAGGAAATAGATTCTTAAAATGAGACTTTGCAACAAGGGATCCTAATCATCGTTCTCATCTTCTTTCTGTAAAACTTAATTAAACCCTAGCTTTTGACCGTTGACTGAAAGGCACGTGCTCACATCTTTATTTTTTCTTTCAAAATTACACAACGATGATTTCGGCGATACACGTGCACTCCCTTGTCCCGACATGTAGTAACATAATCATGCCTAAACTGTTTAACTTAAATGTTTGTTTATTAGTGCTCATTCATTACTATTTTAATTTGCTTTGAATATATCCCCATTCTCCCTTAAATTAATCCCGCTGTTATTTTTTTAGTGTAAAGTCACGTTGATGATATGATATTTTTAGTAATTCAAGTGGTACCCACAATGCACGTGACATGCCTAAACTAACTTGTTGAAGTTGAAAGTAAAGCTTATTTTTTTTAACCATAATCGAAGTAGCAGGCCAACAAAGAAGTCCTTGAGAATCTTGAGATGAAATAATTCTATTTTAGTTTAACTAAATGTTTTGGATCGGGCCTAGAAATCCAATAGCTGATGAATTGCTAACTGGGTCTTCGAGCAAGACCCAACAAAGAGCAGTTTGCGAAGAATCTGTGACAAGTTAACGGGCATAATACGTCTGCATATTGTAATAGCCGACTATCGGAATGATGAGCAGCGCTGAGGACTATATATACTCCATTCTTATAGTGGAGTCAGATACACATTATTCACCTACTAAAAACTTTATTTCGAAGGGCTACAATATTTATAGTTGCGTGTAGAGAATATCTGATTTACGCACACACAAAAAATGATATAACTATTATAATTGTACTTCGTCTATTTCAAATTATAAGTTTTTTTTTTACATAAATTATGAATTCTTTTATAAAATTATTCTTCATTAATGGTATGAGAAAGATCATATAAAAATTGAAAAAATACAAGACCTATAGTTAACTACCCAAACCCCTTACCAGTAGATCAAACCTAGTAGTTTTAAGGTTAAATATTTTGAGATGAAATAATTTATTGGGACAAGTGGACAACCAATAAGTATTAATGTATCATAGTCATTGCTTGCTAACACCTCTTTCAACATAACACGCTATAAATTGTACTATAAGAAAACAATATAGTAGTATATTACACACTATGACTAATAGGAGAATTTATTTGGACCTCCCCAATTAGTCCTAATCAATGAATTTACTTGGTATATCTCAACAAAAATATTTGAAATGAATTAATTTATATTATTATCCATGTAAGCATAATTCATGTGCTAAAGATATCTCATTATGTATAAGTTAGGATTTAAATTCAGTATTTTCTACTTATTTAGTTCAATGAATGATTTTTAGCTATGAGATTGGATTGGAAATGAAAACAACACAAAGGAAGTTTAGTTTAACTTTTCATTTTTTTTTTGTCTAAAAAAGTAAAGAAAGAAAAAAAATTGAACTCACCCGTAAAGTTTAACCATTTCCTACATTTTTCATCTCAAATTTTGAATTTTTTACAAAATTGGAACCTATTATTTGAATTTTATTCAAATTCAAAATTATAGCCATGATTGGAAAGTTGCTAAACTACTTTTCATTTTTGAAAAATTCGAAGCATAAATAAGTTGTGAGTTTTTTTTAATATTTAAAAATTACAAAATTTCTGAATTTTTAATTAAATATAAAATTCGAAACCTATTTTGATTGAATTACTTAAAAGAATTTTTTGATTTTCATATAGTTTGCGGGGGTATGGAGATAAGTGTAGGGATCCCAAGTAGATCCTACTAACTAATGGTCTTTCTTTTTTCTTTTCTTAACTTGCTTCAAATAACACCAACTCTTTGTGTTGGTCTAAGAACTCATCTGTAAAGTCTAAATCCAGCCCATGGCCCAATTATTCTGTAGTAAAGTTGTCGTTTGTAGCAACCAGATTACCATTTTGTCTTGCAGATTTACTTTTACCATCCTATCGGTTATTCGCGCGCCCTATGCCTTTTTCATTTTGCACTTCCGCTACTTAAGTAGCGGACGTTATAAAAATGAGAAATTTTGAGGAAAAAACACCCTATATGAAATTTTACCAGTTCTCTACTTTAAGTAGCGGATTATGTCTTCTACTTAAGTAACGAACGTTATAAAAATGAGATTTTTGAGAAAAAAAACACCCTCCACCATGAAAAATCCGATACTTAAGTAGCGGACAGGAGTAGTTTGGTAATTTCATAGGACGCGCCTGAAAACTGGTAGGATGACAAAAGTCACTACTAGAAAATTTGCTTTTAGCGACCGATTTAGACTGAATTATTTTGGTCAGTATAGAGACCGAATTAGAGACCAAAATGTCAAGATTTAAAATAAAAAATATTTTGATCGCTAAATTGGTCGCTATTAAATGTAGAGACCGATTTAGAGACTGAAAATTAGCGACTGAATTATTTTGGTCGCTAAAATCCGTCGCCTAACCCAAATCAATTTTTTAAAATCAATTTTTACTTGTCACTTTTCAAGTTTCCCAAATCAAATTTCGCTTAACCCTGGAATGCTGAACCATATTTTCGCCGCACCACCCGTCGCCTAACACACACATCTATGCTGAACCATCGTTTAACCCTCACGCGTTCACCCTAAATCAAATTTTCACCTCTTCTCCACCGCAACACCGCTTTTCACACGTCTGTTCTCCTCTTCTCCACCCAAACTGACACATTCACGTTTCCCTTCGTGTTCACAGAGATAACGACCTCAACCTCCGCTGTCTCAAATGATGTCGTTTTCAAATATCTGATCTCTCTTCCTCGTGCGTATTACTTTTCCCTCTTCGTTCACAGTTTTTTCTTCTCTTTCTGATTTTTTTTTTGTGCGATTAGGTCCTTTGTCTTCGAATCAGTCATCTAGTCTTGTTTTCGATGTCTCACGACTTCATGTTGCATATCAGGTATTTGATATTTTGCTTCTTGCATTGCATTCAAAGTGATTTCGAAATTTTGTTTATTTACATAATTTTTTTTAGGATTTTTTTTGTGTGTATGGTGGAAGCATTAATTATATAGTGTGTTAGTGTTGAGAAACAAATTTTTGGGGGAACAGTTTTGCCTTGGTTTGTATGAGGACTTATGCATATTGTGATTTGTGAGGAACATGAATGGGTTTATGTGGGAATTTATGATGGATTTAATGGTCCTAATGCAACTGATTGTCTTGTTAATAATATTTTTTTATGCTGTACATGATGAACTTAGTGGGTTTCTATGTAACTAGACCCTTACCCGTGCGATGCACGGGTGTGATGCGATTGTTTTTATTTTACAATTGCATAAAACTGAAATATTAAATATTATCAAAATAATAATAATAAAATAGAGAATTTGATATTCAAAAGATTTATTTTCTAAGGAGAAGTGATGTGACATTGTAAGTGACTGGTTAAATGAATAAATATTATTGGTTTAAGGATTATATATGGTTTACTTTACATGAGTAACAGAATAACTATCTAAAATTTATATATACAGGAGTAATAGGATATATCTCCGCACAACATATAAATCTATTTCAAAATACACAAAGGATTGGATGAAAAGAGATGTGGCAAAATCTAAGTCACACAATTCGCATATAAATAGTGACAGAATTAGAAAAACTCAAATAAAACAAATAAAATTAAATGGTACATATCTTTTAAAAATATTCCAAAGGGACATATGTGAAGAGCATCAACCTCACAGTTCAGTTCTTTTGAGCAAGAGATGATGACCCAAAGCCTAAAATCAAAAATTATAAAAATAAGTATATCAATAAAAAAAATGAATAAATAAAAAAGTAAAGGAAAGAAAAGTAAAACAACTATTACATAATTCAATTAAAAATAAAGTATATATTATTTAATTTGTATCATAATAGAATATGAATACACATATACAGTAGCACTTAACTAAACATATAAATGGATGTGCAACACAAAAGTTAAATGTATGATCTGCAACAAACAAAAAATGTCAAATTCTCTTAATTTTATTTGTTATGCAAAAAGTTAATTTTTGCAAAAAATAAAATAACTACAACAAATCATGGTTTTAGAAAATAACATAAGTATTTATACCTGATGCACAAAAGATGAAGAGGCAAGATAATGAAAAGAGAAATTGCACATATAAGATATGAAAAAATCTATTCTCACGTTCAACCGAAAAAACAAATGGTAATATTGTTAAGCACATGATTGCGCCTCTGGGGATGAAAATATTTGTTTATAACATTCGTAATGGTTAGTTAGGAAAATATGAATAAGATACAAATTAAAACAATTGTAACCTATATATTAAAATATTGGTAGAATAGTCTGAGGGATGAAAATTGAATTGTGACTTAAGAGATGAAAAAATATTACCGGGAGTTACAAAGTTAATTAGTGTGTATTTTTGTATTCTCCTTATTATAATATAGTAAGCAAAAGTTATTATATTCACCAAAAAAAGTAAAGGCTAAGTAAAGGCTTGAGTGAGTGTATATTAAAAAGTCATAAGTATATAAATGTAGAATATGAAAAGTATAATAATAATAATAATAATAATAATAATAATAATAATAATAATAATAATAATAATATAAGTAGAAATGATGTGGCATTGTAGAGTGATTTAATTGGATTTAAATAGATGATGTGTCTAAATGAAACAATTTGATTGGTCTAAATGGATTAGGGTTAGGAGAACTATTTAGGAATTATATATATAGATTTCTATGTAATCCAAATCGAAATAGTAGTAATAAAGCGAAAAGTGAATAGGATTTTTGTCACATAGATGTGTTAGAAGCTCTTTCTGAGGTAATGAGGAAAACTGAGGATGATTAATCATAATCCTGTTTTGGCTATTATGGGTTCTTGTGTTTTGGTTATGTTGATGAAAGGTGAATATGTTTATTTGATAGGTTGATGATAGTCGTGCAATTTTAGCTGCTCGGATTGGGAATCATCCTCAACTCACCATGGATCATAGCACTCATGTGAAAAGTAGGTTTTTGCGACATGTTGAAATTGAGTAATTACTCAATTTGATTCTCAACAATGTAGAATCGTATCAACTCAGTTCTCTACATTAGGTTCGTCCCACTATTGATATTTCGGAGACTATAATGATAATATTTTTAGATTTTGTATTTCGAGTATATATTGTAATATTATAATTTGGAGACTAATCTAAGTATCTTGATGAATCTTCTAAGAGTATTGGTCCATTTAGTAATACTTAATTACACGCCTAACCTTCTTGCCTTGATTGTGTGCTGCTCCTTACTCCTTTTGTGTCTAATTTTACAGCTTTTTCACGATTTTTTTTTGCTTTGCTTTGCTTTGCTCAATAAAGTTCCGCAAGTTACGAATAATTTTATGGTTCTAATTAAGCTATAAACTGTGACTGAAATGAATTTATAAAGTTAAGCAATCAGTTCTTGTTTTCATGACATCATGTCCGTTTATGCTTCTGCACTGTGCAAATTAACTACCTTCCTATTGATTTGAAGGACATGTTTATCAGTTTGTTCACTTCATTATGTTTCACCTAATATAGATTTTCAAGTGAATGTCTATCATTGTTTGAGGAATGTGTAAACTTGGATCGTAAACTTGTGATGTGTAACAATGATATGCCTTTTGTGTGAATTAGTTTACAACTTAAAACCTGTAGATAAAATATTGTGCACTTTACATGTGATGGTTAAAAATGATCTTGTCTCTTCATCTTTTGATTCAAGAGCCTAATAAAATTGTTGTGTTTTACTTTTACCTGGTGTTTCTACTGTTACTAATTCTCTTAGACAATCTTAGATTTTGAATTTTGAACTTCGAGCAAAGGACATGCTGCAACATATCTGCATAGGTCCAATTTCCAATGAATCATTTGTTCGAATGAGCATATCAGTTAAGGTATGAGGTGCTGGTTTACAAAGGTGGAAATCCTTTTCTAATGATTGACTTTTCTTTAATTGTCACGTTTTCTGCTATGTTTTGACATTAATCTTGTGCTTATTATGATTTTTTATGGAACACTGAAGTTAGTTGATGTAGTATTGTTTTGTAAGTTATTTGGATTGTTCATTCAATTTGTAGTTTTTTACAATATTGGTGTTCTTTTTCTCTTTTTTCTCTTTGCACATAATTATCTTTTGGTGAATAATTCTCTTCTTCAATTATCTTTTTATGTGCAAAGAAAGACACCAAAAGATAATTGAAGAAGCTCCTGCTGTAGTACTTACATTCCACAACCTAAATATTAGTTTTTTTTTTTTTTTAAGTTTTACTATAGTTGTGAACTTGTAATTACACATTTGCAGCCAAACATTTATGCTGAATTCTGTGCACACTTGGTTCAAGTTACTTTCTTCACTGAATACATGATGTTTTTCAATTAAATTTTCAATGCATTTTTAAAATATTTCTTCTTTCAACAGTTAAAACAGGACATTGAGGATTCGAATTAGTTCTTGATTTGGTTTGTGTTGCATTGGGGAACAAATTCACTCTGATTTGTATGATTTGGCATGCCTTATGCCTCTGTTAAGATTTCCTACTCTGTAGCTTTTACACTTGATTTCTCATCACTGACTATATATATTATGGATGTGCAGCATTCAGAAGAGCATGAATGCTAGAAGTGTGAGGCAGAACCATATATTTTGTTAGGATCAAAGAGGAGGTGAGAGTAAGGCTATGCCATTGTTGTACTTTCCACAAGATCAAGGTGGAGGTGAGGGTAATTTATAGTATATCTTTAAGTTGTTATTCTGTTTTCGCATCTTTGATGAAGCTATTCTTTTTTTTTTTTATTTTTGATGATCCTACTAGTGTCTCACCAATTAGCGAGTTAACCTTTTAATATTTTTGAAGGAAATGGTTACA
Source organism: Trifolium pratense (assembly GCF_020283565.1). Lineage (NCBI taxonomy): Eukaryota > Viridiplantae > Streptophyta > Magnoliopsida > Fabales > Fabaceae > Trifolium > Trifolium pratense. The sequence goes on from NC_060060.1 coordinate 19,092,250, forward strand.
CTTTTAAGGTATATATACATAGTGATTTTATAGCTAGATGAATGCTTTCATTTTTGGCAAAATTACACTACAAGTCCTTTATCTTATTTTTTTGTAACACTTTGGTCCTTTATCTTTTTTTTGTAACATTTTGGTCCTTTATCTTTTATTTGTAACACTTTAGTCCTTTATTTTTTTATTTGTAACACTTTAGTCCATTTTTTTGTAACAGTTTGGTCCTTTATCTTTTTTTATTTGTAACACTTTGATCCTTTATTTTTTATAAATAAATAAGATAAGGACCAAAGTGTTACAAAAAAAAAGATAAATGACCAAATTGTTACAAAAATAAGATAAAGGACCAAAATGTTACAAAAAAATAAGATAAAGGACTTGTAGTGTAATTTTGCCTTCATTTTTTATTCCAATTCAGACCACAATGCATCATTTCAAATGCGTGTGTTCTAGAAATCTGAAAACATATACGGTTGAATCCAAATCTTAAAAGGGAAGAGCGTGTAATACAATTGATATTCTTTGGCTCCTTTTGCTTCTAAATTTTGGATGGAATGAAACAAAAGCTGAAAAGTGGGTTTTGTTGTTTTTGTAGGTAAAACACTTTTGAAGTTCAAGCAAGGAATTATGAGTGACCCTTTTGATGCTTTGTCAAATTGGGTTGATGATGAATTTGGTGTTGACCCTTGTAATTGGTTTGGAGTTGAATGTTCATAAGGAAGAGTTGGGTTATTGGTAAAATTTGTTATTCACACTTTCTCTTTTTCTATGTCATTCATGCTAGTCTTATATTGAGGCATGTTCAGTTCTTCAAACTTTTTAATATATATACTCTTTAAATTGATTATGATTTTCATAATAATTACTTGAGTCTCCTAAATTGATTATGATTTGTGAAATTGTGATTTGAATTTTGTCTTGACCATTTTGCAGGTTGTTGATCTGGAGGAAGAATAATACAATGGAGACATTAAGAAAAGGAAAACACGTGTCACTGTTAAAGTAAATGAGTGTCATTGTTCAGGTCTCTTAACTATTACCAAATAGGTTCTTTGATTTTGTGCTTATAAGTAAAAGTGAATGATACTTCCACATTTGTGTATTGTTAAGAACGTGTTATATGTGGTTATTGTTTGAGATTCTTAACCAATTTTGGGATCCATATAAATTGGTTGATAATGCTTGTAATTGGAATTGAGTAGCCATACTTTGTATGATACATTGTTTGAATGTCTTATCGTGTTTAGAAACATATGTGATGCTTTTGACTTTAGTTTTTTTTTTGGCACAATATAATTAAAATAAAGGGTAAATGATCATTTACCCACTGCAAAATAAGCAAATTTTCGTTTACCCCCTGTGCATATTTTTTTTCTGTTTACACCCCTGCAAAAAATAAAGTCTCTCATTTTGCCCCCTGGTTGTATAGCAGGACATGTGACTGTGCAAATCTGCTGACGTGGCTTGTACACATGGAAAAAATCATTTTTATTTTTTAAAAAAATTCCACGTCAGATTTTTTTTTTTATAAAAAATAAAATTTTTTTCCTACAAAATAAAAAAACCAATTTTCTTTTCCCAAAATTAAAAAAAAATTCCTGCAAATAATTTTTTTTCCTACAAAATTTTAAAAATTATATTTGTTTTCCTACAAACGAATTTAAAAAAAAAAATTCCTCTCAAAATAAAAAAAATGAATTTTCTTATTTTACTCCCAAAATAAAAATTTACTCCGAAATAAAATTTATTTCCAAATTAAATATTTTAAAGATTTATTTTCAAATCTCTTTGAATTAAAAAAAAAACATAATCTTTAATTTTTTAAAACAAAACTTTATTTTTTTTTGTTAATCTCTTTGAATTAAAAAAAAATAGAAGAAGAAGTTTTGTTTGTGTTTTCCTCTTCTACCAAAATTATATGTGATATATTAAATTATGCAGCAAAAAAAATAAAGCAAAATTATGCTTCAATTCTTATGTGATATTAAATTGTACAACAGACCGATTTGTTAAATGGAATAATAATAATTTCTCGGGAATTATCCTCAATGCTGACGGCAGTTGTTCGGGGACACCAGCTAGAGCTGGTTTCGGATGTGTCATCAGGAACAACAATGGTCTGTACTTGGCTGGAGCTTCGGGTTTCATTTCAGGCTCCGCTAACATTCTTCTCGCAGAACTCAGCGCTATATTCCATGGATTAAAACTGGCTAAAGACTTGGGTTTCAATCAGTTATCTTGTTACACCGACTCACTTACCTGCATAAATCTCATCTAAGGCACCTCCTTTTCTTACCATGTCTATGCTGTTCTTATTCAAAATATTAAAGATATTTTGTTACAAGGTACCATCTCTTTGTGTCACACTCTCCGAGAGGGCAACCAATGTGCTGACTTCCTAGCAAAACTGGGTGCTTCTTCAAATGATGATTTATTAATCCATACCTCTCCTCCGGCTGGCCTCTTGAACTACCTCAATGCAGACGCTACAGGGACTCTCTTCATGAGAGAATAGTTTTTCTTTTTTTTTTTTTTTTTTTTCTTTCTCATTTAGCTTTGTAACCAAAAAAAAAAATTGTGCAGCAACCTTAGCTTGCACTATATCTGCAGCACTAAATTATGCAGACAAAAATAAAGATTCTATTTTTTTTAATTAAAAGATATTTGAAAATAAATCGTTAAATTATTTATTTTGGGACAAAATAAGAAAATTTAATTTTTTATTTAGGCAAAAAAAGTTATTTTTGTACGAAATCTTATTTTTTTATTTTGTAGGAAAAAAATTATTTGTAGGAAATTTTTTTTTTTAATTTTGGGAAAAAAAAATTCGTTTTTTTTTGTAGGAATTTTTTTTTAAAAAAATATATATTATGTGACATGGAGTTTAAAAAATAAATATAAATGATTTTTTCCACGTGTACAAGCCACGTAAGCAGATTTGCACATTTGCACAGTCACATGTCCTGCTGTACACCAGGGGGCAAAATGAGGGAATCTATTTTTTGCAGGGGGTAAACAGAAAAAAAATCAGCATAGGGGGGTAAACGAAAATTTGCTTATTTTGTAGGGGGGTAAATGATCATTTACCCTAAAATAAATTATCATGATTTGATTTTATGATCAATTAAGTTTATTGGTAAATTAAGTTTGATAAATGATAACATAATGCCAAAAAGCAAATCATTTAGAGACTGAAACAGAGACTGAATTTTACAAATTGGTCGCAAAATTGGTCGCAACGAACATAGAAATTATTTTCAAATCGGTCACTAAATCAGTCGCTAGTATTAGTCACTAAATCAGTCGTTATAGCGTCGGACAAAGCATCGCATCGAGCGTCATAAACTCGGTCTCTAAGCCGGTCTCTAAGTTTGGTCACTATTTCAGTCTCTAAAATCGGTCGCTACAAATCGGTCGCTAGCTTGGTCACAATGGAGTAGCGACCAGGGTTGTTGATTCTGATTTTAGATGGTCGCAAAATTGGTCGCAAAAAGCAATTTTTCTAGTAGTGAGTAAATATTTTTGCCTTATATCGTTTACTTTTTAGGCTTAATAGCATTTTGGTCCCCAATTTTACAAGATCCATGATTTTGGTTCCCCTGTTTTAAAATCAAACATTCTTGACTCTATTTTGATTTTTTGCACTTTTGATCCTTCACCCAATTTTTAACCAACTGTCAAGAAAAACGCTGACGTGACAGTGTCTACGTGGCAAAGAACAAGTACATATAAATAAATATATTATTTTTAATAAAAAATATAAGCATTTTTCTTGCCATATCAGTATTTTTCTTGCAAACTGGTTAAAAAACGATGATATGGATATAGTTCTTTGCGACGTGGATACTGCCACATCAACATTTTTCTTATTAGGTGGTTAAAAAACATTGATGTAAATGTTATACCTTAATTTAAATTTCACAACACAATTCAAAGCGTTGTCTTAAATTATTAGAGAAGTATACTTAAAGTTGAGAACCAATAAAAGTTCTAAATGTCAAAAAAAAAAAAAAGAGAACCAATAAAAGTTCTAAATTACAATGATCCATTTTCCAAGGATTAAAAAACAAAACAACATATAGAATGTACCAAAAAAAAAAAATATAGCTTTTACATTTACATAAAAATATAAAGCCAACAAATTATTGAGTTGAGAGCCTTGTGCTTTACCTCCATTTTCTTGTGTATTCTTTTGAAATTACGATGGCATTGGTGTAGAGGATCTAATTTTGCAAGAGCGACAATGACATTGTCAATGTCGTTTTAGTTGACCATATGGCTAGTGATACAGTAGATTGGTGCTTAAAATTTATGAAAATTTTAATATTTGTCGAGAATATTTTTTAAAAGTAAAAAATTACGACTTTTCAAGTATTCACGGATAAAATAATGACACGATTGACGTCAATTTGATCAATACGATTTACATTTTTATATATTTTCGGTTGTTTATCAATTAAATTAATATTTCAGTCGTAAAAATGAGGATGACCATAAAGTTATATTTTCAAACAATAACATATGTCGACGTTGAAATTTCAAATGTTTTTTAAAGATTGGTTTGCGATGAAACTACTTGTAGAAGTTATCCATTTTAAAATTTTCCATATATAATATACCTAATTATAAGTAAAAACTAGACACTTACCCGTGCGATGCACGGGTCTTATGCGCTATTTTATACTATAACGTCAAAAAAATTTATTTGTATAAGTAGTAAGTTTAAAATTGAAACAATAGGAGCAAAGATATTAATTTGAAACTTATTGGAGTCTTCATTATCCCTTACAAAAAAATTACTGTATTATCGAATTTGACATTTATATTAATTTGAAACTTATTGGAGCAAAGATAAACCGACTTAACTCATACTCAAATATCGAATATGATAAAAATCATACAGGGCATAACAACCATTAGTAAATTTTATTTTATCTAATTTTTTTTACTAGCATTAAAAAAGTAGTCCTGACAATCGACCAACTCCTTATATTTACAAAGATTGGACAAAAGATTATTAACAAAAACATTAACTATTTTGAAAAAAAGAACAATAAAATACACAAAATAATAAAATGAGCACAAAAAATTAAAATGAATAATAACCCAAAACAACAACAACAACAGTAATAATAATAATAATAATAATAATAATAATAATAATAATAATAATAATAATAATTACAATTAGTACCCCACATAGGGTTGGGAATAGGCCAGGTGGCCTACAGGCGCCTTCGACCTGGCCTCTGTAAGTCTGACCTGTTTATTAAAAATGCCAGCCTTAGGCTTTGGAAAAAGCCTGTTTACATAAATAGGCCAGACTCATGCTTCTAAAAAAGCCTACAAAGCCTGATAGGCCGGCCTGTTTATATTTAACTATTATTATTTATACTAGCGGACCAGACAGGCGCGTTTCGCGCCTGCCTGTGTCTAACTTATGTCCAAAAAAAATGTTTTATGTTATAATGAATTTGTTAATAAAAGATTTTTATTACTAAAAAAATAAGGATATTGTTGGTATTATGAAAAATCGACACAAAAAATATTTGTATTATCTTTTTATATAGTATAGATGTAGTATTAAGTTGATAATCATTCATGTATAGTCAACTCATTTGCCACTTACTCACATTTTTATGATTTGAATTTATTTTTTATTTTTCAAATTGATTAGTTAATGGAAGTTGTGAAACTAAGTCAAGGGTAAAATAGGTATATTGAAAAGTCCATCCCAAACTCACCTATCCTTTTTATATATTGTTATAGATAATATTATTATTTATATTTTTTTTTTCCAAAGAAAAAATATATTATTATTTAATCATATTTGTTATTTTATTAACTTTTAATTATTGCCTTAATAATTTTATTAGCTTTTTCTTAATGTTGAAGAAATTATAAAAATTTAAATGTGAAATAGGCTTTTAAGGCCTGTTTAGCCTATTTAAAAGTCTATATAGAGACCTTTTATGTAACACAAACTTTTAAATAGGCTACAAGGCCAGGTCAGATTTTAAAAAGGCTCAGGCCAGGCCAAAATAAATAACATTTGATAGGCCGTAGGCCAGACTCAAGCCTGAAGAAAAATCGTAGGCCAGGCTTAGACATGGCCTAACCTGTTCCCAACCCTAACCCCACATTAAATGGATGTAAGTGGATGATGTGGCTAAATGAAATATTTTCATTGGTTTGTGGATTAGGGTTTAGATATGCAATTCCATAACTATCTAGGATTTATATATATAGACTAGAACATCGACCCATGCGGTGCACGGGTCTGATTAGTTGTAAGATATATAATGATTAAATAAGATATGATAATTCCAATAATGTAAGGTATATAAAAAAAGTTGAGTAACATTAAACGATAGTTCAACAATAATTTTGGATAAATATTCATACAAAGAAAATTACGTTATATTACGGAAGACTTCCTTATAGACCACATTCGAATTCTTAGTCGTATCTTCACCGTTGTCATCGATGATCAATATTTTTAATCTTTTTCAAGAAGTAACTCTTGAAATTGCAACATACAACTGACCATGTCAAAACACTGGCGACGGAAGATATATCCCAACATGATTTAAAGATTGTCCCCGACTCTTATTAATAGTCATCGCAAAAGAAATCATTATAGGAAATTGTATCCGTTGAAATTTAAAAGGAATTCTCACGTCAGATGGTGTCAGAGAAAATCTAGGTATGAAAACCTGATCACCAATATTACTTCCTGAAATAATTTTTCCTTCAAGAGCACGTTTTCCCAATCTCGTAATAATAAGTCTTGTTCCATTACATAATCCTAATTTTTTATTCAAATTCCTTAATAGCATAACTGGAACTCCAACTTTATGCCTCAACTTGAGATTTGGAAGTCCCGACGTAGAAATCGTGTTCAAAAATTTGGGAGTATGAACATCATCCACTGTTTGACCGTCTACATTTTGTGTGAGTGGAGTATCATAACTCAAACATGTTTTTTCTTCACCAGGAATTAAATCCAACATATAATCATTTATTGTGTCGACTATTGAATTTTTAGAAGCTAGTATAGCTCTATTTTGGAAATATGTTATATCGTTCATGTTTTGTAAAAATTAGGGATAAGTGCTTTCAACGATAGAAGCAAGAGGATCACCTGAATTTGGAATCAATAGATCTGATGGAATGTCAAGTTCTAAATCATCGTCGTTGTCATCTCCAATTTCTCCATCGCCAACACCCAAAACTCATTCAGAAAACAATATTCTTTGTTCAACGTCTGCACTCGAAGTACCACCGAGAAGCCTCATGTTTTATTAAATGTTAAAACTTCACAAAAATTCCAAAGAACCGAAGAATTAATAGTAGCATGAACAACTTATGGTCTTGTACCTTTGGGTATTACTGGTAGAATTTGTCTAAAATCTCCACCAAAAACAACAACTTTTCCACCGAAGGGAATGTGTTTATTTTTTTCATCAACAGACTTGAGAATATCTTTTAAAGTTTGATCAACAGTTTCGAAACAGTGTTTGTGCATCATTGGTGCTTAATCTCATATAATGAGCTTTGATTTTTGTATTAATAGCGTCAAAGGGTTTTTAGGAACTATGACACATATTGAAAACTCGTCAACATTTAGAGGAATACAAAACCTTGAATGTGCTATTCTACCGCCAGGTATAAGCAATATAGCGATCCCACTTGAGGCAACTATTAAAACTATCTCACATTTTGAACGTAATGCGGCTGACATGACCCTCCAGATAAATGTCTTCCCTGTACCGCCATAACCATAAATAAAAAACACACCAGGTTTGTTTTCGTTAACTCTTGTCATGATTGTGTCATATACTTTACATTGCTCTGAAGTCATAGTTGACATCAATCTAACATGTTCCTCAGCTAATGAATGTCTGTTATAATTCAATTCGTCGTGTATTAAACTATTTTGTATATCAGGAACTAATGATGTGTCTGCTCTAGGCATTGGAGGATAATCTTTTAAACTCTTCCCACAACTACGTAACATCATCTCAATATCTGCTAGTGCGTATTGTATCAATTGATCATCAGTTAATATTAAATCTGCAATGTTAAAATCAAAATAATGAATGTGATTAGTGACATGACTATGGTTGTGTTTGGTTGTATTGCAAAAAAAATTGATTTAGCAGAATTGAGTTTGATAATAACTTTCCAAATCACACGTGATAATAACTTTCCAAATCTCACATGATAATTATCATCTAAATTTATGATCCGATAGAAAAAAAATCATTGATCAGGAAAGACATAAAAATATTTCGTGATGAATAATATAGTCAACAATAATTTTGATATGATATACTTTTAAAATTGACGGTGCTTATCAATTACTGCACATAATTTTAATCACAATTGGTATACTTGTCATAGTGGTTGGAAATATTGTCTTGCACGGAAGAGTTGCAGGTTTGAATCCTAATCAAGACAAAATTGTATTATTTTTTAATAAAAATTGCAAGATAAAATGGAGGGAAAACAGGAAAAACAAATTAGGGTTTAGTGTTTGCTTGTGTATACATGCTTATAATATAAAAGATTACATAATGCACTATATATTATTTGTTTCCCTATTAATCATTCATATAATATTACTATAATTAAAGTCAAAGCATTTTTTAACTAACTAGTGTTTTTCAAAAACCCAGGTCAAGTCAATAAAAAACCAGAGTAGTGCTAGCATGTTCTTTAATTTTTATTTTTATTTAGGATTGAGACATGTTATTTAATTTAGTCAACCATATAAATCTAGATCATTTTAGACTCAGAACATTAAGCATCAAGTTTGACGAACATGTTAAGAACAGTTATGAAAGATGGAAATGAATGTCTCAAATAAGTAGTTATGGTTAAGAATTCTATATCTTTTTCTTTTGTAAAAGAAAACAAAAACTATATCTATATCTTTTTATTTTTTGTTTGTTTATATTGGATGTTATCCGTTCGCAATTTTATAGATTTATTTTTCGAGTTTTATGAAATTCAAAATGAATGATAAATTCTCTATAATTTAATATTATTGCATACTCGAAATAGATATATATCAAATCCAAAATTTTGTTAAGATTAAAGAGACTTACTTTATCTTATCTAAATTTTCTTAGAAAATTTGATCTTGATGTGTATCTAGTTGCTAAGGTGATGATTGTTAAGTATAAAGACATTAAAAAAAAAGAAGGTGAAATAACATTAAGATCCGATAATTTGAGAAAAAAATCTTCCTAACATGAAATTACTATTATATACTTCTCTTATTACAAGTTTCATTTCTTTTCTTTTGTTCCATTTTCACGTACATACAAAAACATGTAGTATTGTATAGATATACTTCAACTATGCTTTTCTTTGTTTGTGTGTTAACTCTTTAATTTTTAAAGGAATGAGTCTTTGATATTCCAGATTAAAAGGTCGTAAAGTTTAATAAAAAATTGTTTTTTTTTAAGAATCGAATAATGATGACTCTCAATCACATTATCCAATTATAGTATTTTTAGTGCTCTTTTATTGTCATTTTGAGTCCAACTCAGTCAATCTAAAAAAATTTAGTTGAGTCTGCAAGAAGTTGAAGAAATGTCTATTATGATGAGAGGAACTTTGAATCAGATCAAAATGACCTTAACTAGACAATTCTGTATTCGTATTAAGTTTGTTTTACAGAAAGTATCATGTGATATTCTCTTGGAACATGTTCAAATAATAATAGTTTCACAATTTACGTACTGTATATTCTTGTTGAAGTCATTTTTGAGAAGGTTTGGATTTTCCATTGTTACAACGTCTTGCTGTAATAAATTAGGATCATTTGATCAACAACCAACGGTAAAGATTGTTTATACTTAATTTTATTATATTTAATTTGAACTGTCCAACCTATAATCAATAGCTAAAATCTACTACAGCGTAAATTTTGTATTCTGCTACTGCAGGCAATGCAAATTCTTCTTGAGAAAGTGCATACCTCACTCTCCTCTAGGTAGTGTACAATTTATGCTAGTGATTAGTGAAGTAGTTCAAAAATTATAATCATTGTATCTTTGTTAATTAGCTAGTAATTTCCCACGGCTTATTTATTTAATCCAAGAGAAGACAAAAGTAAATTCTTAGTATTACATAGAAATTCCAAATAGATAACATATGACCCCATTTCCATTGGCAAATCATGACATGCCATACACAAAAGTCCAAAGTTGCCGTTTCATTCGGACACTTCTCTTACAAATCATGATGAATACATTATATTATAATTATAATATTATATAGTATTATAGAGTTTCAAACCAAACACATTAATAAAATTGACAAAAGAATGCTTGGAAATAGATGATAACATACCAAGCTTTTCATTTTCTTTTATAAGGTTGTTTTTTCACCAGACCTTTGTCAACACAATTTTTATAGGAAAAAAAAATGGATGCAACACAAAAAGAGAAAATCTATGTTGCTGTTGGTGATGATGCACAAGATGGATTTAATACTTTGAATTGGGCTCTCAAAAAATGGAATTCTCATCCAATTTCCATTGTTATTCTTCATGTGACTCATAATATTTCTAAGGATTATGTGTATACACCATGTAAGTTTGGCTTGTGGATAAGTTTTTTTGTTCCTTTGTTTGTATTGAAATTAAATTGGGTTTAGCTTAGTTTTGTGATTCTTTTGCAGTTGGAAAACTTCCAGCAAGATCTTTGAATGATGAGAAACTTGAAGCTCTAAGAAAAGATGAGAAAGAGAGGATCAAGAAGTTGTTTTCCAAATATATTGCTTTTTGTGGCAAGGTATGTTCATCTTGCTATTTTAATAACAAAGTTCAATTGTTTTGTACCAAAAAAAAGAGTTCAATTTCTCATATCATATCAAAAGAAGAATTTTTTTTTTTTTTGCATAACTTTGAAATATGGAAATAAAGTGATAATAAGGTAATAATTTTGTGTTAAACACCAAATGAAAATAGAAAATATTTTCTCAAATCAAACGGTTGAAAATGAAGTTAAATTGTGTATTGTAGGTGTCAGCAGAAATCCATGAACTTGAGAAACTTGACGAGCCTATGCAAAAGCGCATCATAGACTTAATAATTGGGCTAGGAATTACCAAATTAGTCATGGGATTTTCATTCATGAAGCCTTCCTTGTATGTAAATCTTCATTACTTGCTCTTCTAATCTTGAAAATTTCCAAATTCTTTGATTTTCATTGAATATTCCATTAATTTTTAATTAGGAAATCAAAAGGTGCTATTAGTGGACTATTCTATGTTCATCAACACAAGCCTAGTTTATGTGAATTATTCATTATATGTGGTGGCAAGCAAGTTTTTCTAAGGGGAAACAATGATGAGAAAATCATGGAAGATGATAGTGGAGTCATGGTTGCTAAAATGAGAGATAAGGTAACTTTTAAAGATTGGCTAGACAAAATGTTCAGTGACAAAACCAATGATTATTCTCAGAATAGATTAAGTGCATCTCCTTCAATAATTAATTTGGTCCAAAATCAATGGGAATTTTATCTTCAAGACATAGAAAATTATTATCAAGAATTATTATCATCAAATTTGGAAGAAGGAAGCTATGTGCAAGACAATGATAACTCACACATTAGTCCAATTGAGCCACATGTCACAGAGTTGAACAATTCTAATAAGGTAACACTGTGGATATTTTCAACAAAATATGTGGCCTTTGATTAATGTTAATATTTATCTGTTATGTTCTTTGTTGTTTTGTTTGTTTGTTCTTGGAGTTGTTAAGATACTACTTGGTTTCACTATACAATAATGAAAATTTGGATAAATTTTGGTGTAGTGTTATAGGTGTTTGTTTCTGTACGTTGTTTTTTTGCAACATGTCTGGTAGATTAATTTTTTTTAACTAAATTTGGATTTAAAATAATTTTATTTATGGTATTAGACATACAAGGTACGTACCTTTGATATATATATATGTTAAAATAACAACTTATTTAATTTAGAAACTAATTATGAAACTCGATAAAATGAGTATTAAGGGACAAGACAAAAACATAATTTTTGTCTCTTACTAAACCACTTCATAATTTTTTTTTTCTTCATTGTACAACTATAAAAAATATTAAAACACTCGATTTTATTTGAGAATATAAAAAATATTATCTCTCTATTTTTTTTCGGTACAGTTTTGTTCTGTCATGTATTATCTTGTTCTATTATATACTGTTTTGTTAAGTACTTCCTATTTTGAGAATCAAACATACCCATTGTGTCGAATTGTAATTAAGAAATAAAAAATACAATAAAATTCACATAAGTTTTCTCCTAAATTTTTTATTTGGTAATATATTTTCCCTGTATATATATTGAAAAACAAGGCCCTTGTTTGTAAAAGTCTAAATTAGCCATCACATTCAAGTGAATTTTATGTGTGTTTTTTTTTTAAGATTCCAACACTGTGACTTTAATCAACAGCATTTGATATGCATATAAAAAATGATAACTCACAAAGTATGGAACCCCTTTTCAAATCTCTATCTTGTCCTTAATCCGTGATTTCCTCTTTATTTTTGCTTTTAGGGTACCAAAAGTTATTCAATACCAAACACTTGACATTTCATACACATTCATAATCTTTTACAAAAAAATTTACAAAAAATATTTCATGGACACTCAATTTTCTTACATTCGAGATTCCTGTTTAATCACATATGAAATTATAGTTAACTCAGGTGAATAGATGGTTAATTTAGATCACATTTAAATTATAAAATTGTAGCTAATTATGTAGCTGAAATAACCACAAATTTAATTATGAATTAAATTAATCATCTATTCAATTGAATTAACCATATATTATAACGTGATTAACTATTTGTAGGAGTAAGCCACTAAATTTAGTCTAGTGGTGAGAAGTTTGGGTAGTAAGTTATAGGTTCTAGGTACGATCCTCAGCTTATTGTAAACAAAAAAAATAGAAGTGTGAATATCACTACTTAATTTTTTATTTTGATTTGGTTCCCTTTTATATTATGTTTTTATTTAGAGTTAATTCCACATTATGCATTTGTTTGATTTTTCTCATATACAGAATACTACAGGAAAAATTGAGATCATGAAAAATAAGCTAAACGAAGCTCACAAAACCATCGAGTTGAAGAGGAAAGAGACTAAGGAAAATATAGAGAGACGCACAAAAGCTGAATGGGCAATTAGCTTATGCAACAGCAGGGTAATGTTCAAAACAAATTAATATTCAATTTGGTTTGTGATTTAATAATATATTCATGAAAGTAGTTGGATCACAAAACGAGTCAACCTATCCTGTGTTGACTTGTAAAGTATTCGGATTCTCACAAATGATTCGACTTGAAAGTCTTTAAATACTTGAGTCCATACATTTTATTTAAATCAAACTAAGTTGGAGACACATGTTGATCATAATTAATAAATTATGGTACATTTTTAGGCCGAAGAAATTGAAGGTAGAATAAGGGAAGAAGTAAGTACAAAAGAGGGCATAAAGAAGGAATTGCAATTGGAGAAAGATCAAAGAGAAGAAATGACAATCGAGATTGAAGAGAGGAAACGAAGAATGAGTTCATTGGTAGAGCTTCAATCAGAACTATCAAACAAGCTTCAAATTTCAACAATAGCAAGATCAAGAGCAGAGACACAAGTAGAGAGAGCAGTGAGGGAGAGGGCCGAAATGGTGAGAGAGATAGAAGAGTTAAGGAAGCAAAGAGATGTGTTGAATAGAAGGATCGAGTTTTGCAAGCAAAAGGATGCCATAGGTAAGGATAACTAATATAACTAACTGATCTTAAGTCTTAACTAACTATTAATTAACTTACTTTATATCTAATAATAGGTATGGCCGCGAGACTAAGCGACAATGGAGCGAGTTTTGAGATGAGGGAGTATAGTGAGGTGGAGTTGAGGTTGGCGACCGATAACTTTTCGGAGCGGTTGAGGTTGAAGTCTGGTGGGGATTGGAGTAATGTATATAGAGGACGCTTCAACCATTCCAGTGTTGCAATTAAGTTGTTACCTTCTTTTGCTTCTTTGTCTCGAGAGGATTTTCAATCCAAGGTAATTCTTAAAAATATGAAGTTGTTCATTATGTTCTATTCAATTCAATTATTTAATGTCATGTTTATTTTTATTTTTTAATTTACTTGTTTTGAGATGTTTATTTATTGTCAACACAAAAAAAAAAAAGATAAAGTTTATTTTTTATTTTCCCACCTTTTCTATTATTTTGGATTTAGTACTAATTTAGTAAATATTACTGCATTTTAGATGAGGTTTCTTGGTGATATTAGGCAACCACATCTAGTAGCCATGGTGGGCTTCTGCTCTGAGCCCAAATGCATAATTTTGGAATACATGGGCAACGGAAGCTTACAAGACATGCTATTTTCTAGGCGAAGAAATCGGGGTTTACGGTGGCACGATCGAATACGAATAGCGACAGAAGTTTGCTCGGGCTTGGGCTTTCTTAACTCATCTCAACAAAGGCCCATTCTTCATTGTCATGTAAACCCTGCCCACATTCTTCTCGACCGCAATTTAGTCGCAAAAATCACGGGCTTTGGGCTTCAAGACTGCGACGACAAGGAATGCAACGTTGAGTCGGATTTACGGAGCGTAGGGATTTTGTTGATGCAGCTTTTGACCGGAAGAAATTGGGCTGGGCCCATTGAAGAGCCCATCACAATGGATAGAGAAACATTGGTTAATGTTCTTGATGACATGGCTGGACAATGGCCATTGGATCTAGCAAAAGAGATTGTGAACCTGGCTATGATTTGCATGTCTGTGAAAAGCAAGCCCAGCCTAAATTTAAGCATTGCAAGGGTCTTAGAGGAACTCAATAAGATTAGAAGAAAGGGTGATGAAATAGTTGCAAAGGAGGATAGAAAGGTAATTATTGGTGGATGCATAGATAGAGAGGGCTCTAGTGATGTTCCTAGTGTTTTCCTTTGCCCTATACTTCAGGTTAGTCTCTTGATCTTTTAATTTTATTTAGATATTTCATACTAAACTTATGATTAAGCATTACTATTATGAGTTTAAAGGAGATGCGCAAAATTGTGACTAAATTCATACTCTCTCCATATCGAAATATAAGGCAAAATTGATCAACGAAAATTGATGTATTTAGTCCAAATTTTTAACCAAATACATCAACTTTCATTGACTCATTTTCCCTTATATTTCGGGACCGAGGGAGTACACTATAAGTGTCTATGTATTTTTGTCATGTAAACTATGTATACTAAGCATGCACCTGTAGAAATTAACCTTTCGAACTGAGTAGGACTATAATAGGCGACAAAACTCTCACTCAAAGAATTAACTTTTTTACGATGTTGGGTGGACAGGAGGTAATGAAAAATCCACATGTGGCAGCAGATGGATTTTCCTATGAGCTGGAAGCAATAGAACAGTGGTTGCATTCAGGACATGATACATCACCAATGACAAATTTAAGGCTGAAACACACATTACTTACACCAAATTACACACTCCGTTCCTTCCTAGAGGAATGGCAAACCAAACAATCAACTCAAATTGCAAACTAATACCAATATGAGGAGTGCTAGCAACACACTCTCTTAATAAACACACTCTAACACACTCTTTTCTATTGGTTAAAATTTATATGGGTCCCATAAAAGTTATATGGGTCCACATTTTTTTATGGGACCCATGTGAATTTCAACCAATAAAAAAGAGTGTGTTGGAGTGTGTTTGTTAAGAGAGTGTGTTGCTAGCATTATTCTACCAATATAATTTTGGTTCATTGGATTTTCTACATTGTACAGTTAAATTGTGACTGCCACGTTTTTCTTTCTTATTTTGAACATTAAAATAGTATAAAGTTTTTTATTTATTTACTCCAACACAGATAAAGGTATTAGTTTGGAAAATATGTAGGAATGTGAAATATCATACTGACCTCACAGTCGTGCAACATTATCACTTGGCGAACACGTGTAACTTGATTTTCTACCAATCCCCGGGGAAGGCCATCTCCACCAGAAATGAAAAATTCCTGCAAGAGGTAAATAATGTCAGAGACTAAAATTTGAATAAAAATTAAGGCTAAAACAAGTAAAAATGAACAGAGGGAGTACCTTTAAAACCTCCAAATCTTCTTCCATTACTTTAGTATCACTTGGCAAAAACAGTCGGGGTGACCTCCATACAACAGGACGCGAAGTAATCCGTCCTGGATAATAGAAATACTTAAATACATAAAAATAATTGATAAATGCTAATATGTCAAAACTAATGGATTTTGGAAGAAAAAATGGGTTGAAGTGATTGGTGTTTTTTGATGGAGTGTGAATTGGTAAAAATTAAGCTTGGTTTTGGTGAAAAGTACAAGAAGAAGAAAGCTGGAAACAAGGGAGGGCTGCTCACCACAACATATTTAAAGCCCCATTAAAATTGCTATTATATATCGTTGGTGAATTTCAAAGAGAATTCAATGCCCAGCTGAACTTTTTCGTTTTTCCTGGTTTTGCTTGTTATCTAGTTGAAATTTGAAAAATTTGTGTTTTTCTTATACTTGTTTTTTTACAATTACATAAAATTATTTCACAATAATAATTTTGTCCTTACTTATTTTACTTTATGTTAATTGAAAATATAAAGTTATTTTTTTATACAAAAAATGTATTTGTTTTACAAGAATAATTTTTTCATTTAAATAAACATGTATTTGATCATGTCAATATCAAGTGTGCACCAAACACGATAAACCAATGTTATTATCTTTCTAATCCTATCATATCTATATCCTATCTGCGCACCAAACAGACCGTAATAAGTCTAAAACTCAAGGTTGTTAAGATCAAGTTTTTACCTCTCATGAAGTTCTTGAAGAAGATGAGTAACAAACTCATGATGGAAACAAAATAGAGAGAAAAGAAGGAAAAGCTTCTTGATTATTGAATTGAATGAATGTAATGATACATGAAGTTTGCTTATATACATAGAACTAACTTGTAACAAACTTGCCAGCTAAGCAAGTGTCACTACTAACCTACAATATCCTTACTATAGCTATCATACACCATTAGCTTGTTGAGCAAGTAAACTCCAAGCAACTTATATGTTTAACACCCTCCCTCAAGCTAAGCATGGTAAATGTCTAGCATGTTTAGCTTGGATATGAAAGACAGAAAAGACTTTGGAGGCAGTGGTTTGGTGAAGAAGTCAGCCAGTTGACATGAAGTATGAATTGGAAGCAATTTGAAGATACCTTGTTGTAGTTTGTCACGAACAAAGTGACAGTCAATCTCTAGATGCTTCGTTCGTTCATGGAAGACAGGATTGACTGCAATGTGCAAGGCACTCTGATTATCACAATAGAGAACAAGAGGTTTGATGCACTTGACATTGAGATCAACAAGTAAATACACCAGCCATTGTAGCTCACATGAGGCAAAAGATGAGGCTCTATATTCTGCTTCAGAAGAACTTCTAGAAACAGTGTGTTGCTTCTTAGCTCGCCAGGAAATCAATGAAGATCCAAGAAAGAATCAATATCCTGAAGTAGATCTTCTAGTGTCTAAACACCCTGCCCAATCTGCATCAGTGAAACCAAGCAACTGTAATGTAGCATCTCTGCGGAAAAAAAAGACCTCTTCCTGGTGACCCTTTGAGATATCTCACCACTCTACAAGCTGTATCAAAATGTGTTTGAGTAGGAGATGAAAGGAATTGACTAAGCTGTTGTGTTACAAATGCTATGTCATGACTAGTGGTTGTAAGATACAACAGTTTGCCAACCAATCTTCTGTATCCAGCTATATCTTCATAAGGTTTTGCTGTATCTTGATGAAGCTTGAGTGAATTGTCAAGTGGTGTTTTAGCTGGTTTTGCTCCAAGTAACCCTGTGTCATGAAGTAAATCTAGGCAATATTTTCTTTGACAGATAGTAATTCCAACCTTAGAATGAGCTACCTCAATCCCTAGAAAATATTTCAACTGACCAAGATCCCTAGAAAATGCATTATAGGGTATGAAGAATCTATTAGCATCGAATTAATTCATTTAAGGATATCAAACCCATTATTGACACACTATAGAAGTGTGTTACGTGAACACTGCAGCTGCAGTGCCTACCTAACAAAAGATAGTGGTAATTTGTGAAACAATCAATTTGTGACTAAAACAAGTGAAATAATCATCCCTGAAGGGGGCCTACAGGTTTAAGTAGATTCGATTGAATGTTTTCCTTCTGGTAATAACTGCATAGCAATTCGCACCGTCTGACCTTTTAGACTAAACTTAAATAATCAAGCTAAGTTAATGTAAATAGACCCAGAGTTCTTCACCCTGATGTAGAACAGGACCACCCAAAGAAATTCTTCAATTTCAAGACATCTGGTGCTTCAAACATGGATCCATCAAGAAAGATTAAAACATGGTCCACAGATGATGTATGCATCTATATTCTATATTGGGCATGGAGTTCATGACATGGGAAAAGATACGCTTACCTCCTCAACTATTCTGTAGACTTCAACAATTGAGCTACCATACCTTTGTTGGGATGACACAGGGATCCACCGCTGGAGAGTTTTACTTTGAAATGTTATCACATTCATATATATGCCAGATAGTAAGTCAAAATACAACTTCAGTTCAGTTATACTTTACATCCATCCCTACATTCTGTGATATAAATGACAATAACAGTGGCCCACAAAAGATAAGACAGCAAGCATATAAGGTACATTTGGTGCAAACAAAGAAAGAATGGGGAGGATTGAGAAATGAGAATCCTTTCATTGCAATTTGAATCAATATTTACATACATTTTTGTTAATAAGCTCACTTTAACTGTATTAAAGTGTTATCTCTTAAATGGATTAAGAGCTAATTGAACATCATATTTTTTGTAACTACTTATGGATTTTTACAAGTGCAGTAATGCAGTATGTATTAAAAAAAATTCAACAAATGTGTCACAGTCTCTGCCCCTTCACCATAGAAAACACAGCGATGTTCTTCATCTACTCGGATAACACCATGCCGGATTAAATTCTCTCTAGTTGGCACTCTATCATGAAGGACCATCCACGCTAATATTCATCGCCCTAATGTCTCATGTCATTGCCATATTACTTAATCTCACACCAACCTAACTCCATGCAAAGAGAATAATCAGTTGTTTCTATGGTTTTTCTACCTTCATTAATCTTAAATCTCATGATTTCAGCACATGATAGCATCTGGCCGGAGGAGTCTCCAAATGAAAGGTTCACATCGACAACAAGAGAGGAATATGTTGGCACAACAACCATGCTCCTAGAAAGTGGTATTGTCCCATTAGAACTTATTTGAACCGAATCTTCATCACTCTTAAACAACACGATCCGATAATAATCTTTGTTATATCGTGTTGAATAGTCATAACAACTATATTGGGTTATGAGACTCCCAGAGACCACCTCAGGATACACATCAACACCTCCCCTTTTGAGGTTTAAGTAAACCTTAATGTTAGCCAAAACAGCTTCAGAGAAGATGGAATAATGCACAGCTGCGAATCCATTTTGACCAAGAATAGAAGAACATAGCTGTTTCTCGTGATAAAAATTAGAACTAAGAACCCTAGCATCAAAATCAACAAACCCTTTGATGGCTAAACGACCATCAACGTCCTTTATATCAAATTTCATTCCTAAAGAACTGAAATTCTCAAAAAGTCGAGAGCCATCTAGGATAGGTGCGGTATTCACATGTTCTTGTAACCTTAGAGCATCTCTTTCCTCTCTTTTGAATATGTAATACTTTACTTCATCATCGATTAAAACTTCAAAAGAACCATGGATTTGTATAGCCTTGGACTTTTCACGACCAATGAAGACTGAGAATATCTCCACAGCAGGAGATGGCCATGTGCAATGAGGTTTTAGATTCCTAATAAGAATTTTCGAGCAAAAATTAACTTAAAATATACCAATCTCAAAAATAAATGATCTAAACTCAATCAAATCCACCACAAATCTACAATAAAAACAAGCTCAAGCTTAACACAATACGGAGTATAGAAGTTGTTGTAAAAGCATGAATCTGTTTGTCTATTTTGCTTAATTAATTTTTTATACCATAATTAAATACATACACTAAAAGACTACCAATTTTTCTGAAATTCTTATAAACCAATAGACTTTTCTCACAAGATGGATCTCTAAAATTGCAAAAGACTCAACCTAAGAAAAACTAAGACAACACACTTTGATCGAACAACAAAGAGCATTTAAAAACTTTTAGGCAAATATATATATATATATATATATATATATATATATATATATATATATATATATATATATATATATATATATATATATATACACACACAAGAGTTACATACCCTGAAAGCACAAAGTTGGATGGCAAATCATCATCAGATTCTTCATCAGAAGACTGAAATAAGTAAAAAGAACCTATATGAGCTCCAAAAACATGACAGAAAAATAAATTAGAAAGAAAAGTACAAAAAAAAAAAAAGAGAATAAACCTCATCTTCTCCATCGGTATCCAACTCTTCCATGTCTTTTGCGGAGATTTCTAGTAAGCTAGGTGACTGTTAAAAGACAATATAACACAAAACTTGTGACTGATGTGACTTGAAACGAATGGAATAGTAACAAATAGAACAAAACTACAATGACGACTAAAAAAATAAATTAAATACCTTACATACGCCATAAGGGTCAGGTTCAAACCATTCGGCCTCAACCATAATAAGGAGACCCATCTCTTCTTGAAAGAATGAATTTGCAGACGTTGATCCCTCTAGTAACTCTATGGTCTCATTAAGAATCTTTCTACTTGTTCCAAATTCTGATAAATCTAGAGTGACAATAAAAGGAGCGTATGCAGGTGTAGCCAACCAACATCTAGGGATCTTTAAAAATCTTGCCTTACTTTGAAATCCGACTCGTTCAAAATCAAAATTTTGCTTATCAAATATGACACACTCTTCGTCAATACAATTTCCATATGTATTGCCATAGCGAACGACAATTTTTCCGTTGACATCAATGTGGTCATTTACTAAGTGTCTATCAAGAATCTTGAAACTTATGCGGCACTGAACACCAAATGGAATTATGATGTACTTAAAAGTAATATTGCCTTGAATACAAGAAATTTCCCTACATTTGACCTCTTCATAATCATTTTCAAATTGGTCCTCATCCAAACAAAAGCGCTGCTTTGCAAATGTATGATTATTTCCATCGTACAACTCCACATTTATCCAACTTAATGGTGTAAGTGTACGTGGAGGGAAACTTGAGAAATCTTGACCGATTAAACTTAACTCGGTGTTCGTCCCAACTATTTCAGCAGCATCAGGCTGACGTTTATAAAGTTCATGGACCTGCTTCGCTCCAGAATCATAAACTTCACCACAAATCTCCCCGTAAATACGAAGTGGACTCCTTTTTGGTTGCACAGCCACCGATAACACTTGTACTAAAGGCCGTGTTCGAAGAGCTGCTCTCCCATTTTTCTTCTCTCTTTCCTTTTCCTCATGGCATCCCCTAACAAAAGACTCGAACATTGACTCGCTCAGTGACTCCCGCTGTCCGTATTAAAATGACAAGCGCTCAACTTCTCGAGCTCTCCTCTTGAAACATTAGGATATTTATTAATGT
Organism: Trifolium pratense; assembly: GCF_020283565.1. NCBI lineage: Eukaryota > Viridiplantae > Streptophyta > Magnoliopsida > Fabales > Fabaceae > Trifolium > Trifolium pratense. The sequence goes on from NC_060060.1 coordinate 19,113,936, forward strand.
ACTTATCTAAATCCATAACTTACAACTCTGCATAATCAAACACAAACACAAACACAGTCAACTCATCGATCCCTCGTCGAGACAGTTTTTGTGAAAAATACTAATGGCGTACAGAGAACACAAGTTCATGATTCATCAATACTATATTCAAACATGAAAACAGACACATATGATGAATCAAATTTGAAGAAATTATAAGCAGAAATTATATTATATTATTTTGATAAATAAAAATTTATAGAAACAGAAGTTCAAATTTGAAGAAAGAGAAGCTGAAATTAGGAGTTGAAGAAACAGAAACGATGAATCAGGTTAGAAGCAGAAAATAAATATCTTTCCACCGATTGAAACATCGGTTGAAACAGAGAAGAAGACACTCACCGATTGAAACAGAAATAGAAGGCGGAGAAGACGGAACAAGGCGAAGAAGCAAAAGCAGAAGGCGGCGACGGCGGTTTGGCAGACGGCGGTTTGGCAGACGGCGGTTTGCTTTCGAAGGATGAAGGTTAAAAGCAAAAGCAGTGCTGCTATGTTTTTTTTTTAGGAGTTTTTGTTTTTGGAATATAAGGGGATGTATTGGATTGGTGATTTCTAAAGACAATTTTAACAAAAAAAAAAAAATATATCTTGAAGATTTTAAAAGATTTTGTGGGATTATCTTGAAGATTTTAATTGATTTTGTGGGATTATATCTTGAAGATTTTAAAAGATTTTAAAAGATTATAATTTCCCGCTTCTGGTTTTCACGGTACAAAGTCTTCTCGTTTTAGTTTATATACATTCCGGTGTAAAAAAACATAATACACACGACTCATATGGAAGAAGCAAAATAAGAAGAAAAAAAAACAGAGAGAAAAATGAAAACAAATAATGAAGAGTGAGTACCTTGCGAGAATCCTGTTCTCTTTGAGTGAGCCTAGCGTGCGTTTTGACAAGACGAATAGTTCATGTTTCTTTGGATAGGGATGGCAATTTGACTCATACCCAATGTGCTCCCGCAAAAAATACCCATAACGAATAGGGTAAAAACTCGCATTTTGGGTACGGGCACGGGCATGAGTAATTACCCGCAAAAATGAACGGATATGGGTGCGGGTACGAGTACCTTAGTACCCACCCCATACCCGCATAGCGCATAATATATATTTATTTATTTTATATATATTATTATATAATTACATATGTATATCAATTTTAAAAAATAAAACACTATTAAATTATTACACATTTTTAATAATTTTATTTTATTTATAACATAATACAAACACAACATGAATATGTCAACAAAGAAATGAACTTTAACATGAAGTTAGTAAAATTTTTGTTTATAATTTTGATGAATCAACATTAAAATCTTTTAAAAAATAATTAATTATATTAAAACAATATGATATTTTATAATTGATCGATTTATTTTTAGTAAAATTGCGGGTAACGGGTACGGGTATGGGTACCTAGGTACCCATATGGTATGGGGACGGGTACAAAGGTTGTTATGGGTACTATAGTATCCTACCCATTGCCATCCCTAAATTTATGAGAATCAATCTCAGAGTTGGGGATGAAGGGATTCGTTTGAGGAGAATCGATTTTGAGAAGAAGAAGAAGAAGAAGAAGAAATTTGGGGCATAAATTGATTTCAGGATGAAATTTGGGTTATGACTTATGACTAAAGTGTTCGTGCTTTTGGAGAATGAAATTTAAGTCCTCTCTAGGTATTTGTTTTTTTACGGAAATTAGAATTTTATTTTCAAAATTTCACCAAAAAATAAGCTTGTAACCAATGAGAACGGTTCTATTTGTATTTCATCCAATTTAAAAGAACGAATTACTTGTATAATTTTAAAGTTGGGATTCGTTGAGACTAGGTGTCAAATTTTATTTTAACATCAAATTCTGTCATTTATTCTATTTGATCTAAAATTTAATCTCATAACTTATAAAAAAAAAATTCAAATCATAGACAATTAATTAAATTCCCCTTTATTTCCGTAAAAAAATAATAATAGAAACCTTCCATAAATCTCTACCAAAAAAATACCTTCCATAAAGGGGGGATTTTTTTTTGGGGGGATTATAAAGAAGGAATTTAATTTCTCTACAAAAAAAAAAGAAGAAGGAATTTAATTGTCTAGAGTTGATATTTTTTTATTAGTTATGAGATTAAACTTGGCGATTAGATCAAATAGAATAAATGTACAGGATTTGGTGTCAAAATAAAATTTAACATCCGGTGTTAATGGATTCCGACTCATAATTTTATTATAAAAATAAAAATTTCTATAAAGCGGTTTTTAACCGTTTTTTAGAGGATAGATAGAAAACTGTTCTCTTTTTATATTTGAGAATGGTTTTCCACCTATATATAAAACTGGCGAAAAATCAATATACTACCGCAACTAGGGGTGGCAAAGCGGGCAAGCCCGCCCCGTTTAGGCTCGGCCCGCTTAAGTCCGTCTAAAAGCGGTACGAGCCGAGCCAACTTAGGTGGCCGAGTCTAAAATCACAGACCGACCCGTTTAATGGCGGACAATCGAGTTGGCGGGCCGGCCTGTCAAACAAAAAGTTTTTGTTTGTTTTTTATTTTATTTTTTATGTTGACACTTGTGTTGTTACGAAAAACATGTATGTAGCTTATGAGATAAAATCATTAAGGAAGTATGCCATAAGTCCATTGATTATATACTTATAAACATGTATGTAGTCACTCTAATCATCAAGAAAATATTTGACTATATGTTTAAGGTAATGAACTGGGAAATAATGTAAACCACGTCGTATGTGATGTTGATTCAAGTAATAAAATAAAAAAGTAAGTTACACTAGAAATTCAGTGAAGAAGAAGAACGAGTATGAAGACCGGAGAGACAAAAAGAAGCAAGAACGACAATAAAAGAGTAAAGTGTCAACAAGTAATCCAAAATTTGGCACCGATTGTATGAATGAATAGAAGAAAAAAAACTAAATTTATTTTAAATAAGTCTTGTATTTTATTGGGTTGGGTCATCTTATACTAAGCGTCTTGTATTAAGCGTTGCGATAGAGCCAAAATGTTGTAGTGGTAGACGTTGAGTTTGAGGAAGTGGAGACGAATTTGAGAGAGGATTGAGCTTCTAGATCCTCAAATGTGTTGAGGATCAATGCATTTGCTTTAAGTGATTGTTGTGCGTACAATATGGTTTACCATACAAAGTCAATGCCACAACTACATCACCTATCTTTTCTCCAAATCCAGGATGTTCCTCCTCATCATCATGAAAATCAGAGATAGTCTTGAATTGAAGCTTAGGATAACATTCCAAAAGAGCTTGAATATCATAATTGAATTGAATGAGTCGGTTGCGGATGTATTTTGTATTGAGGAAAGTTGTGTGGAGATTATGAATTGCAAGAAGTTCAACTAGCTTTAACATTGGGTTTACACGGCCGCCTTGTGCTGGACAAGGAAAGATAAACACACGTGGTGAATATTTTTGCTTAGGTTGTTATGTTTCCATTGATTTTTCAATTTTTCAAATATCTTAATTTTCTTGAGTTATAACATGCTATTGCATCTAATTTATGTTGTACTAATGTAAAGTAAATTTCTTGGTCTTTGCTGAACATAGATCATATATGAGTGGAATATCAAAAAAGATCATATATGAGTGGACTAGAAAATTTTGCTAATTCTAAATTCAGTGAAAGAGTTACCAACCGGTTAACATCCATCATGAGTCTTTTGAGTAATGGATAGTATGGTAGGTAGTAGGAAATTGATTCCCTGTGGTCACTATTTGATTGCAGGTTAATCTCAGTCATTCAATCTTATTAAAGTATATTATTTATTTGATCAAAATTCAATCTAAAAGCTCTAAAGGAGGTGATGAAAAATCCACATGTGGCAGCAGATGGATTTTCCTATGAGCTTCAAGCAATAGAACAATGGTTGCATTCAGGACATGATACATCAAAATTTAAGGCTGAAACACACATTGCTTACACCAAATTACACACTACGTTCCTTCCTTGAGGAATGGCAAACCAAACAATCAACTCAAATTGCAAACTAATACCAATATAATTTTGGTTCAATGGATTTTGTACATTGTACAGTGAAATTGTTAAATTGTTACTGTCACATTTTTCCTTTTTGAAAAATTGTTAGCCTGAAAAAATAGCGGAAAAAACTTCCATGCCACTCGACACGAGTTCAATAATAAAAGTACACATATAAAAAAAGAACAAATTATGTGCAATCTAAAATGACATTTCTAGACAATTTATGTCAGAAATATGTAACATTTTTTTTTATTCATGTGGGGGTGGAAAGTAGCGCCGCTGAAATAGCGGGTAGGTTTGAGCCAAAACTTCTACCAACTCTACGCGCTTAGGGATCTCGATTCTATACCTTTCAATCCTCTTTCTTAGTGAACTTTCTCTCTATCTCTATTTGAATCCAACATTCTCACCCATCTACATAAATAGACTACAGTTGCTAAATAGTGGAGATAATCAATTTCCGCATTTTTTCCTTCTTTGTCAGTGACTTGCAACAACTCTTAAATACTCTATGTGAACTTCAAAAAAAGAAACACTTACTGATAATAAAAAAAAATATTTTAGTACTAACTCTTAAATACATTGTTTTCTTTTAACAGACAATGTGACTGACATGTGAAAGTAATTAAGCAATTTTCCAAGCATGATGAATATTTCAAACCTTTCGCCAATTTAATGTTACTATAAATAACTATCGTATTACAATGTACATTTACCTTTTCCTTAATAATCATCAATAGCTTTTTCTTAAGGCAAATTCTTATCTACCCGGCCCATTGCATGAAAATGGGCAAAATTAGCCCATTCTAGTTGGCATTAATCAAGACCATTCATTTCATCTTTCATCATTTATGATATAAAAAACATGGAAATATTAAATTAAAATAGTATAATTGCAAAAATACTCACTAAATTTTAACATTCATTTTTCATCTCATCTTCTTCTTGAAGATTGCAAATAAACTTCATTTTCTTTTTCAACAAAACTAAAATATTCATCTTTTTATTTGATTTTCGTTTTCTTATTTTTCAAATTTTCGAATTTTAATATGCAACAAGCTGAAGTGAAAAATTATAAGGCTTATGTAGACCATGATTGTACGAATCTAATGCCACAAATTTTGAGTTTTTTCAACAAACATGGAGGAAGAAATCAAAGAAAAACCATCTCTTTAATGGGGTTAATAGATTAACGAATTTCTCATTACATCTCACGTTTTGATGTTTGATACTTTATAATTTTGTGTTAGAATCAATAGAAATCGTATCCTGATCAAAACGCACAAAAAATCGCGAAAAACGAAGCTGAAAAACGCAAGATATTGCGGCTGGAGTTTGACCCGAGTTTGACCCATCACTGTTCATGGGTTGACCCGCTAGAGGTTGAAGACAACACTGTTCATGTGTAAACGAAACCCACTCGCGGTTAAAGAGAGTGAGGGAGAGTGTAACCTCTACGAGCGTCGGTTTTTTATGCCGTTTTTTGCGTTTTACTCTATTTAACATGATTTATTTTTCTAACATTTTTTTGAATTTTTTTCCAACATTTAAGATTTTTTATAAAATATAACATCTTATATTACTTAATTATATATTTTTTAAATTAAATTATTATAAAAAAATATGTTATAAATATAATACTATATATTATGGATTGTATCTTAATATTCACTTTCCTTTGTAAAATATTATATGATCAAGTATGGTTAATTTTTTAGTCATTGTTTATCATATACTCGCTCGATCTCTTATTTCGATTCTTTGTATAATTTTATTTTCAACTCAAACCTTTTGATTCTTTTAAAGAATTAAGGTATAATTTTATTTGTTGTTTGGCCAGCATAATGAATTATTTTATAACTTATAATTTCATATGACTAAATAAGACCCATTTGAAAACAATAATTTTCTCGCATGCTAAATGTTATAGTTTTTACCCTCATTATAGTAGGCGAATTTCTGTTTACCTACTACAAATTATTTTTTTTGGATTACCCCATGTAATGTGAAGATTATCTGCTTTACCCTCCTCATGAAAAATGTTGATCTAAGATTCCACAAAAATGATGATGTGGCATGGTCAGTCATTAAACTCAAGTTCCTCCTAATTATCAACTTTATTGAGATATGATGGTATGCAAGTGTAAATAATTTTTACATCAGCACAAAATATTAATTAAACTCAAGTTTAATTCTTATGAAAGAAATTAAATCAAATTAATAAATTATAAACTTAAATTTTTAAAAAGTTTTAGGTAAATATGACCCTTTTATTATACTTACACATTTAACTATATTTTTCATAATAACTTTTCAATTAGATGATAATTTATTATGTTTTTAATTGATATTTTTTTTATAAAAATGACATAAATTTTTCATTAATGGCCCGGCCCGAATCCCGGTGGGCTAGCCCGACCCAACCCAATTTTCATTTGGCCTAATGGGCTTGGGTCTAAAAGGCCGGGTTTCATTTGGGCTAGGTTTTTTAAGGTCCAATCCGCCTAAGCCCGTGGCCTAATGGGCCGGCCCATTAGCCCGCTTCATTTTTTACAGCTCTAATAAATTTATATGTTGTAAGTTAGGTTATCAATTATTTGTTATCAGTTCTCATAAGTCACTTTGGCCAGTTAACACAAATTAGGCTGTGATTGTCCCGACTCTTTTAATCTTAAAACTACTTTATAATTAAAGTAGTGTGTGTAGGTACACCCCCTCCTAATGATGTAGATGTTATGTATGCTAGCACGTACATGATTGATGAAAAATAATTCGCGGTGTTTTTACGGTCGCATATGTCGGCTCGACGTTCTGCAATTGTGGCATTGTTAGAGGAATTGTTGCAACTTGTTGCTGGAAGAGGTGGCAGTGATGACACGAGATTCAGGTGGGACTAAATTCAGTAGCAGAATAAATTATAGATTTTTTTTACACAATAATTGTTGTTACAATCATCTTTTGAAGAAATGAGTATGTTTTGTGAATCCATCTTTGTCTATCTTCCTTTCCCATGATTAGTTGAACATCTACTAGCAACTCCTCGAGCGATTCAGCCTCGGCCACCTCTGCTGGCAACAATGAGTCTATCCACTCCAACTTATTGATTTATGATAAACATATGTCTTGCATATGATTTTTGTAATAAATTATAATTACCAATGACAAATATAATATTTATTCAACTTATTTTATGTATTAGTGACAAATATTTATTCAACTTCATTTATTATCGATGAAAACCATTTTTTTTTGTTGCTTATAAAAACTATTTGTGAATGCACCTGCACTGCACATGATTTTTTTCTTGATATTTATGAATGAACTCTTTCTTTTTTCAATTTACAATATATTTTATTAATTATTTTTTATATAAATATCTCAACAAACTAAATATATTAAATTTTTTCTTTCTTTTTTTGGTTTTTGTTATGTATTATCTCTAAAACACATTAAAAAATATATCATTTAAATTTTAATATAGTTTTTTTAATATATCTCGGTATATTATTTTCTTCATTTTTTTTTTCAAGGTATCAATTTTCAGTAAAGAATAAATAAATAACAAGACTTGAAAAAAATTAGCAATCAAAGTTTAATTCGATAAAATTAATAGTTGGGAATGTTTTATGAATATTGAATGACGTAAAAAAAAATGTCTAATTAATAAATTTTTAATAAACACAATAAAGGTAAAATTTACCGAAAAAATGATAAGTTATAAACTACTTGAAGTAATTTATAATAATAAAAAACAACAACTATTAACTAATAAAAATAAGGTAAATAAGTTTTTACCCCCCATAAATTAGGCGAGTTTTGGTTTACTCCCTACAATATTTTTTTTATTACCCCTTTAATGTGAAGATTATCTTGTTTACCCCCTCATGAAAAATGTTGACGTAAGATACTATGCTTTTGCCCCCTATAATGACTGACCATGCCACATCATCATTTTTGTGGAATCTTAGGTCAACATTTTTCATGCGGAGGGTAAAGCAGATAATCTTCACATTACAGGGGTAATCCAAAAAAATAATTTGTAATCCAAGAAATTCGCCTACTATGCTGAGGGTATAAACCCATTTACCCTAAAAATAACTATAACATTTAGATCGCGAGAAAATTATAGTTTCAAATGGGTGTTATTTAGTCATATGAAATTATAAGTTATAAGATAATTCATTATGCTCGCCAAACAACAAATAAAATTATACCTGAATTCTTTAAAAGAATCAAAAGGTTTGAGTTGAAAATAAAATTATACAAAGAATCGAAATAAGAGATCGAGTGAGTATATGATAAACAATGACTAAAAAATTAACCATACTTGATCATATAATATTTTACAAAGGAAAGTGAATATTAAGATACAATCCATAATATATAGTATTAGATTTATAACATATTTTTTTATAATAATTTAATTTAAAAAATATATAATTAAGTAATATAAGATGTTATATTTATAAAAAATCTTAAATGTTGGAAACAAATTCAAAAAAATGTTAGAAAAATAAATCACGTTAAACAGAGTACAACGCAAAAAACGGCATAAAAAACGGACGCTCCTAGAGGTTACACTCTCCCTCACTCTCTTTAACCGCGAGTGGGTTTCGTTTACACATAAAAAGTGTTGTCTTCAACCTCTAGCGGGTCAACCCATGAACAGTGACGGGTCAAATGCGGGTCAAGCTCCAGCCGCAGTATCTTGCGTTTTTCAGCTCTGTTTTTCGCGATTTTTTGTGCGTTTTGATCAGGATACGATTTCTATTGATTCTAACACAAAATTATAAAGTATCAAACATCAAAACGTGAGATCTAATGAGAAATTCGTTAATCTATTAACCCCGTTAAAGAGATAGTTTTTCTTTCATTTCTTCCTCCATGTTTGTTGAAAAAACTCAAAATTTGTGGCATTAGATTCGTACAATCATGGTCTACATAAGCCTTATAATTTTTCACTTCAGCTTGTTGCATATTAAAATTCGAAAATTTGAAAAATAAGAAAACGAAAATCATATAAAAAAATGAATATTTTAGTTTTGTTGAAAAAGAAAATGAAGTTTATTTGCAATCTTCAAGAAGAAGATGGGATGAAAAATGAATGTTTCAATTTAGTGGGTATTTTTGCAATTATACTATTTTAATTTAGTATTTCCATGTTTTTTATATCATAAATGATGGAAGATGAAATGAATGGTCTTGATTAATGCCAACTAGGATGGGCTAATTCTGCCCATTTTGATGTAATGGGTAGAGAAGTTGTCACCTTTTCTTAATGTCCGAAGTTAGACCCCTAAACACTTCAACCAACAGCAACACCATGCAACTTTCTTTAGCAGCGAGTATTCAGATTGCAGTGAAGCATATGCGGCAACGTCTTCAGCTCTCGACCATATATACACGCCTCGTTCTTCTTTACTTCTCGGGACAGTGTTGTCCAGTAGAAATGCCACTAACAGTATAACCACCATGTTCATGTAATCACACGCCTTGTAGAAATGAGATAAGTGCAGATTTGGACATTGTGACTCAGAGCCAGAATACAGATTCTCCTTTAACGCCGAAAGCACCGTGTTTTTGATATCAAAAGAGACCGGATTGGCCGGTTGAAAACCTTGGTTGGCCAATGCACTGTTGTCTCTCCTTCCATAGTCACCTAAAGTCCTTCTCGGTGGTGAAGGAGGTGGTTGTTCATGAACCGGTACCTCTTGCTCTTCCTCCATATTAGAAAAATTCTGCTCTTGACAGATTTGAGTACCACTTGACGTAGCTTCGAGTCTAGAAGCTAGTAGAGCTTCCTTTGCTGCCTTCCTATTTGCTCGAGCTGTTTTCTCTATCTCAGGATCAAATTGCAGCTCACTCGGACCTATTTTCCGCATGCACAATAAAGCAAACAAGTAGAAATCTCTTGACAGAAAAATAATAACCAGAAAAAGTAAATAAAACACAGAAAAATAGACACAATTGCCTTGTTGAATCAATCAACAATCCCCGGCAACGGCGCCAAAAACTTGATTGACTCTTTGCAAGTGTACAAATGTCGTCAATTAGTAATAAAAAGATATCGATCCACAGGGATTGTGTTGTTCAATCAAGATGATTGTGTCTATAAACATAGTAAACTTAAAACACATGTTTGGGGGTTTGTTTGAGTAATTGTTTGGTAAGAAAACGGTTTGAGTAATCAGTGATAAAAGAGTGAGGTTGGATCATCGAAACTCCCTAAACTATGGTAATCGCATGCAATCAATCATATCGTAATGAACCACTCAAGTGTCACAATTAGATCAACAATATGATGAATCTCAATCTCTTGATAAATCCACCCTATCTTTTACCGATACTTCTCCAATCTCTTGGATGGAAGCTACCGGTAACGGAGTAATTAAAAGTGCGTTGATCTTATGTTACACTCTATGTTTCAATCTCTCGACCGAAAACACTCAAGTACTCAATGAATTCATGTCGGATTTTAACTCATATTCTCATACATAATCAAAATCTAAAATCATTGCAAAGTTGATCAGAAATTGTAAAGCATTAAAAACTGACATTCATTGAATAACACTTATACAAGAGAGATTCATTACAAATATGAGGAATTACATGAGATTACATCAGTTCAGTTCATATTCTAGATCCAACCATTATGAGGGTTTAGTTCCTCATGGTGACAAGCAAGGATCCTGAAGGTGTGAAAACACAAGAAGGGGGGGTTGAATTGTGTTTTAGCTAAGTTAAAACTTTTTCAAGTTCTTAACTCAACTACGTTAGCAGCGGATAAATAACACAAATAATAACAAGAGAGAGAGAGAGAAAACACACAAGCAGTTTATACTGGTTCCTCTCACAAAACGAGAGTAGTCCAGTCCCCTTGCACTTCCAAGGGAGTTCACTATAATCACACAAGATTACACCTGCTCAAGCACACAAGCAAGAGACTTCTCAACAATGCTCAAGCACACAAGCTTAAGACTTCTCAACAATGCTCAAGCACACAAGCAAGAGACTTCACACTTAAGCACACAAGCTTAAGTTACACACTTAAGCACACAAGCTTAAGTTTCCTCAAGTAAATAGTAAAGTATATAAAAATATACAAATGCTCTTAGATGAACCTAAAGAGAGCAAATACAAATAGTACAGAGTATTTGGCTAAAGTGCAAAAACACTTGACAGAGGTTCAGAGCTTGTATATCACAGAGTTCAGAGTTTGTTCAGCGCACGTTCAATTCTTGATAATTGTATATATGTTGTAGCTGAATCTTCTAGTATATATACCACTAGAAAAGAGTCGTTGCAAAAAGAACCGTTGAAGTTGATAACCTTTTGTCTTCAAGCAGTCTGTCTTGATGCAGTTGGTTGTATCCAAAACTAAGAAAGAGTTTCAGGTACTTTGACTACTGCAGAGTGGACTTTCCTTATTCAGCTAACAAAACTGAAGACCCACGTTCTCAAAATAGGACAGACAAAACAGAGGTAGCTGAACTGATCAGGCTTGAAAGGTCCTTTTCTCCATTGGTAGAAGAGTTGACTAGCAAAGGGAATCTTTACAGCTTTCAAAGAGATCTTCAGAGGTTGATGAAGCTTGTAGACAGACAAGAAGTTCTGAAGTCTTCATCCTCTGAATGTTGTAACTTCTGAAGTCTAACATCTTCTGAGCGCTTGTGAACTTCTGAATTCACATCCTCTGAACTTCACTCAGAGTTTATATGATGCTTATATCTGCGCACTTAAAATAAATTTTTAGTCCTTCCAATTGTTAATTAATACTTTGTTATCATCAAAACCTTTACAGATTTAGGGGCAAACATTTTTAAATCAATTTTGTTCCAACAATCTCCCCCTTTTTGATGATGACAAACATCAGTATTAATTGACAATTGTTGTTAAATTAACTTATCATGTTTCTCTTAGGTTTATGAGGTTTGCAAGCTCCCCCTAAGATTGATACTCCATAAAGTCTGAACTTTATGTTTTATCCATGATATTTAATTTAGTATAAGATTAAGATGGTTAGAAATAAAACAAGTTTCATATCTTTCTTCAGAGTGAGAGGTTTGCAAGCTCTCCCCCTAAGTCTCATAAGGCTAAGTTAAAATTGCACTCTTAACTTATCCTTACTTATGAAATTTATTTTAGTTTCAACTAACTTAGTCTCCGCATTGAAATACGTAAAACAACTTAAAAGTAACAACTTTTAACATAACGGATAAAAGCGAGATAAAAGAGTGGTTTCAGTTTTGAACTTATCACTTATCAATTAATGCGTAACTACTCCCCCTTTTGTCATTATCAAAAAGTAAAAAAAAAATTTATATAACCAAGACAGTCAAAGAAAGAAGAGTGGTTGTTACAAAGGTGAATTAATATTCAAAAACGAAAACCAACGCGCTCAAAGGTTTATAAAAAGGTGAACGAGTTAACATGCCTTCTTCACGGAAAAACAAGAATAAACAAGTGAAGCAAGAGAGAGTAGGAAGAATGAAAAGATTTAGTCTACGCATCGCAGAGTTTAAGAGAAAGAAGAACGAAGAAAAACGCGAAGACGAAGAAAAGGATAAAGAAGACAACAAGATACCACAAGATGCTGAGATAATAAACATCTCATCAGACTCTGAAGCTGAAGAGAATGAAGATGATGCTGACTATGTTGAGTTTTTGGCTAGCTATGTTCCAGAAGAAGAACAAGAAGAAGAAGAACAAGAGCAAAACCCGGATCCCATTGAAATTTCATCAGATGATGCTGAGGAGAAATCAGAGATTTCTTCTGAGTTTTATCCATCTGATTAGGATTAGGTTGTCTTTTTCTTTTTCTTTTGACCAATGTACTCAACTTTGTCATAGCATTAATAAAAATTTTCGTTTTTAAGAAGCATCTTGTGTTCTTATGTTCTTATTTATCAAGAAAATTAGCATAAGCAAAACAAACAAAATATAACACAAACCACATAACCAAATCAAACATAGCTTAAAAAAAATTGTTCAGAGGATAAACAGAGAATAAAAAGAAAACTTAAAAACAGGTGCATAGAATCCTAGGGTTTCTTAAGAAAGGCTAAGAGTTGGTCGAATTTATCATTCAAAGATCCCACATTGGAAACTAAACCATCCACCTTGGTTTCCAATGTCTCATGAGCAGCTCTTTGACGCTCTAAACCTTCTTGCTGTTCCCTCAGGGCCTCTTGAAAAATCTGCAACTGATTAGCCATCACAGGAGCTTGATCTTCAATCACAGGTGCTTGTTCTTCAACCAAAGGCGCCTTGCCTTTATCAGAGGGTTCACCTTCCTCTGGATAGTCAATCATCAGCACATCCTCTTGATTCTGAGAAGCAAGTACATCATCCTCTGAGATGTCCTCTGGCTGCAACTCATTAGCCAACTGGGCAACTCTTGCAGCAGCTTCTTCTAACCTTTCAGACTCAGACCTCTGAGCTTCAAGACTTTGAAACAGCTTGGAGTCTATCCAGATGACTTTGAAAGCATTCAGACGGTGTTCAACAGCAGCAATTTCTTCCAGCTTAGCAAGTTCAAATCCAGCATGATTAAACATGGTTAACCTTTTCAATTCAGCCCTAGCCAGACTTTTCCTCAGAAAGTCTATCACATCCAAATCCCTCTTACCAACAACAGCCTTAATCTCTTCAGCAGCACCATCCAAAGCATTGCAAATCCTTGCCTTAATGCGTGAAACTTCTAGGTCCACATCAGAAGGACAAACTAAGAACCTGTCCTTTATTGTAGATAATCTAAGCAAATCTTCATGAAATTGAGTGGATAGATTACAAAAAGGGTTGGATGATGAGGGTGAAGGATTGGGAATGGTAGAGAGGTTAGGTGTTTCAGTAGCAGGGTTGTTAATAACCACAACTTCTGCCTCTGAAGGCTTGGGAGCACAAGTGTGAATACGCTCAGGAGAGGCATGTTCAGCACTTGGGTTAGGATGGGGTTCAGGGGTTGGTTCAGATGATGAAATGTCAGAAGTGGATTCAGGGTAAATATGCTCAGGAGATGGTTCAGGAGATTTATGGTCAGGGATTGATTCAGGAGCAATTTGTTCAGGAGTTGTGTTAGGGGATCTAAGTGGAGAAGGTTGTTTTGTGGGAGAGGTAGGTTTAGTGACAGGAATATCTGGTTGAGGTTCAGATGGTGGAATGTCAGGTTGAGGTTGAGGTGATGTAGGTTTAGGAGGTGATGCAGGTTTCTGGGTGAAAGTTTGGTTATTCAGAGGGTCAGGGCTAAGATGTTTTTCTAGTTCAGATAGGGGGTTATCAGAGGTTGGAATATCAGAGGTTGGTAAAATAGTTTTGAGAGGTTTGGTGTAACCTAATCCAATCTCATTTTCATTAAAGATGAACTGAGTAGACTTACCTTTATCTTTGGAAATAGGAGCAGGTCTTTTCTTCAACTTTGAAACCAGAGTGTCTTCATCAGATTCAGTGTCATCTGCAGACTCAGATTCTTCAGATGAACTGTCATCCTCAACAACAATAGGCTTTTTGGAAGCTCCTTCAGCAGCCTTGTTTGTAGTTTCTTCATGCTTCCTCTTAGTCCTTTGCTCAGCCATAGATTGTTCAACTTTGACTTTCTTCTGAGCCAAAAGATCTGGCTTGGTAAGATCAGCTTGAGCTTCAGCCTTTCTCTTTGGTTTCCTCTTAGGGTTATATAGATTGACAGGAGCAGGAGGAACCATACTTCTATCAACAACAAATCCTTCTTGTCTGAGCACTTCCAAATAGTCCTGAATTACATGCTCAGCATCAGCTTCAGATATCACTGGGTAGCCTGCGACATACAGACGATCCTCAAGCCTAACAGTGAACTCTTGTGGGGGAGCAACAGGCTTAGATGCAATCAAACGCATCTTGGACAGAAAATTAGCGTTCAGAATTTCTGGATAGAACCTCTTCTCAACCAATTCAGGGTGGAATTTCCTCAAGTTCTGAACAACATGACCTTGATGCAGAAGGTCTGACAACAGCCTTGGATAAACTATAGTAGTTTTCCTCTGAGATTTACTGGCAAAAATAGCTTCACAAATCCGTTCAAAGAAGTAATCTCCAAGATTAACCTTCTTTCCAGTCAGAAGGAAATACAGCAGATGACGATGCGTCCAGGAGATTGTATCAGTCCCACCAACCCTTGGACTGATAGCTGCTAAGATGATCTTGAAAAGAACTCGACATTCATCAGTCAAACCCTTTACTTTCCCTTTTAAGGAGAAATCTGTGCAAATGAGATGCAGAAGATCATCCCTGTATCTTGTATCCTTTTCAAACACATCTAACTCTATCCCAGAGTTAGGCAGACCAAGAAGAGCATTGAAATGAATAGGCGAGAGTGCCATGTTCATCCCACAGATATTAGACCTAATCTGTACACCTGTATAATCCAGCAAACCCATTTCCTTCCTAGTTTTACCCTTCAAACTAGGATTCCTTTCTATTGCTGCAAGTTCTTCCTTCTTAGCTTCATGCTTATCAAACACCTTTGCTTTCATCCAAAATTTCTTCAACAAATCTGGATAAATGGGACCATTAAGCATGTCGAAGTACTTATCCCATTCCTGAGTGATAAAGTACTTTTTAACATCAAACCCATTAGCTTGTAGACCATCGAAATCAACCATCTTTTCTGAAAGAAAGGTAAGTTCAGATTCTGGAAACTCCATCTCGTTCCCAACGATCTGAAGATTTTTGAAAATAAACGGTGGAATCCTTTTTGACGAAGAAGACGAAGTACCAGCCATTGTTGGAGATTAGGGTAAGGTTTGGAAAACTAACGAGAGAGAAAGAAAGTTTGTTGGAGGTTTAGAGAGAATATGAAAGTGTAGGTTGTGAAAGTGAATAGTGTGCAAGTGTATTGTGTAAGTTTTATTTAAATGCACACAGTTAACACGAAAATAGCAAATTTGGGAAGTTACGCTAATTGACAGAAAGTTGAATACCAAAAATCATCATTAACCACCCACTACCTGACACACGTAGACCACGTGCAGAAATTTACTCGGTAACTGCTATTTTAATGGACAACTGTTCAGCAGTGAATACTAAACGTTTCCCACTTAATTAGTTCAGAGCCTCTGAGTTATTTAAAATTCTCTATCAGAGTTAAGTACTTCAGAGCTTGTGTTTCAGATGTTCTGAATCATAAGTTCTGATATACATAACCTCTTACACTTTAATTGCCAGAAAAAATTTTCATTCAGAGATTGAAAACATGTTCAGATGTTTCTTTATAAAATCAAATCTTTCAACAGATAAGGCTTTAGTAAATATGTCAGCCCATTGATTTTCAGTATCAACAAACTTAATATCTATAATGCCTCTCTGAACATAATCTCTGATAAAATGGTGTTTAATTTCAATATGTTTGGCTCTAGAGTGTAGAATAGGATTTTTAGATAAATGAATGGCTGCAGTATTATCACAATATAAAGGAATATTGTTACTGCTTACCTGGTAATCTTCTAACTGATATTTTAACCAGAGTAGTTGTGTGCAACACTTAGCTGCTGAAATGTATTCTGCTTCTGCTGTAGACAAAGCTATAGTAGTTTGTCTCTTACTAGCCCAGGAGATAAGGTTTTCACCAACAAATTGACAATTGCCACTTGTGGATTTTCTTTCAATTTTATCTCCAGCATAGTCAGCATCACAGAATCCATTTAGCACATAATCATTGGATTTCTTATAGAGAAGTCCAAGATTAGTTGTTCCTTTCAGATACCTAAAGATTCTCTTTACAGCTGTAAGATGAGATTCTCTAGGATCTGACTGGAATCTTGCACATAAGCAAACACTGAATAAAATATCTGGTCTAGAGGCTGTCAGATAGAGTAAGGAACCAATCATACCTCTGTAGATCTTTTGATCTACTTTTCCTTCATCATCTGACTTGCCCATGTTGGTAGTTGGATGCATAGGAGTATTCATTATCTTGCAGTCATCTAGATTGAATTTCTTCAGAAGTTCTTTAGTGTATTTTGATTGATGAACATAAGTTCCTTCCTTCTTCTGATTGATTTGAATTCCAAGAAAGAACTTCAACTCTCCCATCATGCTCATTTCGAATTCATCCTGCATTATCTTAGAAAAGTTCTTGCACAAAGCAGCATTAGTTGAACCAAAAATAATATCATCAACATAAATTTGAATGATTAAAATATCTTCTTTGGTTGTTTTTCTAAAGAGTGTGCAGTCAACCTTTCCTTTTTCAAAACCTTTTTCAAGAAGGAAATTACTGAGTCTATCATACCAAGCTCTTGGAGCTTGTTTCAGACCATACAGTGATTTCTTCAATTTAAAAACATGTTCTGGGTTTGAGATATCTTCAAAACCAGGAGGTTGCTTAACATACACTTCTTCAGAAATGAGACCATTTAAGAAGGCACTCTTAACATCCATCTGATATAAGGTTATTCCATGATTAACAGCATAAGATAGAAGTAACCTGATTGCTTCAAGTCTAGCAACTGGTGCAAAGGTTTCCGTATAGTCAATCCCCTCTTGTTGACTATAACCTTGTGCAACCAATCTAGCCTTGTTTCTTACCACTTCACCTTGTTCATTCAGCTTGTTTCTGAATACCCATTTTGTTCCAATAATGTTCTTGTGTGAAGGCTTAGGCACTAGAGTCCACACATCATTCCTTTGAAATTGATTCAGCTCTTCTTGCATTGCTACAATCCAAGCATTATCCTTCAGAGCTTCATCAATCTTTGATGGTTCCATCATTGAGATAAGACCAACTAATGATTCCTCATTTCTCAGTTGAGATCTTGTCTTCCTTGGACTATCCTTGTTGCCTAATATCAGTTCCTCTGGATGTGATGATTTGTATTTGAAAGTATTTCTTGGGGGCTCATCATCTTCAGACTCATCAACATCAGGTTCAGCAGATGCTTCAGTACTTGGTTGTTCAGAGTCTGTAGGAACTATTGTGTTCAGAGGTACTTCAGAGAATGGATGTTCTGAGTAGTTAGGAATATCTGAATATTGATCCTCTGATACCTGAAATCTAGACAAACCTTCCACAAGCTCTGACACTTGGTCAGGCTCTTTGTCATCAAATTTGACATGCATACTTTCTTCCACAGTATGTGTTTCAGAAATATACAGTCTGTATGCTTTTGAGCGTTCAGAGTATCCTATAAAGATACCCTTATAACCTCTAGCATCAAATTTCTTTAGATGGACTTTATTGTTTAAGATATAACATGTACATCCAAACTGATGAAAATAAGAAATATCAGGTTTTCTTCCTTTGAACAATTCATAAGCAGTTTTGTTCAACTTAGATCTGATATAGATTCTATTTTGAACATAACATGCTGTGTTTACAGCTTCTGCCCATAAAAACTTAGCTACTTTAGTTTCATGCATCATGGTTCTGGCCATTTCTTGCAGAGTTCTATTCTTCCTTTCTACAACCCCATTTTGTTGAGGAGTTCTAGGAGAAGAGAATTCATGCAAAATGCCATATTCTTCACAAAAGTTTTCAAAAGGTTCATTTTCAAATTCTCCACCATGATCACTTCTAACTTTTAAAATAGTGTAGCCTTTTTCATTTTGAATTTGTTTGCAGAAGATGCTAAACTCATCATAAGCTTCATCTTTTGTTCTTAGGAATTTTACCCAAGTCCATCTACTGTAGTCATCAACAATCACTAATCCATACTTCTTTCCATTGATTGAAGCAGTGTTAACTGGTCCAAAAAGATCAATGTGAAGAAGTTCCAATGGTCTTGAGGTAGAGACAATGTTCTTAGGTTTAAAAGATGACTTTGTAATCTTTCCTTTTTGACATGAACCACAAAGTGTGTTTGAGTGATATTTAATTTTAGGTAAACCTCTGACAAGGTCAAGCTTACTAAGCTTAGAGATTAACCTCCAGTTAGCATGGCCTAACCTCTTATGCCAGATCCATTTTTCTTCACTCAAGGTCAAAAGACACATCACTTTTTGTTCATTCAAATCAGAAAGATTAATTTTATAAACATTGTTCTTTCTCAGACCTTTGAATATCATGGTGTTATCAGATTGTTTAGACACAGTACATGATTCCTTATTAAAGACAACTACATAACCATTGTCGCAAAATTGACTTATGCTCAATAGATTATGCTTAAGTCCATCAACTAACCAAACATCATTAATAGATAGGGAGGAATTACCTACTGTACCTGTACCTATTATCTTTCCTTTCTGATTTCCTCCAAAACCAACAGAACCTCCTTCTTTCATAGTCAGCTTAGAAAATAGTTGTTTATCACCAGTCATGTGCCTTGAACACCCACTATCCAGATACCATGAATGATTCATGATACTTCTTTGAGTGACAGGCTGTATGAGAAACAACTTTAATCACTACGGTGGAACTCTTTATCACAGTTAATGATAAGGTCATCCCAATATTCTTCCTCTTCATTTATCAAGTTCTGATTGTTATCTTGAGAACTTGTCAGCCATTGGTCAAGGACATAAGCCCTTCTTCCTTTGCATAGGACTTGTTTCCATACTTTAGGTAGGACATATTCTTTCCTAGTTGGTAAATCTGAATGATACATAATTTCAGCTTTTGGTACCCATCTTCTGGGTCCACGCTTGTTAGTCCAAACATGCTTATTATGTTGTCTAGTGTTAGAGAAAGACCTTGGTTTGGAATAATAACCTTTTTGAAATCTTTTCTTTGTTTGAAATCTGTTATTGTTCCAAGATTTGGATTGTTTATGATTCCAGGGTTTGTATCTATTATCAATCCCATTTTCTGATTGATTATATCTACTGACTCTAGAATCATAAATAGTCTGAGTCTTGTACTTCATCTGAGATTTAGAATTTTTCTTTTTAAAAACTTCTGATGTTTTAGGTTGACTTGCTTCAGGTACTGAAGTTCCTTTGAATCCAGAATTTAAAGTCTCAGATGTTGAAGCTTTCAGAACCTCTGAACTAATGTTCTCAGGTTCTGGACAACTTCTATCTTCTGAACTTTTCTTTCCAGATCCTGAGGGACTAGGTTCCTCTGAGCTGTCAGCTTCTAAATCACTCAGATCATCATTGTCATTTTCACAAATGCCAGGATTCTTTCCCTCTTCACTTGGAGGAACAACATAATAAACCCAAGATTTTCCAACCTTTTTGGCAAAGGTCTTCAGCTTTGAATATGTTCTACCATATTCATAGCCAAGTCCTTCTCCTCTATGTCTCAAGACATTATAAATTCTATTAGCAGCTTTGCTCTTCCCAAGGTTGAGATGCACAAACTGTTGAAGAGCTATTTCCTGCTCATCAATAGGTTTGTGACAAACAGCACAACCCTTTTCAAAGTCATCTACTCTATTCAGAGTTTCTTGATATATACCTTGAAAATGTTCTGCTTGCTCAGTCAGAGTGTTAAGCTTTTCTTGTAAAACTTTTTGTTTACTTAATACTCTGAGATGTTTCTCAATGACCTTGTTAAGTGCAATTATAAGTTGAGATTTAGAGCAGTCAGAAAATACCTCATCAGTTACTTCTGAATCTGATTCTGATTCATCGTCTGAATCTACATCTGAGTCAGCTGAAGCCATCAGGGCTAGATTAGCCTCTTCTTCTTCCTCAACTTCTTCCTCAGATGATAGCTCTTCAAAAGTAGCCATCAGACTCTTTCTCAATTTACTCTTGAATTGTTGCTTCTTTGAGCTGTATCTTTTGCTTTTGTCTTTAGCAGACATTTCTGGACAGTCAGCAATAAAGTGTCCTGGCTTCTTACAGTTGAAGCAGTTCTTCTGATCATCCTTTTTGCTGACAAAATTTCTGGAGCTGTTACCTCTGAAATTTCTTTTGTTAAATCTGTTCCATTGCTGAAACTTGGTGAATAAAGCAAACTCATCCTCATTCATCTCATCCTCTTGACCATCATCAGAAGATTCTTCTTCAATATCAAGAAGCTGAGTCTTAAGAGCCTTAGAAGTAGTCTTAGTTGACTGTAAAGCCACTGACTTAGACTTCTTCTTAGTTTCTGAATCAGCATCCAGAACCATCTCATGGCTTCTGAGATTGCTTATCAGAGCTTCAAGACTCAGAGTCTTGAGATTTTGAGCTTCCTCTATTGCAGTGACCTTAGGTCTCCAAGCAATAGGAAGACTTCTCAGAATCTTCTGAACATGGTCATAGGTTGAATAACTTCTCTTAAGAGCTTTAAGACCAGATACAAGGATTTGAAACCTCGTAAACATAGTCTCAATGTTTTCATCTTGTTGCATAGTGAAAAGTTCATATTGTCTTATCAAAAGACTAGCTTTAGCCTCTTGAACCTTTTCATTACCATCATAGGTAGCACACATAGAATCAAAGATAGATTTAGCAGTAGACTTGTTCTCTATTCTGACATAATCTTCATGTCTAATAGCACCAACAACAATGTCCTTTACTCTATGATGCTTAGTGTAGGTTTTTAAGTTAGCTGGTGTGAGTAACTTTCTATGCTCAATGGACAACCTTCCATGTTCATTTAAGTTTTCAAAAGTTACTCCCAGCTCAACCAAATCCCACAACTCATGATCAATAGCAGTAATATTGCTATACAGTCTCTCTTTCCACCATTCAAATAATGAAGCATCACCATTGAATATAGGGGCTTTTCTGTTGCCACTATGTTCATGTGATTCATTACTTAAGTAGTCAAAACCAAAAGCATTTCTAGGACCACCACCAGCACCACTGGCCTCACCTTCACCAGTAGTTCTAGTACTACTATCATCTCCTCCAGACATAGTGTTTTCACAAGATCTTTACTGTCTCACTGTTAAGTGAAAGTAACAGACCAGGCGCTCTGATGCCAATTGAAGGTGTGAAAACACAAGAAGGGGGGGTTGAATTGTGTTTTAGCTAAGTTAAAACTTTTTCAAGTTCTTAACTCAACTACGTTAGCAGCGGATAAATAACACAAATAATAACAAGAGAGAGAGAGAGAAAACACACAAGCAGTTTATACTGGTTCCTCTCACAAAACGAGAGTAGTCCAGTCCCCTTGCACTTCCAAGGGAGTTCACTATAATCACACAAGATTACACCTGCTCAAGCACACAAGCAAGAGACTTCTCAACAATGCTCAAGCACACAAGCTTAAGACTTCTCAACAATGCTCAAGCACACAAGCAAGAGACTTCACACTTAAGCACACAAGCTTAAGTTACACACTTAAGCACACAAGCTTAAGTTTCCTCAAGTAAATAGTAAAGTATATAAAAATATACAAATGCTCTTAGATGAACCTAAAGAGAGCAAATACAAATAGTACAGAGTATTTGGCTAAAGTGCAAAAACACTTGACAGAGGTTCAGAGCTTGTATATCACAGAGTTCAGAGTTTGTTCAGCGCACGTTCAATTCTTGATAATTGTATATATGTTGTAGCTGAATCTTCTAGTATATATACCACTAGAAAAGAGTCGTTGCAAAAAGAACCGTTGAAGTTGATAACCTTTTGTCTTCAAGCAGTCTGTCTTGATGCAGTTGGTTGTATCCAAAACTAAGAAAGAGTTTCAGGTACTTTGACTACTGCAGAGTGGACTTTCCTTATTCAGCTAACAAAACTGAAGACCCACGTTCTCAAAATAGGACAGACAAAACAGAGGTAGCTGAACTGATCAGGCTTGAAAGGTCCTTTTCTCCATTGGTAGAAGAGTTGACTAGCAAAGGGAATCTTTACAGCTTTCAAAGAGATCTTCAGAGGTTGATGAAGCTTGTAGACAGACAAGAAGTTCTGAAGTCTTCATCCTCTGAATGTTGTAACTTCTGAAGTCTAACATCTTCTGAGCGCTTGTGAACTTCTGAATTCACATCCTCTGAACTTCACTCAGAGTTTATATGATGCTTATATCTGCGCACTTAAAATAAATTTTTAGTCCTTCCAATTGTTAATTAATACTTTGTTATCATCAAAACCTTTACAGATTTAGGGGCAAACATTTTTAAATCAATTTTGTTCCAACAGATCCAAGCTCCAACTTCGCAAGATTTGCTCCCATGCTGTTGAACTCCTTGAATCTAGCCACTGGAACGCAGGATCTCACCCCAATTTATGCACAAGAACTCTTAAAATCAGGTTTCAGCTCCAAAGTTTCGAACCCTTTTCCAGAAAATGAAGTTTCTTTAAAAACAGATCGCAACCACGCCGCGCACCAGATCTACCACGCTGCACGTGGTTGCTGAAATTAACGCTACGCCGCGTGTAATTGCCCATCACGCCGCGCGTGGTCAAGTCAGAGAGGAGAAGATCTTTAATCCAGGTATTACGCCGCGCGTCAAATGACTCACGCTACCGGCGTAGTACAAATTTCTCCTTCACACCGCGCGTGATAGATCTCACGCCGCGTGTGACTAAGTCAGAGACAACTCCATCTTCAGGCAGGGTATTACGCCGCGCGTGATAGCCATCACGCCGCGCGTAGTGAAAGCAGGGGAAAACTTCTTCTTTGCACAGGCACCACGTTGCGCGTGAAACAGCCACGCCCCCAGCATAGTGCAAAACTTCAAACTTCTGCATAATTTTCCTGCTTTTCTTGTGATCCAAGTAATCTCAAATCCGGGTTGATTTCTCTTGTTTATTCATAACAAAACTACTTAAAAAGAGTCTAATGTCCCTCAAATAAGCATAGATTAATAGGTATGACGAGAGGTCATCAGCTGGTCTTGAAGCTTATTGGCGGTCAAAGCCGCCACAAAGCCCAAGGACACAACCAACGGTCTTTTTTTTTAAAAAATCCCAACAATTTTGCGGCGGCCCAGACCGACAGTAAGGCTGGGCAAATTTCAAGGAGATTATTGGCGGTCAAAGCCGCCACAAAGCCCAAGGACGACAGGCCAACGACTATTTTTTTTAAAATCCCAACATGTTTGCGGCGGCCAAGGCCGACAATACTGGCTGGGCGATTTTCAAGGCGTGTACAACTGTTTTTTTTTTTTAATTCTTGCATAGGTAGTGGCAGCCTGGACCGCCGGTAATTGAAAAGACAATTACAGACGGCCAGGACCGCCAGTAAATGTCTCGTCCGCACACTTTTATGGCGGCCTGGACAGCCACTAATAGAAAACCCAGTTTCTGGCGGCCAGGTCCGCCAGTAAGTTTAAATTTTGTTGTTTAAATAATATTTGTTTAGTTTATGGCGGTTTTTTATACTTATTGGGGGCTTAGGCCGCCAGTAAGCTAAAGAGGGCCAAAACCGCCAGTAACTTCCGCCACTAAATGAATGTTTTCTTGTAGTGTGTTTTATCTCATTTTTCTTAATTTAAGGGTTGATAAATTACAAAAAATAAAAAGGAGATAAAATCAACCATTAAATTAAGTAAAAGAAGAGAAAACATGTGGGAAAACTGGAGAGCATCCAAATCCCTATTTTACTCAAACCGGTTTTGTTTCTTTTTTTCTTTTTTTACAAGCAACTGGTTTTGTTTCTTAATTTAACTTTCAAAACTTAATAACTTATAACCGCGACCCCTAATATTTTTTTTTTGGTTACAGACCCCTAAAAATTTTAAATGACCACTAAATGTAATGTATAAGTCAGATGACAAAACTATTGGATCCACAAAATAATAAAATACTGATGCATATGCACGAGTCGTTAGGTGTTGGTTATTATATTAAGTTTATATAAAAATCTTTAAATGGTTTTTAATAAATAGGCTTAATTAGTAAGATGGTCCCTTAAAGACATTTTTGGTTTCACATTGGTATCTTAAAGAAAAAAAGGACCGAATAGGTCCCTTAAAGAAAAAAAGATTCGAATAGGTCCCTTAAAGACATCTCCGTTAATTAGTTTGGTCCCTTAAAGACATCTCGGTTAATCAGTTTGGTCCTCGAAAAAATGGATGAAAATGACCAAACTGATTAACGGAAATGTCTTTAAGGGACCTATTCGAACATTTTTTTCTTTAAGGGACCTATTCGGACATTTTTTTCTTTAAGGGACTAATGTGAAACCAAAAATATCTTTAAGGGACTATTTTATTAATTAAGCCTAATAAATATTATCAAAATTTAAGCAAAACTATTGAATCATAGTAGTATATTCCTTTGCAGTTTGCACAATACAATTTTTTTATTTTTAACTTAAATAATTAAATATTCATTTGAATTGATACAAATTATACAATATATCGATACAATACAAATTTAAAGTATACATAAACCTACACATATAATTATTATTCAAGTGACCATAATACTAATGCCTCTGGGTCTATAACGTGACGAAGTCTTGTCTGAATCAAATGGACACTGCATTAAAACAAAAAATCAAAACAAACAATCTCATGCTACGATGATTTACCTCATATCTTATGATTTCTCATTTATCAGATACACAGGCTTGACATTTCTATTTCCCAAACACTTAAACCAACAACAACACCATGCATCCCTGTTCCGTCTCATCCTTCGCCCCGAAACATGATCTATCTCTATCTCTGGAGAAGATGAAGACCCTCTTCCTCTCTCTTGAAAAAGTTCAAACTTTTCACTTCCACTTGACCCTGCTTCTCCCGAGTAATCACAAACAAAACCGGTTTTCTCCGCCCATGAACCCAAGTTTCTTGGATTGTGATCACTTTTTGAAACAAAAACCTTTTTGTTCAATGATTCTGAGTTCGACCCTGTTTCCATTGTCACCTTTTTTGAACAAAATGTCAGTGATAGAATCAAGCGCATTTATATTTTGGAAAGAATAAAGATGACAATTTTATTACAAAGAGTAGTAGCTACAATGAGTGTTGAAAGAGTGAATACATGCATAAGTGATTGTGATTGGTGAAGGAGGTGGGAGTGGAGTTACCAAAATGACCCTGGAGTGTGGCTGTTGGTTGCATTGATATATGTATGAAAATTCAAGCTTCTCTTGTTGCCTCATCACTTTCTCCATTCTCTGTTTTTTAATTTATCTATTTACTTTAATGTGTGTTGTGTTAAACTTTTTTGTTTATTTTATTCTGTTGAGATGACTTTTCAGTAATAATAACTTTTCTTTTTCTTTCTCTTTAGCTTCAAGCTCTCAACTATCTTTTGGCCGTGACGAAATGCTAACTCACCCGGTAAAAATTTATTTCCATAAAACATATGTCAATTTTTATAAGGTGAAGTGATAATTTTCGTTGAAGGACAATATTAAAAGTGTTAGAATCAAAATACACAAATAGTAGGAAAAGAGAAAGACGGCTAGAGTTTTAATAGAATACTAATAACTTAACATTACAAAAGAGTTACTAGAGAATATATATGGGGAGGGATCAAATTACACTGGTGTAATTTTAAAAAAATTACACTCATTAATACCCCTTGATTTTATTTTGATCTATTGGTTATTATAGACTCATATAACTCCAATCATAAATTAAAAACTTTCCTTTTTTATTTCTTTACCTTCCTTTTTTATTTTCTCCTTTGTTATTATTTTTCTCTGGTTGGCTTATCATCTATTATTTTTGGGCATACTTTCGTACAATTTATTTTTTTTTCCCAATTTATTATCATAGGAACATATATGTACTTATATTGCATCGCATGGGTGATTCAATATTAGTGAAGGTATTATGTAAAAAATAATTTAGTTAATGTGAAGGAATGATTTGGTACGAAAGGTGCCTAATTCTTTTAATGAGTAAATGCTTTGGAAAATTAGTGCATGCTACTCAAATATACAGGGTACTACTATACTAGACATTTCTTAAATATACAAAAAACTTCATTTTATGCTATTTGTAAAAAATCATAAAATTATATAACATTATATACTTGAAAATTGACCAAGTTTTGAGCAACGAACGTTAGTGATGTTTGTAGCAAGTTGCAAGAAAAGGATTTTGACAGTTTGGCGGAATATGGCGGCACAATAGAAGAGTAAGGTGTAATAAAAACCAAAAAGGAAAGAAAAAGAGGGTAAGAGAAAAAAAAGAGATCTTTTAATTTATTAATATAGAATGTTGTGATTTTATAAGTGACTAATTAATAGCCACTAGATCAAAATAAAATCAAGGGTTGTTAATGAGTGTAATTATTGATAAAATTACACCGGTGTAATTTGATCCCTCCCCTATATATATATATATATATATATAAAACTTAATGGACTCTAAACTAACAAGCCCAATAACATAACCTATTATTTTATTATCTAACAAAAAGAAAGGTGGATGATAGGTATAACTCTTTGTTTTGAAAAGATCGGTGGTTGGAAGGAGAGCCGGTTTGTGTTAGATATAATAGACTTTTTGAGTTATCGGTGAATAATAATGTTTCGGTGGCTGAAATGTGCAGGTTGGACTAGGTGTTGAGGGACGAGAGTGCGGAGACATCTACTTTTTTACTTTAAAAGAGGAGTTGTGTTTGGAGTGTTGTTTTGTGTTGAAAAATTCTTTTTTGTAGGTGAATATCTGCGATAATTGGTTGTGGAGTATTGATCCTGATGAAGGTTACACAAAGAAGGGAGTTTATCATTTCCTAACTGTTGGATATGCCTTGAAATCTCAGTTACAAGAAGTCAGAAAAATCTTTGTTGAATCTTTTTGCATCTTTGATGTTTTGAAGATTTTTTGGGAAAAAAATATATTTTCTTGGAAGATACTTTGACTTGGATTTGTTTTATTTTAAAACAGATTTGTTACTAATTTTTGGCATATTATTTTTCTATAAATAGGGAGTGCTTTATTCATAGAAAAATTGAGAGAGAGTGAGAAAGAGAGTAGAGATGTAGAGACAAGGATTAGGGTTTGCCACCACACAAGGGCTAGGGTTTTAGAGAGGAAAAAGAGTTTTCTCTTGGTACAACTCTAGGGTGGGCAAACTATCTTTGTGGTACACCTTGGGAAACACTTATCAAATTGAGACTCTTGGCCACGGGAAGAGATTCGGGTTTTGGGTAGAATTAGGATTAATTCTTGTAACTCAATTGGAACTCTTTGTAAAGTTACTTGTTTGATATAGTGGAACGGAGGGGCTGCTCTCTCCCCCAGACTAGGTCATTATTGGACCGAACTGGGTAAACAAATATTGTGTTCTTTCTTCCCCTTTATCTTTTATCAGTTGTTATTATTATTGCTTATTCCGCTTAATTATTGGTTGTCGTTCTATTGCTCCACACATCAAATTCTTTTATTGGTGTGATTTTAAGACGAATTCACAACAATTGGCGCCCACCGTGGGGCAATCGGAACAATTTGAAGTGAGCACCATGGATTCTAAGTGGGATATCGAGGGACTTTCCGGAAACAATTTGGAATTGTGGAAAGTGAAGATGGAAGCAATTTTAATGTTCGGGATGATGGGTAAAACATGGAGTGTTGTTATCCGGTGCCTCGAAGATAACAAGTTAATGGAGATGGCGAAGACGGTCAGCCTGGAGAGGCGGTGGTAATAATACTCGGGTTACTTCTGAAACAACAACTTTATTATGTGGAGGTGCTAGTGGAAGTTAGGAATCGTTGGAGTGTTGAGTCATCGACGTTGGATGCTCCAATCACATGTGGTCAAAGAATGAATACTTTGAGACTCTAGAGCTAGTTGAAGGTGGAGTTGTTCATCTTGAAAACGGAAAGCTTGAAGGTTCAAGGTATGGGTTCAGTTTGTCTTACGAAGTTTGACAATCGTGAGTTTCTTTACACGATGTGAGGTATGTTTCTGAACTTAGATGCAAAGATAGTTGGTCATGCATCTATAACTAGTGGTGACTCTCATAATGTGGTTGAGTTATGGGACTTCGGGTGGACCTGTTAGTGACATGAGTTTAGTTGGACTAGTGAACAAGGTTTACTAGGTGTTGAACTGAACTGGAATTGTTGGAGACTAACAATAGCTTGAAGTATGTTTCAGAGGAGTTGGAGAGGTCTTGCGTGTTACAAGGTGGAGATCATGGTGGGTATACTTTGGTGGAAACTCGGTTTGAGTTGGAGTCTTCCAATAGTGGTAGACAGTCAACATTAGCTCTTGGCTATCTAATCGGAGATAGGGAGAAGAGTGATATTGTTGAACCGAAGGGGATGACCATGGAGACCTTGTGGGTTATGTTTCAATTGTGGCTGAAGAAGTGCAAGACCTTGAGAGGATCTTCAGGGAGGCAATTGAAAGCAACAGGTGATCAGACTTTGTAACTTGTGAGACTGCTGGAGGTAGTTGGATACAAGGAGAGTTTGATGTTGCAGCTTGTGGAACCACCTAAAATTCCAAGGTTGGTTTGGAGCCAAGCAAAACTTCGAAAGTACGGAAGGCATTCCGGGGTCGAAGAGTGGTGAAGGCTTGTAGGGCTATCGCGAAAATCCATGGATAGTCAGAGGCAAGTGATTCTTCAGGAGGACGGAAAAGGCACAATCCGGGGGCTGAAGAGGGATGGTGGAGCTTGTTGAGCTATCTAAAATTCCGATGATAGTTGGGAGCAAGCGTTTCTTCAGGGAGGTACGGACTTGACCAGTTCGGAGTCTGAAGAGGGTGCGGTGAATCTTGTGGGGCTACCTAAAATCCTATGGTAGTGGGATGCAAGATCTTCATGAGAGCGGAAGGCATTCCGAGGATGAAGAGGGAGGTACAATCCGGTGATCTTGAATAGAAGATTCAAGATGGAGAGAGCAGCACGGTGGTTGATATGGGATCACCATCGATTTAAAGGCAAGGTGGAGAATTGTTGGATATGCCTTGAAATCTCAGTTACAAGAAGTCAGAAAAATCTTTGTTGAATCTTTTTGCATCTTTGATGTTTTGAAGATTTTTTGGGAAAAAAATATATTTTCTTGGAAGATACTTTGACTTGGATTTGTTTTATTTTAAAACAGATTTGTTACTAATTTTTGGCATATTATTTTTCTATAAATAGGGAGTGCTTTATTCATAGAAAAATTGAGAGAGAGTGAGAAAGAGAGTAGAGATGTAGAGACAAGGATTAGGGTTTGCCACCACACAAGGGCTAGGGTTTTAGAGAGGAAAAAGAGTTTTCTCTTGGTACAACTCTAGGGTGGGCAAACTATCTTTGTGGTACACCTTGGGAAACACTTATCAAATTGAGACTCTTGGCCACGGGAAGAGATTCGGGTTTTGGGTAGAATTAGGATTAATTCTTGTAACTCAATTGGAACTCTTTGTAAAGTTACTTGTTTGATATAGTGGAACGGAGGGGCTGCTCTCTCCCCCAGACTAGGTCATTATTGGACCGAACTGGGTAAACAAATATTGTGTTCTTTCTTCCCCTTTATCTTTTATCAGTTGTTATTATTATTGCTTATTCCGCTTAATTATTGGTTGTCGTTCTATTGCTCCACACATCAAATTCTTTTATTGGTGTGATTTTAAGACGAATTCACAACACTAACTCATGTCACTTAGTTAGAATATTGCTACATAAGGAGTTCATTTGGAGGTTTCATTTTTTACGTCGATATTGTTCGATTACATGTTTGCCAACAAAAGATGATTTAGGTCGATGCGGCTTGTTACATATCGATTCTTTGATGTGCTTAGGCAGTTGTGGAATAAATGAAACGTCTAATCATTTATTTTTTTTACTGTGATTTTTTTACATCTCTTTAGAGAAATGTTTTGAAGTGGTTAAGTGTTACTAGTATGTTTTCGAATGTTGCTCAATCGCATTCTACAATAATGGGACATTTATTTATACTCATAAGCTATAATCAATTAATGGAAGCTATAGTAGACACATGGTTTAAACCTGTACTAATAATAAGTAAAGGAGAACACATTAGCAAAGTTGAACTTAAAACTGATGGCATAAAAAATGAGCAATCAATGAATATCATTGAACAATATCTTAGGAGACTCCAAGGTGTTGAAACCATAGAGACATGTCAAGACATTAATAACTTGTCTTAAGAAAGCTGGACACAATTTGAATCCAAAAATTTGTATATCTTCTGTTTGCAAACTTATTACTTTTACCTGAATTCCTTAATTAGGATGCATTGAGTCATAAAAGTGGAGAGTTGGAGAGGTTGCTTCTTCTACTTAAAGGATTTTGATGATCTAGACAATTGGGCTGACGGTTGCTGCAGCGTTATCATGTACCGTGTTCAGAACAATCATTTAACGTTTGATTTCTATTTTTCTGATAGAAACTTGTGCCAATAGGATAAATAAACAAATTACAACTGTTTATTATTGAATATTCTCACAGGAATGCACACAGAACACAGTCAGTTATGGTTCCCACAAGGCAGAAACTGAGGCAGTTTCTATTTCTGTTTTCTATTCGTTGAATAATATTTCTTTATGAGAGGTTCCTCATATCTAATTGGTTCTGATAAATCCGTTATTACACACTAAAAGTGACTCAATTCAAGGGATTTTGAAGGACAATTTAATGGTTCTAAGCTTCGGAATAAATGGTAAATTGCATTGAAAATAGAAGAGAGTTTGTGTCACAATAAAAGAGGTTTTGTTGATGTATTGAGACTTTGACATTGAGCAACATGTATGTTATCATCAAGTGGCTTTCAAAAGGCTACTTGGTGACCATTTGTCTTGCTGCTACATGCGTTTCACGTGAGCAAATATTAAGTGCCACACAGCTGCTTGTTTCTTGCCCTGATATGCTCCTGCTTCATTTTGCCAAGTGGGTTACTGTCCATTGCGTTAAACGCAAGACTTGCTGCGTTAAACGCAGCTGCTGCCCTGTTTCTACTATATAAGCAAATTCAACTTAGTTTTGAAGAGGACGAAATTTTGGATCAAAGCGAGTCTTTGGAGCTGAGTTCAAGCAACAAGAAGGTGAATCCAAGCAAGGAATCAAGTGTGGAAACACATCCAATTCCTCTTGTCATGAAGATTTCAATTCTTTTCATCCATGTAATTTCTTCTTTCACTATGTTTGGCTAAATTCTTAAATTGGATTTTTAGGGGATTTTCATTGTTCTTTGTTTGAACCATGTGAATTTGATTGTATGCAATTGGATTATGATCTAGTTTCAATTGATTACTTCTTGCACTTAATGCATCATATAATTTGACGAAATTGTGTGATGAACTTAATAGTTGATTTATCATGAGAATGGAAATTAGCTATGGATCTAGGAATGATTGAACAATTGATAATCACTTTAGATATTTAGGTTTATTGATTGTGATTTAGGAATCAATGCTTGTGAAAACCTCACTTAAACACAAATTCACTCAAGAGATTGGGGAGTTGTGATTAAGTGAGAGGATTATTATCAAGAGATTGGTGATAATCATTTTATTGATTCAATTTTGAAACTAGTTGAGTAGTTCATGAGTATATAATATGATTCACCAAACAAATTACTATGAAATGAACCGAAGAGATCTAATCGCCAGTCAACCGTTCGATAAAATTCCAATATTCGTTTTCAACAAATTCTTATGAACAAACCCCCAAATATTCTTTTATTTTCTTTTAAAGCATTGGTTTAAATGTTTTGGTTCAAAGTTAAAGACAATCCTCGTGGACACGATATCTTAATTACTACTTGACGATAACTGTATACTTGCAATTTATCTATCAGGTTCCAAAGTAATTGTATTTTCAGATCATTCAGCTCTTAAGTACTTGTTGACAAAGGGTGATTCCAAACCTAGATTGTTGAGGTGGATGTTACTCCTACAAGAGTTTGATTTGGAAATTAAAGACAAGAAGAGGGTTGAGAATGTTGTGGCTGATCACCTTTCTAGGCTAAGCAATCCCAAAGTTACCGACAAGGAAGAGGCCATCAAAGGTGAGTTCCCCGATGAAAAACTGTTGGCAATTTTTGAATTTCCTTGATTTGGTGATATAGCAAATCTCAAAGCAAGTGGGATCATTCCAGAGGATATGACTGCTCAACAAAGAAAGAAGCTGTTTGCGGATTCTCGTCACTATTTTTGGGATGATCCATATATGTTCAAGATGAGTAATGACGGGATGATTAGAAGGTGTGTGGCCGATGATGAAATCAGAAGCATAATGTGGCACTGTCACAATTCACCATGTGGAGGCCATCATAGTGGTCCAAGGACAGCCACAAAGATCTTACAAAGCGGATTCTTTTGGCCCACCATCTTCTAAAGACTGTGTTGAATATGTGAAAGCTTGTGATGAGTGTCAACGTACAAGAGGGATCTCCAAGAGGGACGAGATGCCCCAACAAGCGATGGTGGAGGTTGAACCCTTCGATGTATGGGGTATCGATTTCATCGGTCCCTTCCCACCATCCCATTCTAATCTTCACATTCTAGTATGTGTTGACTATGTGACCAAATGGGTAGAAGCATTGGCTTGCCAAGCAAATGATGCAGCCACTGTTGTGAAATTCCTCAAGAAGAACATTTTCACAAGGTTTGGTGTTCCAAGAATTCTCATTAGTGATGGGGGAAACATTTCATCAACAAACACCTTGAAAATCTGCTCTCTAAGTACAATGTGAAGCACAAGGTAGCGACACCTTACCATCCCCAAACATCGGGGCAAGTCGATGTGTCTAACCGCCAACTCAAGCAGATTTTAGAAAAAACTGTTTCGTCATATCGGAAGGATTGGTCAACTAAGTTGGATGATGCTTTATGGGCCTATAGAACAGCTTTCAAAACTCACTTGAGATTCTCACCATATTAGCTTGTCTATGGGAAAGGATGCCACTTTCCGGTTGAGCTTGAACATAAAGCGTATTGGGTAGTGAAGCAACTGAACTTGGATGCTTCTCTTGCCGATCAAGCAAGGCTTTTAAAACTGTACGAGTTGGAGGAATGGCACGAAAGGGTGTATGAGAATGCAGTGTTGTTTAAGGCTAGAACCAAGCGGTGCCATGATGCAAAGTTGGTACCTAAAGAGTTTCATAACGGACAACTGGTTCTATTGTTTAACTCCCGATTCAAACTTTTCCCCAGAAAACTCAAGTCTAAGTGGTCCGGTCTTTTGTGGTCAAGGAGGTTTGTCCACATGGGGCCGTGGAAATATTCAAGTCAGGGGAGGAAAGCCAAAGCTTCAAGGTTAATGGTCAAAGGCTAAAGGCGTATCGTGGAGGAAAGCTCATTCGCCACAATGTGGCATGCTTTTTCAATGATCCTTAGGGACATTGGACACGTCAAACATCGAGACGTTAAACAAGCGCTTGTTGGGAGGCAACCCAACGTTTTTAGTACTAATATTTCTGTTTGTTTTTGTGTTTTTATGTATGTGCAGGCCAAGCAACCAAAGGAGAGTGGAAGATGCATGAGAATGAGAAAAACAGGGTAGCAGAACAGAGCCTGCGCCACGGCGCAAGCCTACTGCGCATTTCAAATGTAAGAATCAAGAATTGTCTCTGCAACCTGCGCCATGGCGCAGCCTCTCTGCGCATGGCGCAATTCTGGACAAAAGGAGGACTTTGCTTGCTGTTGTCTGCGCCACGGCACAGCTGTTCTGCGCATGGTGCAATTCTGGTAAAAATGAAGGCTGAAGACTCTGTTGTCTGCGCCATGGCGCAACACTTCTGCGCATGGCGCAATTAAAAGGAAAAAGAATGTGAATTGTCTCTGCTTCCTGCGCCATGGCGCAACATCTCTGCGCATGACGCAGCTATTCTGGAAGACCGTGTTTTTGAAATTAAACTATTTCAGCTTTCTCTCTTCCCCATTCAACCAACATTAATCACCATCATTATCTCTTCCTCTTCCCACGAAATCAACCATCAATACACCACCAACCCACCAAATCTAAACCCTCAAACCACAAAAATCCTCCACAAATCTTCATAATCAACCACAAATCTTCATCATCTAAACCCATTTCATCATCATTCACATCTAATCCCACTCAAAAACCCAATTTCACTCACCGATTTTCATACCCATTTCACCCAAAACCCAACTCTAAAATCATCAAATCATCCTCCTAAACCTTCAATTCTTCATCTTCTTAACCCAAATTACACTTCCCCAATCTCAACCAAACAAGAAAATGTCTTCAAGACCACAAAGGGGTGCTGGAATGGGTAAGGCTGTTGATACTTCTGCTTCTCAAGAACAACCACTCAAGAAGAAAAGATTGGTTAAGGGTGGTGGTTCTAAAACCACAGCCCAAAGGTCTGCAAGGGTTCCCACTCAAGTGTTCACTACTCAGGCCACTGTTGAAGAATCGGTCCCACCTCATCTACGGTCTTACAACTTCAAGTTCATTACAGAAGATTGCGAAGAAAGGTACAATAAGATTCGTCATTTCTGCTTTAATCTGGAAAAAGGTTTTGGTGAGGATGTGCTGGCTGCTGTGCCCGAACTTGCACAACAAATTAATGAAAGGGGGGGGGGGGGGGGGTGGAAGAAACTGAATCAAATTGTGCAGAGGACTGAGGATAGTGGGAATGCTGTATTGCTGAGGGAGTTTTATGCGAATGCTTTGCAACCAATTGGAGAGGAGAGGAATGCTGAACGTAAATTTAGGGTTTGTAAAATGCGAATGCGAATGCTTTTCAATCCAACGGTAAATTTTGTAAAATTCGTATTCGTTATAACAATATCACTAACTTGTTCACCATGCACCACTTAATGTGGGGGAGCAGGTCCTCTCATGTCACATTACTCTCCCATTAAATCCAAGCCATTCAAATTTTTTTTTTCAAACAATTCAATCATAACAAAAAACAATGAAGAGTTGAGATTGTCACTGAATACCCTCCAGTGAAATATGCACTGGAGACAATCCATTTCCCTTAATGTGGTGGTGCATGTTAGACAAAGCCTCTTTTTCAATAAAAAAAGTCTATTAAACTTCCTTAAAATCCTAATTGAATACATCCTTCTAACTTTCTATTGTTACGTTTCTTTCTATTTTCCTTTTTTTTTAAATAATAATAATAATATTAATAATAATCTACCTCTAATATCTACTTCTAATATAATAAAATTAAAAAAATAATTTATGCATAAAAATAGAAAGAAAAAAAAATAAAAAGATTATAAAAAATTTAGT
This sequence comes from Trifolium pratense, assembly GCF_020283565.1. Taxonomy (NCBI): domain Eukaryota; kingdom Viridiplantae; phylum Streptophyta; class Magnoliopsida; order Fabales; family Fabaceae; genus Trifolium; species Trifolium pratense. Next base: position 19,149,895 of record NC_060060.1, read on the forward strand.
AAAATAAGTTATAGAAAAAAATTGAAACAATAAAAATATTATTATATATTAATCATGTATCTATGTATAATAATTATAAATCTAAATTTTTTCCTTTCAAACAACCTATCCAACTCCAATTAAGTAAGAGACAAAACTTATGTACAGTACCTAAGTCCTGTTCCTACTGTTCTCAATCAGATATTTACACGTGTATTTTTTTTTCCTCCAGCCAACAGAAAGCAACACGAACACACTCTTCTTCTCCCTCACGACCGTAAGTTCAGTTTTCTCCCTCACCAGAGTGCCACCGTTTCTCGCCGTCGTGACTGTAAGTTCTGTTTCCATCCCACAACTAACAAGTCAATTCAATCCATTAAAAGAACATTGTCATCTGTCATGTTTCTCAGATCCAAAAATTAACTACAATATATTTGCCAAAAACAGATTTTCACAACTAATAAATAATTAATTAATAGTTGTAAAAAAAAGGCTATTAAAGTAAGCAAAGCAGCGATGTTTATCTTTTCGTGAAGCAAACACTCCCTTTCTTGGAGTTCCGTTTAACAACTTATCATTACAGCGTTCATTTTCTTCTATTTTTCGATCGACTTACGAGGTTCACTTTGCTTCAATTTTTCAGCTTTTACGTTTAGGGTTTTCAAACTTATTATTAATACAGCTAATACAGCGTGCTCCTTTTCTTTACAGTTCCCCGCCGTCACCACCGTCACGCTCGTCGGTCACTCCGCCACTCCCCGGGCTGTTCGCACTTTCAGGTTTGTCTTCCCCTTCTTCTTCCTTCCCTGTTTCTTTTTGTTCAGTGGGTTGGGTTAGCGTGTCAAGTCTAACTGTTTTCATTGTCGCTTTTATGATTATCTAATAGAATCTTCTTTCTGAGTTTGATACTGTAACTTGTGACTAGTAATTATGATTCAAGTATATCTCCATTGATACAGCTGGATGATGCTTAGGTATTAAATTTAGGGTCTTTCTACTTTGTGCCCTGAGTGCATGTGTTAAACAATTCAAAAAGTAGAAATTTTACATCGAAAAAAAGCTATTTTTATACTTTTTAAAAATCGATTACACAACTAGATGATGCTTGGGAATTTAGGGTCTTGTTACTTTGTGCCCTAATTGCATGTGTTAAAAATTCAAATGTATAAATTTTGCATTGAAAAAAGCCATTTTTCTACTTTTAAAAATTTGATTACACAACTTTTAAGACTGAATTATAATTAACATATGCCCTTCGCATTTTCCTTATATTAAATATGGGTCTTTATTAATTTGGAATTTGATGAACCTGGGAAGATTTGTGTGCTTGATGTGAACACTATATTTCTTCAAACATTGATTCATTTACTTGCCTTTTACATAATTGCAGCAGGGAAAACATCTCAGCCACTAGAAGAAGAGGTTTAGTGGAGAATAGGGAATAATTAGCATAGAAATGGAGTTTCCTCCTTCTTCCTCCGCCATGTTATCGCACGACACAGTTTTCTACGCCTTATACCCTGATTCCCTCACCACCACCAACACCACCACCCTCCAATCCCTCCACCTCCAAATCCTACAAACAATTTCTCCCTTCACCACTGACTACATCTGGCAACACCAACCCTTCAACCTTTCTCTCTCCATTCCCCCAAACCCTACCTGTCTCTGCCCTTCCTCCTCCAACCTCCCTCACCTCCACGGCCACCTCCGCTATGGCGACAATCTCGACGATGAATGGTTCACCGTCTTCCTCCTTTTCCACATCTCCCAACACTTCCCTTCCCTTTCCATCCGGCTTTGGGATTCCGACGGGGAGTTTCTCCTCATTGAAGCCGCCTTTCATCTTCCTCGTTGGCTCAATCCCGACACCTCCGACAACCGTATCTTCCTCCGTAACGGCCATATCCATATCATCCCTCGTAACCGTCTACCTTCCCCTTCCCTAATGGATTCACTCAACTTCCTAACAACCTCCGAGTCTGAATCGCGAGCCTCTGAATCGGTTCAGACCGCTGTTATGAATCGTATTAAGGATTACCCAAACCGTGCTAAGAAGAACATGCATACCGTTAGGGTTAGGGTTCCAGTGTCAGTTGCACGGGTTCTTAAGCACGAGCCATGCTTGATTTCGCTTGCGGTGGAAGGTTTCTACGACAGAGACATTGACACCATGAAATTTGCGGCGAAGATGGAGAAGTTTTTGGAAAAAGGGAGGGAGGATGAGTTGGTTTGCATTTCTGTGAAGATGTCTAGGGCTATGTATGCTCAGCTTGTTCAGCAAACATTTCGGGCTCCGAAGATTTACCCGGAGCTGCCAGGGAGAGACTGGAAGGAGGAGTATGCGGAGGCGGAGTTAGGGTTGAAGATTGCTTGTGGGTTGGAAATGATGTATCAGCAGCGGAAGCATGATGGGGTTGAAGGGAAGGGTTCTACTTGGGAAGCATTTATGCAAAGCTTAGAGAAAAGTGGTTACTTTCAAGGGCTGCTTCCGGGTTCCAGTGAGTATCATAGGTTGATGCAGAATGCTCAAGAGTATTATAGAAACACTTCTCTGCATTCCAAAGCCAGGTTAGTGAACTGCTCTTAACTCTTCCCTCACTCACATGCACAATTAATATATTTGTATTAGTTGAATAGAAGTTATAGAAAGAAGATACTAGCGAAACTCCTTTGATTTACCATTGGTCTAAATATATATCCATTGTTTTTCAAATCAAGTCTTGTTTTTAAGTTGGATTAGTTTGTGATATTATTTGTTCTTAGCTCATGAGTTTACTTGTGTGGTTTTTGTTATTTTATCATTGCTAAGCTAAGGTAGGAAATATTATCTGGTTAAATGACTTGGTGAGAGATTTAGTTTGAATGGATAGGTTACGTGTTCTTTGTTGTTTTTGTTATTATTGTTATTTCATTTGAATGGATAGGATTTTAGTCCCACATGAAAGTCATAGAACCTATGTTGTTCAATAGACTCCTTAAGGACTGCCGATTCTTTGGGTTTCACCTGGTTGGCATATTTAGTTCAGACTTCAGTAACAAATTTGTTTCTTTGCTTTGCAGCAAATGTTTTAACCTTCACATCATAGACTTAGGCAGCATCTTTTGCCTTTGAATAGGTTTGTTCAATGGCATCCCAAATATCCTTTGCAGTGCTAAGAAACATGAACTTATCACTAATCTCTTGAATCATTGAGTTCCATACTCCATAGCCATGCCATAATTATTGAGTCTTCCACATCCCATGTAACACATGTTGGGTCTTCCTCCATTGGTTCAGTAACAGTTAAGTTTAAAGTGACCGAGTTTACCTTTAGTTAATTCTAATTGGCAAGCTGAATGCTCTGGAAGTATTCGGACTGATTATTTTGGACTTGAGAGCTTCCTCCTTGAGCAAATGGATTTTACAATCTCTTCCTCCATAGATACTAGAGAGCAAACAAAAGTCAAACATAGAGGAACACCACCATTTAAATTGTCCGTGAAGTGTACGGATGGCTGCCGAAAACTGTGCGGATGGTTTCCATCCGGAAAGTGTACGGACTGTTTCCAGAAAAGTTATGGACTGTGGTTAATACTCCCTCTGGTCCTAAGTATAAGAGAATTTTTGGAGAAATTTGTCTCCTATTTGTAAGAAAACCTTAAAACTTTTAAGGTGTATTTATTGATTAAGCTACTTTTTTTTACCCTAATTTAAAACTTTGGCTTTTTAATATCAGTGGGTGTCTTTAATGTCTTTCAAATTTCAATGACAATAAGGCTGTTTATGAAAAAAACATTCAAAAAGTTAAAACAATAAATGAGTTAATTGGTTTTGATGTTTTTAAGTTGTTTCTCTTATAATTGGGACCAGAGGGTGTAAGATGAAATTGATAGCATGTAGTGCCCAGTCAAGGGGATACTGACTGCAAAAACTATCCTGTCTGATTTTCTCAAGAGTTGTTAGAGTCCCCTAGATGAGGAGCTTGTGATACCATGTTTCTTTGTACTCGGCAGCATGCTTAATTTATAAAATTACATGGCAATTACTGATTTCAATTATAATAAATGAACAAATGCAACTTAAAAGGGAGCGGTTAAGCTAGCACTATTTCCTAAGATGCTTTGAACTTAATCTACTTGCTATTCAATGAACCTAAGCTACTTGGAAAGTGGAGTATTAATATGTTGTAATTTCCAACCGTAGACGTTTGTTATTTTGTCATTGCTATTTGCTAAGTTGAAAATTTGTTGCAGTGACTTGATGAGTGCTCCTGTTAGACGCATCGATGAAATTCTTGCTTTGCCTGATTCGGTGGACGAATTTAAAGCTCAGGAGGTTCCTCCATCTGATGATGATTCTTGGCTTTACAACGGAGAGGAAGAATTAAATTCTGCTCTCATGGAAAGACAAAAGGAGATGGAATTTTATGACTTAAAACACAAAAGTAAAGGGAAAGAGAAAAAGGGTCAAACTACCGGTTCAAATGCTGATGAGTTTGATCCTAGTGATGTGGTAAAAAGCATGCGGGCATTTGTTGACACGGTGTCAAGTTACGAGGGAGCTGAAGCTCCCGATGACAGGTCGGTTCAGTTTTACTCCTTACATGTTCATTTATGGATAACATATTTGATTTGATGTGCATGCTTCCAAGTTCCAGCTATTATTGTATAGGTATCTTTTCAGGGATAAATTTGGGTCATAAAATGGTTTATTTATCCATGCTGTTTGGCCATTGGTATGGATTAAGTTCCATATTTTTATAAAGGTCCAATTCCAAAACTCCAACCTGTTGATCAAGACTGAGATTCACACAAGTCAACAGTGTCCTGTTTGGATGAGATTAAATTTCAGATTCTTTAGGCTTATCTACTGCAATAAGTACCGATGAAGTATTGTGCCAAAAAAATAACCATGAAGTTTTTCTTCCCTGCTTGAATGAGCTTATTAAATAAGTTTTATACTTTTTTGTACTCCAAAAATGCTGTATGGGCTTATTTTTATAACCTAAAAATCAAAATTTCAAAAGTTTTGGTGAAAGCTAAAATCAATTTAGGCGGTATCTATTTTTATAATAATTTAATTTCTGGCCAAATTAACCTTGTTAAATTGTTGACATTCTATTCATCAATAAGTACTTCTCGAAGTGCCTATCCAAATTGACCTTGTTACTTTAGACCCCACTTATAACACTGCAGCTTATTTAACAAGTTCTACTATAATACTATAAGTAGTAATTTAGTACAAAGTTATGCGTTTTTTTAACCCAAACTGGATAGACTTTTGCTAAAGTAGGTGCTGATATCTTGTTATAAAAAAAAGATGTTGTGTAGTGGTTATTCCATTTCCTGTTACTAATTAATTTTTGCTATTGCAGTCACAATATATGAAACACCAAGGGAATTGGTTTGAAATAGAATGTGAGTGGAAAGATGATAATAGTCTATTATGGGTGAATTGGTTTGAAATATAAGGGAAAACTCGGGAAGTCTAAGCAGAATGGGGTTATTAACTATTAAGGGTTCTGTTGGTAGGAAAGTTGCTGCCCCTCAAAGCATTGCCTTTTAAATCCTTTTTATTTCTTTTCTATTATGTTCATCATTTCCTTGTGGTGAGTCATTGGACATCTTCCATTTTTCATCCAACAACAGTGGGATTAGGTTCTTATTTTGTTATTTTTACATTGTTTATATTTTAAAAAAAAAAAAAGCGTAGTTTTCTATCCAAAGAAATTTACTAGTTTTCTATCATTACCTTTGTGATTTTGCTATATTACTTCATTATGATAATATCTATTTATTTTGGGCACCTGTGAAGGAATAAGGAAGTGGACCTTGATGTGGATCAATTTCTCAAAGAGATGGAATCAGTAATGAAGTTTCCAGGTGAAGCTGCCAACAGTAATATTGAAGAAGGGTCGTCATCTGACCTGGACTTCGGTAAGATTTTTATGTTTATGTTTACTTTATACACTTCAATGTTTATAGTGTATTTTTTAAAAATAGATCCTCTCTTGCTTTATGTCAATGAATTATTGGTAAAAGAGTTGTTTTATGACCATTGCATGATCACATTTATGTTTTTATGATATCCATGCGCACATACTTGGGTTGGTGCCTTGGTTTTTGTATACTACTGTAGGACTAGCGAGTTAATTGATCACAGGAATTTTACCTAATAGATAATTGCTGATCAGTCCATTATTACATCTTCCTTCCATCTTAGTATCTCTTTTGGATTCTGATATTTTTATTGACAATTATATAGATGATTCTGATGAGAGTGATGGGATTGAATCTGCTGAGGATAATGATGAAGAGGATACTTTCATGCAGCCTTATTCTGATGCTATGAATGAAGAACTAAAGGAAACAACCCTTCAGAAAAGTTTTGTTCGAGCCGATGAACAAATTCCAAAGAAGGATGAGGTATTTTGTTTAGGTTTTTGGCTTTTTTGCACAAGTAAAGAATGTTCTAAACGTTAATATATATGACTGATGCTTTTTTTAAAATTTACTTTCAGGGAACATCACATGCCGCAGAAGATATGGATAATGATTTTTCTCCTGTCGATGTGGATGTAAATTTATTAAAAAGCTTGCTTGATTCCTTTTCTTCCCAACAAGGGCTTCCCGGTCCTGCATCAAATTTGCTTGGGCTCATGGGGGTGCAGTTCCCGCAAGATGCTAAGAAGAGCAAGTGATGTTTACGTTACTATAATTTTTACTAGATGTTTCTAAAGTTGATGGATTCTCCAACACGGTAGTCTCCAGGTGAAGAACCAGGATCTTTTTTCCCGGAAGGTAGTCACCTAGTCAGCAGATAGCATATGGGAATGTCTACTCTCAAGGTGGAATTGCACCAGGTTTTGGTGCTTGATTTGTGTAGAACAGTGTTATTTCTTTGCCCTATTTGAGAGAAAAGCAAGAGGACCTATATCTGTAGCAAGTTATTTAGCTGTAGTACAAGTGGCAAGAGAGGCTTAGTAAAATGGAAAATAGGATAACCTTATATTGCGAATATATGTAATTCAGAGGGAATGCTAGTTATGTTGCATTATTACACTCACAATTTGGATTTTATATGGAAGTTTCCAAATTAATTAGACCCTACAGAAGGGATATCAGCCTTTTGTGTTAATTTTGGTATTTATTTGCAAGATCATTATTTATGTAATTGTGTTAACCCACTTAATAGCTTAATGATTACTTTTTTCATTTAATATTTGGATTAGTAACTACCACTTCTGCTATTGCTGAGGTTGGATTGCAAGCCAAGAAATTGTTAGTACCTGATTACTCAATTCCATATTCCTGTTGCCAGTCTTGCATTGTTACATAAACATCATATTGAAAAGGATTTATCCCCAATCCAGCCAGTCAACCTGTATGCCATCATGCCTAACAGAACAACCTCTTCTTGGCTCATTCGGTGCAAGTTACAACATACTAACCAACCTGCCAGCTTAGAGGTTAGTTTTACTTTGACTCCTCACATTTCCTCTTCCTAGAAGAATAACTGGTAACAAGTCTTGGAAGTCTTGGCTTCAAGTCCAATATCTTATGCTGCCGATAGTCACCTCATCTCTCTGTTATAACATGATTAGAGGCATTTAAATGCCCATAATTCTATCACAGTTTTGAAAATCTTTTTTGGTTAAATTTTATATTGTTAGTTTTAGATTTTAACAAGTTTTACAAAGAATATTAATTTAATCTGTAAATAGCTATGCAAACTATAATATGTAACTACCTAGAATAATTTCATTAACCTCTAAAATGAAAATTGTTTCTCTATTCTAAAATGAATACTGTATACCACAGCATGTGGTTTCAGATTTCAGAGGAATGCAAAATAATAATAATAAATTACAGAGCTCAAAGTCAAATTTCATGTATTTCATAGGTGCCAAAAATATATTTAACTTTAAATATTATAGTCATTTGGATGTATGCATGCGTCCATGTGCAGTGTGATTCAGTCATAGTATATTTCCTTACTTTTACTTTCATTAAGGATATCATAATCTTACTATGTCTTCAACAGATTTCATTTACAGGCAGTTTGGTATTAAAGAAAACAATTTCTAAGAGGGAAAACGGAATCATTGATAAATGTTGAAAAAGAGAGCACAAAACACTAAGAAGTAAACCAAATACCACATTTTGCCATACTTCCTGCTTACAGTTATGGACAAGTAATAAAAAAAAATGAATCTCTTCCTTTAGGGTCAAAAGACACTCTCAATCCACTATCTAATGAAACCGATAATTTTTTTTAAAAAAGTGATGAATGTTCAAAGAAACAAATAGGAAACTAGGAAAATATTTTATGCATGACTCTGATCCTTGGCAGCCTTGAGCTTCTTTTGTATTCCAGGGGTCATGAGGGAGAATATGGATTGTTTCTTTGGTTTCGAGCCGAAGATAAATGACCTGAGAGGAACCCTGGCTCGATTTTCTGACTGTCTTAGGTTTCCACTTTCTTGTCTCTTTGAAGTTGATAATTCAAATCGATCATTCAACTTTACAAGTGACTTTTCAACTTCAAGTGAAAGAGATGTTGCAATATCTAGACCTGTTTGAAGTTCATCAGCAACCTTATTGTTTTCCTGTTTCATGTTCAAAACCTCACCTTGGAACTTGGCTGCTTGATAGCTCGTGAACCTGAAATCATCATCTTCAGCACTGGATTTCAATGCATTTGTTATCTCCTCTTGGATAACACATAAAGACGAGAATCTACGTTGTAGTTCTTCTTTCAGCAAGGCGCATTTTTCCAACCAGATTGTTATTTCAGTTTGGATCTCTGTCAGGTGTTTGTAAATCGGCCGTGCATCTGATTTTAAAGATTGCGCTGAAGTTCCACTACCTTCTGAAGACTTCCCTTTTTTGTCAAGTTTTGATGCCTCGAATTGCAAATCTTTAATAGTGGTTTCAAACCTCTGGATCTCGGCATAAGTTGTACTGAATTTTAACCAGAAAGTTAAGTTCTCTTCTAGAATTTCATCCATACTGGATCTGAACTTCTCTTCAATAGCTGATATAGATGAAGGTTCATCAATTTTTAGAAGTTTCTCGATGTCACGTTCTTCTTGTTCTTGTGGCAGAGATGAAGTTGAGTCAGCCAAGTCCTCATTTCCCTCCAAGGTTGTCTGGAAAAGACTAAGTTTCTGATGTAAAATTCTGATCTCTTGGTCTTTCATGGAATTAGATGTCTTCAGTTCATTCAACTGTGACTTCAAGCAAGTATCCGAGTGGTTGTCTTGATTTTTGTTCTCTATTTCGGTGAGCCTCTTCTTCACATCTTTGTAATTCCGAAGAGTATTAGTGTACTCATTTAGAAGAGCTTTTTCTCTATCTTGCATTCCATTCAAAAACATTTGTCGCCAATCAGGTTCATCATCTGGTGTTGTTGCATGCTTTTTTTGATCAACTTCAAGAGTACTCTCTGTCTTAGACGAACCTTGCTCCACATCATTTCCTTGCAGTTTCTCAAAACTCTCTGAAGAATGATTTTCAGTAGTTGTAATTGTACTCATAGCGGCCGCGTCTTTTCCATCACTATTTCCAGGATTAAGAGTCTTCTCTTGTTCTTTCAAGTCTTTCGGAGGGTTGTTTTCCACTTCGGTTGCTCCTTCTATTTTTGAGGTACTAGGGACCTCAAGTTTATTTTCTGTGTGTACACCATTTTGTGGTGAACCAATTACCTTGAACTTGTCATCTGATGTTACCTCATTTTCTAAATTATTGGCAATCTTAAGCTCGTCATCTGAATTTACTGCATCTTCTAACAAATCATTATGTTCCTTTTCGGACTTCTTTACATCATTCAGTAAGACATTGTCTTGATTCAATGGAACTTTCCCTTCAGGTTCATGTTTTGATTCAGCCTGACCTGATGAATTCTTTTGTATCTGCAGTGAATCTGCAACCTTAATCTCCTCATTTGGCTGCTCCTTATCTGAATTTATTGCATCTTCTAACAAACCATTATGTTCCTCTTCTGACTTCTTTACATCATTCAGTAAGACATTGTCTTGATTCAATGGAACTTTGCCTTCAGGTTCATGTTTTGATTCAGCTTGGCCTGATGAATTATTTTGTATCTGCAATGAATCTGCAACCTTAATCTCCTCATTTGGCTGCTCCTTATTTGAATTTACTGCAACTTCTAACAAACCATTATGTTCCTCTTCTGACTTCTTTACATCATTCAGTAAGACATTGTCTTGATTCAATGGAACTTCGCCTTCAGGTTCATGTTTTGATTCAGCCTGGCCTGATGAATTCTTTTGTATCTGCAATGAATCTGCAACCTTAACCTTCTCACTTGACTGAACACTTTGGACTTCCGCTGAGAGACGATTAATATTACCATGCGCTTCGGTGAAATGGATTTGGAGATCGCTATTCTGATCTTCAACAGTTTGGTTTAAGTCTTGTACCGCGAGCATCTTTTGTTCCATTTCTCTCAGTTGATCGTTCAATTTATTTTTATCTTTGATCAGACTTTCTTTATCATCTTCCAGAGTTCGAATATGGCCTTGAAGTTCATCAGTTTCTGTTCTCAATCTATTTACTAGAGCAGTCTGAGATGAAACTGAAGTTTCCAAACCGATCACTTTGTTCACAAGCTCATCAATCTTCTCCGCCATTTCTGTCGCAGCAACAGACGAATTGGAGCTAGCGTCAAAGTGTACTTTAACCTTCTCCTGTAATAAGTGCAAGTCCAGTTTCTGTTGAGTCGATCTACCCTCATCTTTTTCCAAGTCCTTTCTCTCTGCTATACTTTTTACATCTCTTTTGACCCTTGAGTTTTTGGATTTGCTCTGATCATATTGGAACTCATTCATGAGAGAGCCTAATTTGGCCTTGATATCTTCTATCCTTTTGGATTCAACTTTGGTTTCATCAACTGATTTTTCCTGTTTTCCTTGCAATTGTTCTAATGTCTCTTGGCATGATTTAAGAGCAGCTTCTGCCATCAAACGGCGCGCTTCATCGTCTTCGATAACTATACCTTCTCCAAGTTCATCTTGTAGAACAGAAACTTTCTCTTGTAATTCCTTGATCTTTTCATCGGTTTCCCAATACTTAGCAACTGAGTTATCGTAAGAGCTTTTCACGTACTCCTTCACAGTTTGTAGAGAAAGAATCTCTTTCTGTAGCTTGTCAACCTCTTCAAGTGCTTCCTTTCTGCTCAATCCAGATTTAGGAACTTTAGAAGTAGCAGCAGCATTGGTGATCTTTTTGTTATTAAATTTCTTTGTGGCTGCTGTTACAACACTTTTTAAATCTTTAACGGGAGGCTTTGGAATGTTTGTTTTGAACCCTTCGGGCAATTTTCTATGAGTCCTCAGAGATCCATCGTCATCTTCTTCATCCATAAATGGGACTCGATCCGGAAAGACAGAAGCAATAGTGTTGTTAGCATTCTGCAACTCCGTTGATATGTGATCATATCGTTCGGCTAAAGCTCGGTAAGCCTTGTATGTTTCTTCGACAAAGCTTATTAGCTCTGGTCTCTTTTTGTAATACATTTCTGCTCTCTTTGCAAATGAGTCTCCATCTTCCTCTATGAGTTTTATAGCTTTTTGCACCTTGTCTTCCATATCTGCATTTTTTGCTTATATATGTTAATCTTACATCACACTGACATCTAGTCATAGTACAAGCAAGTTTTAATTAATATTCTAATTCCAATAAAAAAAATTAGTGTCCCTAGTTACATACAATACATAAGATAGTGGTAAGCATATATTCCAAAATCCTAAGATTATAGAGATTACTTCAAATCAGTACAATTTATCTTAAAATTAAGATGTACAACAAGATCAATGTTAATAATTTGTTAAAAGCATCATAATAATTTGAGTGGTTGAATAAGTACAATAGCATAGTAAGAATCATATAAAACAATTAAACATACATCACATCTTCCTTAAACCTCTTCTTAATCAGCACTTAATTTTCAGATTGCTGATAAATATTTTATACATAAATATTATATGTAACACCACATCACATCTTCCTTAAACCTCTCAATAATATATTGAAATTGATGATAAAAAAAAAATGATATATATATTTTTATACTACGTTAAAACCAAAGCATGAATTTGTAATAATTTTATAATATGATAAAGAGAATGAAGATGTTATAAGCTAATAATGAACCTTGAAGGTTTTGCTCCATCCATTTTGATTGCTTTGTTCTGATGTGGCTAACCCACCACCATGAATATGCATTGCTTGCTGCTCTTTGCAACATGTTTTCTTTGTTATGTTTGATTTTCCCTTGGTCCTTGATTTTGTTTTCGAATCAACCAAGGAACCAAATATATTAAAAAAAAAAAACTCTTTGATTGTGCACAAACTAGAGAAAAATGAACCAAAGATATTGAGATCTTATTATTATGTTAAGTACAATACAATACAACGTGTTAGAGTCAAAAACATGCAAACCGTGTTTCAACTTTTATCTATGAAAAGATATGGAAGAGAAGACATGGAATCCATGATGATGATGCAAAGGACCAAAGAGAAGAAAATATAAAAAGAAATATCTATGGAGAATGAAAAGAAAAAGATTCAATGAGATAGAGAAAGAAAAAGAAAAGACAGCGAAAACGTGTAAGATGTTGTTGTGTCAATTATGAGATGATGGAGGGGAGCAAAGTTCGCATGAATTTAATGTCAAAAAAATATTTCCTTTAGACAAAAGTGTGACAATTGAAAAAAGTCGGTTTTAACTTTTTTGTTATCATATCAAATTTTCATCCTCGTTTCATAATAATGGAACTAACCAATAATGAATCGGTTCTTTTGAACAAGAATAATGAATCGGTTACCATAGTTTTGGTAGTAAATAGTTAGGGTGTTCGATTTCTCACTCATACGTATGGAGAAAATTTGGTTGGAAGGAGAGAATTCACCTTGTGTATCCCACATGATCTCTGATGAAGATTAAACATCGCTAATTGCGGTGGAAAACTTCGTACAAATATTATGATAACCGGAAAAAATAATGATCGCCATTTAATAATGATTGATTTTAGTCGGGAAATTTAGGGACCGATAAGATGTTTTTCTTTCAATCAAATTTTTCTATATGCACGAGTGAAAGTTCGAATCTCTGACCTCTTGGATCTAATAAAATTCTTTTCACTTGAATCAATTCATTATTGATAAAATATGATATTATTTTTATGTGGTATAAAAATTTAAATATACATCTAATAAAATCATTGTTTTTTGTCCAGTGATCTAGGGATGGCAGGAAAATCAAAACCCGATAGACCCACCCGAACCCAAACCCAAGTCAACGGGCGAAACCGGAGTTGACTAGGTTTGAGTTTAGGTTCGGGCGACACCCGAATTTATGGGGGTGGGTTTAACCCAAATCCAAAACTCATTCACCCAGCCGTTTATATATTATATTACATATTTACCCCTATGTATTTTGCTCCATTTTAAGTTTTTGAATGTTGTACTAGTGCATGCTGTAGTAATGAATTGTTTAGTAAAAAAAAAAACTATTTTGAAATGTACAAACTATATTACCAAATTATGCTACATTTTCCATTTTATCAAATATAGTTCAGGTCGGGTTTTAACAAATAATCAATTATGCATGTTCTTGTTACATATTTCGGGTTTGGGTGAAAAAACTCGAACCCAGCGAGTGTCGGTGTGGGTTCCATTTTTCCACCCAAACAACATTTGGGTTTGGGTGGCACCCGAATAAATGGGTGTGGGTCTGGGTAGTATCAAACCCGCACCCATGGGCACCCATTGTCATACCTACAGTGATCATAATTCAGTTGGTAGAGACATCACATGCAATATGCAGGCACCGAGGTTTGAACCCGATACTCTGACTTATTAACTTTAAAAGGTGAAATTCTAGCCACTAGACTACTTGACAAAAAAAAATTATTGCTTTTTAAAAGATCTTTTTGTAGCGAGATATATAAGATAAAGATATAACTACACTATAATTTCAATAAAAAAAATATTGTTAGACTGAACATTTTTATCCAAGTTTAAATATGAGATTTTACGGTCGTATGTAAATTTTATGTGATGCTTGTAAATTGTCCACATAAAAAAAAAAAAAAAAAAAAACTGATATATGATTGAATATGTGCATAAAAAATTAAAGTCACTAGATTTGGTCTAGTGGTGAGAAATTTTGGTAGTACGCTAGAAGTTCTGGACTCCATTCCCAACTCATTGTAAAAAAAAAAAAAATTATATATTCTTAATTGGTTCGTTCTTACATATAAATTAAATCTTAAATAGAAGTATGTTGCTTAAAAAAAAAAAAAGTATGTATGTATGAATTTACTCAACTTACAATATTAATATTCTATTTTTTTTTAAAAATTTACAATATTAATATTATTAGACCGTACATTTTTATTCGAATTCGACTCTCAACCATCACAATTGTTCATACATTTTTTAAGGGGTGTTTATCATTTTGTATATAGAAAGGATTGAAAAAAAAAAAGATAACATCATAATAAAAAAAAAAAGAAAAGAACTTTGTACCAATAAAACTTATTTATGTGGTGACCCACGTGCTGGTGGCACTGTTCCAGCTTTGCCAGTTCAGAATCACACAACCCACAAAACCATGAGCACCTCCCCCTTTTTGCTTTTTACATCCACCTTTTATTTTTCTTTGCTTTTATTTAACATCTCAATATCCATGGAGTTAATTAGGATGTTTATATCCTCGGGAGCTTAGCTCAGTTAACATGTACATTACATTGTATATGTAAGAGTCGGTGTTTGAACTCTGTGAAGTGGAAGAAATAGTCACAAGAAAGGGGGGGTTTGAATTGTGACCCTTTTTAAAAATTTAATCCTGCACTACAGAATTGATCTCAAGTGTATACTTGGATAAATGTTAGTTAAATATAAAACAGCTTGTTCAGAGAATGTTCTCTGTTGTGTTCGGAGAACGTTCTCTGCTATGTTTGGAGAATGTTCTCTGCTGTGTGAGAATTCAAAGTGAATGTAAATTAAGTGGTTTGTGTGATGTGTGTTTACAGAAAATAAATAGTTAAAGGTAAGAGAGATTCACACACAAAATTTATACTGGTTCACCCGAATCCTGGGCTAGTCCAGTCCCCACGCCTGTGAGTTTTCCACTATAATCTAGATCCAGATTACAGAAACTTCCCTTTGATCTAAGCCCAGATCAAAGACCCTTTATGATCTAAAACCAAGATCACAAAGTATCCAGCTATATCCAGCTGATCTACCTTTACAAGGTAACCTCAATCAATTATACCCAATTGACTTGAGAAAATCCTAATGATTTATCAATGGTTTCTTGGATCTAAGCTTTTAATCACACCTAACCGGTTGTGAAGCTTACAATGAAATACACTCAAAATACTCTACTGAATATGATCCTAGATTTATAGAGAGCTTGGAGTATGAGTGAAAAAGAAGAGACAAAGATACAATCACTTAAAAGTGAGTTGTGTAGCAAAGTGGTCTCTTGAAATATTTGCTTTGTAGAAACTCAAAGGTTAGTTTGAGAAGCAAATAAAAACACCCAATATACCAGAAGTATATATGAGAATGAAGATCTTTGAGTGTAGAAGAGTTTTATGACTTGTAGACAAAAACAAGTGTTTGATGATTTGTAGCTTGAACTCTTGCTCTTCTTGTGCAACCAACCATGCTATTTATAGATGGAGATGTCCCTCTGTAGTTTGAACATCAATTATAACCGTTGAGAGTATAGAAATAGCTGTTGTGAGAGAAACAAAACAGTCCATGTGAATCTGTCCTTTAGATGCTTCAGGAGATCATTCTTCCAATGGTCTCTGACTGTCACATTGTACTTGTTGGTCAGAAATATTCTTCCACCAACTGTCAATGAGTTGTCTCTGAGTGTATATCCTTTGCAAATGTATTTCCCATGTGGGAAAATAAGATTTGAATTCATTTGGATAAGATTGCCACCTAAGTGCAGAAACTGGGAGATCATTCTCCAGGACGCTGGAGACCATTCTCTGAGATGGTGTGGATAAGGTCCAACGAAAATATAGCTGTTGCAAGTTGTTGCAAGTTGTCAAACAGCTGTAAACTCTTCATCAAAGGCATAGAGTAGCCACTGTTCACTTGTCCTTCAAAGGACACATGAATAGTAAAGGAATTATTCTTTTATGGAAGAATGTAGCCACCCTTGTCATACTCTTGTACTTGGATCAGATTTGAAGCTTCCTTGCAAGCTGTATGTACTCTTTGTTGCTGCATTTTCATTGGTCTAAATAACAGCACCAGTTGTCCATGAGGGAATCATAAACCTTGGCAAGAGATATGTTCATGTAACTCCTTGAATATGACAACAAGAGAATGTTCTCTAGTCATAATTCATTTGTTGCCTTATATGATTTATTCCACTGCTATGAGCCTTGGAATAACTCTCTTATAAAAGTTCATTCTTGTCTTGTACCAAGTTGACTTATGAAAAATGATTATCCTTGAACACGCAAACTTGGGAGACCGTTCTGAGAACGTTCTGCTAACTTATAAATAATTCAGCCTTTGAAATGATTTCTTCTTCAAAGTTGATTCTTGTCATTGTGCTGAACTGATATGAATGCTCTTGAGTGAAATAAACATGTTCATGATGAGAACATTGTTTCATAAGAGTTGATAATATTTCTTTTCTTTATGAGAAGATAATATCTTCTTTGGTCAATCAACTTTGAATTCTTTTGTTGTTGCAAACTTCCCATAATTCCTCTTTGACGTTTTGCACACATTGTTGTTTGTTCAATGAGTATCTTTAAGATTATTTAGTGGAGGCGTGAGTGTACTCATCATTGAGAATGATTAAACTTTTATGCATTGTGCATAAGCTCTTTTGAAAACATCGTGGAAGATTATTCTCAAACATTGTCATCTTGACAAGCTTTGGTAGGATGATACTTTGAGTAGCTTTTGACGATCTTTCGTACATGCATCATTCCTTTTGATATTAATTGCAATTGTAATTCTTCAAAGCATGTAGTACAAAACTCAATATAAGTTTTGTCACACATCATCAAATATATTCTTTTGTAGCTTGTGATGCAGGTTTTTCCATCTTGATTCTTCAACTACGATCCTCTTAATCTTCCTTGAATATTTAATTCCCATTGTAAACCTTGTGGTGAAGATGAAGACTATTAACCATGAAGTTCACTTTCTTGCTTGAACGTTCGATGAATCCTCGTATGATTCAAACAACAGTCTTTAAAAATCTTCATGAAGCTTGTGATACTATTGTTGTAATTATCTGATGATACTCCAATTCTTTCATTGTTTGAGTATATAAAATGCACTTGTTGATGTGAGCGGCCTCTAGCTCGTCCACTTTTGTCATTATCTGTCTTTGAACAAAAACTCAAGTGCAACCATCAGTAGATCACCATTCATAAAACTTAACATTTATTCCCTAAGGTTTGTTGTCATTAAAACACATATCAAAAAGGATTTTGCTTCAACACTCTGAACACTCCATTCATTCACCTTTAAGGTGGATTTTTTAGTCGATAAATTATTTGACAAAAAATAAAATAAAATTAGTGTTTACGAAGTAAATCATCTTTTTAACGAGGATATCAAAATTCAAATTTTTCAAAAATGTTGTTACAGAAACTTCAGTGCTGTAAATTATTGGTCATATATTCAACGAATGGTTAACATTTAAATTTTGAAAGAAATATTATGTTATTGCAGTAATTTTTTAAATATACTATGTTTAGATGAGATGATACATGTTTCTTCTATTTTAATCAAGGCCTTAAATTCGATCTCTAACTTAATCTTTATACAGTTGTGAACAAAGGATACCATGTTTACGAAAAAAGAAAAAAAAAACATAATTTTTTAAATTTTTAGATGATCAATATATAATTAATCTCATAACAAACTTAAAAAGTCTATGTTGTGAAAATACTCAGAAACCGCTAAAAATAAAAATATCAATTAAAGACCGATGTTTGCAACAACAAAAATGAGAGAATATTTTCCTTCAAAAAACAAAAAGAGAGGATCTTTATAACTACTCTACTCAATAAGATTAAAGTCTTAACAAAATAATCAAACAATTTATATTTATAATTATATTTATAATAAACTATTTTTTTTTATAAAAAATAAAACAAGTTGTTTAACAACTATGAAGCACGGACACAGACACGGACACCGGACACGACACAGACATTGAGACGTCGACACCGATAAAAATTTGGAAAAGTGATATAATTTAGTGTAATCATAAGTGTCGGTGTCAGACACGGACACCAACACGTGTCCGATACAGACACGCCTAATCTGAAGAGTGTCGGTGCTTCCTAGTTTAAAAATGACTATTGAGTAGTTTGACCTGATTAATTATATTTATTTTATTTGAAATTATACTAATTTTTAGTTTATTGATTTAATATTCTTAAAAAAAAAATGGTCCCATCTACTATACCATGATAGTATACTTTCATGGTCTATTTGAGAGTTTAAGAAAGAAAACGAGGGGTTAAAAAGAAGAAAGTATAATGTGAAAGGAATAAATGTTTGGTAAATACTTTTTTGTTAAGGAAAAAAACAAAACAAAAGAAAATACTATTCACGAACAAATAATGTTTCAATTGCGTCGTTTCTAAGAAGATGATAGATGTCTTTTAGAGGAGAAGCATAGTCAAGAAGTCAGCATCTGAGGAGGCTCCAAGTTTAACGAAAAAATCTGCATATTGATTCTCTTCTCTAAGAGTGTGTCTAAAGCTTTGTTTGAATTGGTGGTATGTGATGGAATGAAGTGGTAAGTAATTAAGTTTCATTATTTAGATTTGCAAATAATGAACGGGGTGAAATGGAATACAATGGAACACATTCCATCTCATACCATCCAACCTTTCAATTTTCTTTTCCCCCAATTTGGGGTGTATTGTTAAGAGTCTCACATCGGTTGAGAGATGGTCTGACTAAGTGTTTATAAACTAGAGACAATCCTCACTTTACAAGCTGATTTTGTAAGGATGAGTTAGGTCCAATACTCAATTCTAAGATGTATCCAATGGAATGGAATGGAGTTATATAATTAGAATTTTACCTTTATATCCCTATGTTTATTTTTTTTTTTTATCATTATAGCTATACCTCCTCCTTCCAAATACTGTTTCTTCTACTTATTGTTCATGGTTTGTTGCTGCTTCCTCGTCGTCAATAAATTCTCTTTCATTTCTTTATTGCCATCATGTTACTTGTTGTGGCGTGTGCAATGCATTTTTGACTTCTTTTTTTGATAACTTTTTTTTTTGTGAAACTTTTGCTATTTGAAACTTTTTGACATGTTTTTTTTTGACGTAATGTTCATTTTTTTTTTTTGAAAATTAGGATGTTTTTTATATATATAATAATAATAGTTTTTAATTAAGGGTAAAAATCTAATATATATATATATATATATATATATATATATATATATATATATATATATATATATATATATATATATATATAAGAAAGTTGATTGTTCTGGTTAAGTCCAAAACACATTTACTTAATTTGTTGTATGTGTCCCAAATAAGGATAACTGATGTCCAAAAATTTGATAACTGAATTAAAAGTACACACCATTTGTCAAGTAATCAAGTCATCTAAGCCATATTTCATCTTGTGAGTGCAAATGTTACTTTATTGAAAGACATATTTGCATTTTAATCAAGCCACAAGCCACTTAGTTACTTTTAAAAACAAATGCATGTGACAATGTCCTTTATTTTACAAGTTGTCGTGAGTTATCTTTTGGAGACAAATTATGATATTCAAATTTCAAAAGTAAAAAATAAAATCTATATTTTACACGGGATAAATTCTAACCGATATAAATTTTACCTATCATATATGAGACAAATTATTGCTGATAAAAAATTTAAAATAATTATCATATGTGATACAAGTTCTTACTAATAAAAATTTCAAAAAAACTATTTTACACGGGGGTAAATTCAAACTGATTTATAATTATTTTTTTTTGGTACAAACTTATATATAAACTTTAACTATCATATACGAGATAAATTATCACAGATAAAAAATTCAAAATAATTATCATATGTGAGATAAGTTCTTACTAATAAAATTTTTAAAAAAACTATTTTACACGGGATAAATTTTAACTGATATATAAATATGTTCTATGTAATTATTTCTTTCAATTTAAATATTTAGAATTGCAACCAATTTTGATTATCAAACTATAACTTAAAAAAAAAATCGTCGTAACGTTACGACCCGTGCGATAGCACAGGTCTATTACTAGTGTAATAAAAAATTATAACTAGTTTCGTTCCACCCACTTTCCAAACAATGGAATGGAAACATTATTTTGTCACATCATAAAATACTTACAATGGAATGAATTATATGTTCCATTATGCTTCATTCCACTTCATTCTATTATGTTTCATTTCATTCTGCTTCATTATCTCCCATCAATCCAAACATAGCCTAAGGGAAATGCTTTGAGAGGAGAGGACTTTGAGGGTTTTTTTTTCCTCTATTCATAATACAAAATTCTTCCAATTTGAGGAAACTTAACTCTATTGTACTCAATCTCTCTTGGCACGTTTTGTGCTGAGAAGATTTTTGATATATATATATATATATATCATTTTGGCTTGTTGAAAACAAATTTGAGGAAACTTAAAAAATGTATGGGGAAATTTTGGAGATTTGGATGATTCCAAATCATTGTCTAAGATATATTATACTATTTTTAATATTAAAAATATATTAAACATGAATATTCGTTTATTATTTTGGTTGGTAAAAAGAAATATATAAACTTTTTTTATTTTGTTTTGAATTATCATATTATAAAATTTAGCTGTAAGACATATAAAATATATAAAATATGTTCTCTCATATCAACCGAATTATATAAAGAAAATACTATATTCCTTTTTATAAGAGTTACTTTGACTAATATGTATTATTAATTTATCTTATTTTGACCGTATTTTTTTAATAATATATAGATGTAAATATTATGATATAAGATTTGTTTAATTTGTTTTGATGAGTATTTTCAAAATATTAAGTTCTTATAATTTTTACCAATAGACAATTAAAAATATTAGTGATAGAAATTATGTATTGACGTACGTGCAACAGTCAAACTAGGTCTAATATTTAGGGAAAGAGGGAGTATTAAAGTAGTGTCTTTAGAGCAATGATTAAGGAAATAAAAATAGTAAGATAATTTTGAAAGTAGTGCATTCAATGTCTTGAAATTTTAAAAAGATTTTTTTTTACTTAAAATTTTAACTTTAATTTTCTTAAGCATTTCTCCAAGGGCAAACCCTTAAAATTACAATAGTTTTCGGTAAAAAAAACATATGGTATGATAATTTATTCTTCAATTTATTGCACAAACAAAAATTGGTCTTTCGAATACAAAATACTTCATTCGGTCCTATATATAAGAAAAAGTTGACTTTTTTAGATTCATTGTAGAATTCATTTATCTAGACAATAATATAGTCTAAATACATTCATTCTACAATGAATCTAAAAAATGAAATGTTTCTTATATATAGAACTAGAGGGAGTAATTAAATAAGCAATAGCAGTTTGGCATGTACGAGAGGTTCTTTGTATAATAAGATTAAAGTCTTAATAAATTAATATAAAAAACACCATCATTGGGTTCGAACTCTGATCACTTTACTTTGTGTGTTGGTTTTTAATGACTTTGTCATTTAATCTAATTATATATAAAAAAAACATTAATAAAAACAATATTTTTTTTATAAAAATCAAACTATTTGATTTTTTTTTTAAATCAAACAAGTTGTTTAACAATGACTAAACTATTGAGTAATATGACTTGATTAATTATATTTCTTTTATTTGAAATTACAATAATTTTAGTTTATTGCATTAATGGTTATGATTGTTATTCTACAGAAAAATGATTACGTTTACTATGATATTTTTAGGGCCTGTTTGAGCCTTATAATGATTACGCCAATAATATTTCTGATAGTTATGATTTGAGCTACACCTATAAGATTAGGAGAACATATTTTACTTATGTCTCTTAGTGCTTACCGCTAAACTTTTTTTTATCTAGTAATCTAGCTAGTTACTAGAAATTCCACCTTAAAAGTGAATAAGTGGAATGTTCGGATTCAAACTCCGGCTCCTACATAATATATGTGATATCCTTATCAATTGAACCAAGCTCACGGAGACTTATAACATAATAATTTAAAAAGTCTATATATATATATATATATATATATATATATATATATATATATATATATATATATATATATATATATATATATATATATATATATATATATATTTTACCAATTGTAATTATAATGATAAATGAATACATAACGTCCAAAAAATAAAATAAATGAATACATGTAATTTAGTACTCCCTCCGGTCCTTTTTATAAGGAACAATTTGGAAAAAAAAAATTGGTCTTTTTTTTATAAGAAACAATCATTAAATTTATTGTTACAATTCCATTTCTACCCTTATTAAATTGTATCAAATTAATCCATTCCAAAGTTATGCATTAATTAGAGTGACATATTCCCTATATTACAATGGACAAGAATAAATTAATACACCAAGGTTAGTTTTGGAATAGATTATAAAATTTTAGAATTTTTAATAAGAAGATAAGGTTCCTTGGTCTGTGTGTTTTTTCGAAATTGTTTCTTATAAAAAGGATATATTTTTAATATTGGGAGCAGTATAACAATATAGTGATGAGAGATTTGGATAGTATGCATGAGGTCCTGAGTTCGATTTTCATTGCCAACATTGTAAATCAGAAAAGAAAAAAAAAATGAACACCATATAATCAATCTTTTTTTTTTATAAGCCCATATAATCAATCGTTAGTTGGTTCAATGGTGATTAACGTTGAACTTTATAGGGAGGACCACGATTCGATCCCTCACAGCTGTGATCGGGAGGAGGCTAGAATCACTTGATGCCATGACCCTTGAACCAGATTAAACTGGTGGTGAAAAAAAAAAATGGACACCATGTAACCCTAATGAAGCATGACCAAGTTGCAAGTGGCGCCGCGGCAGCATTACGTAGCCCTAGTTTACAATAACCTAACCCTGGTTGTAGCCTCTCTTTTCTCTCTATGTCTCTTTCTATATAAACCCACCATATACATTACATTACACACATTCTCATCAACATACCAACACATTCTTGTCTTCTAATATTTCTAGATTTCTAGATCTATTACTTTGCATTCAATTTCTCTTATTTTCTTTGTTAGTCAAATTCTTTGTATGCAATTCTTTTGTCTATCCAACTTTATAATTTTTTCTTTCTAATGATGCAAAATTCCATCCGCATGCGACACACACATGTTGGGTATGACGCCCATCTTTTGCACAAATCAACTATATGTTTTTAAGCACCATTTGTGTGTGTGCTTTTAAGCTGCTTTTACAAAGAGGTTTATGTGATTGGTTTTTTCCATCTTTCCATCAACCTCTACGAAATCAAAAGCGTACATTTTTATTTTTTTCCTCTTCTTTGACTATTTTTCATATTTTTATGAAAGAATATAGTACGTTAATAGCTTTTTCTATTGAGAGAAGTCAAAGCATTTGAAAATTACCCAGAAAAGCATATTCTATAATCTTTTTATAGAGCATTTTTTATTTTTCTATAATTGGTATGTATGTAGTTCTATCACCGATTCTATTCTCTAGTTCTTTTTGCGGTATCAATTTTGTGATTTCAATGTTGGCCATTTTGTATCGTTCATATGATTCTTTGTATATGCTTAGCATCAAAGATTTGATTTTAATTCAATTTTAATTTGCTTAGGGTTTTGATTTTTCTAATTTGATCTTGTATATGTTTAGTATTTGTTGTTTATGATTTGATTTTCAGAAATGGATTCGTCACTTTCACGTTCTCGCTAAGGTTTGCAATCTATGTTGTTATTCTCTTCTTTGTGAGCTTAGTTTGTGTGAGTTTTAACTTCAATTGAGATTTTGACATTTCCAATTTGATGATGTTGATGTTTCGAATTGATCTCGTAGGGATTCAACATGTTAACCATTTTTAAATTATTACTGTAATTTTTTGTTACAATACTAAGTAAAAACTAAAAACAATAAATAGTCTTTGGAACCAAGTTTTAGAAGAGTCTAAAGCTCCAAAGAGTGTTAAATTTGACCAAATCTGTGACTAGGTATTAAATTTGATCTATTTTTACATCAAGGATATTTTAGTTATTTTTTATTTTTTGGGGTTGGTCGTGACCCACTCCGGCTATTCCCTACTTTCGCCACGGGGATAAAGTCAGACCATTTGTTTTCTCTGAAATAAAATGATTTAATTTGTGTGATAAAAAAAAGGTTGACCAAAAAAATAAAAATATATTAAGAGAGTCAACCCTCTTAAATGCATTCATTTGTTTACCAAAAAAAATAGTTGCAATCCTCAATTTATTCATTTGTGATTTTTTTAAACAATGTTAATTTTTTTTTTAAAGTGTTCTATTAAAATTTATTAATTTTCAAAGTTTTAAACATTTTGACACTTAATATTTCATATTTACTTAATAATTTTTATATTAATTTTTCCCTTTCAATTGGTAAGGTGGATGTATCCATATTCAAGAAAACTATTATAAATAGTCTATGATATTGCTAGTCTCTTCGTCAAAACAAAAAATGGTAGGAGACAACAGAGGGCACACGGGTCTCTCACACAACCTCTGCCAACAACAACAACAATAATTTGATGATGTCAACACCATCATCGACACAACCGCCATAGAAATGATTCTGATAGATACACGGTGGCGAAAATACTATGGAAGCTTTAATCAACTTAGCTCGACATTATCAATCTAGAATAACAGTACAGTTGAAGGGTTCTGATTTTGTCACTAACATTACACTTATCAATCCGGTGTCTCATGCCTCTACTTTTCCCATCAAAGGAATGTTCCATATGACGTCTCTATCTGGAACATACCTAAATACCTGTTGTGGTAATGTTACTTCCCTTTTTCCATATGCCTTTCTCAAGGTGGTGGATTGATGTTTGGTGGAATTGTTGGAGGGACAATTAAGATTCTTGATGGTGTTTTGATCGTTGTTGTTCTTTTAAAGAATCCTCAATTTTGTAGGCTTACCACTCTATTAAAAATTATCATGATACTAAATTATAATTATGTAATCATTACATAAATTTTAAAGTAAATATGATTAAAATCAATCTTTTAAAAATTTATTATAGTCAAGTATATGTAATGATTCCGTAATTATAATTTATTAGCAAGGTAATTCATAATAGTGAGGGGTCAATCTGAAAAATTGGGATCTTTTCAAAATAGCAACAACGATCAAAACATCATCAACAACCTTAATTGCCCTCCAACAATTTCACCAAACATCAATCTACCACGTCGAGAAAGGCATATGGAAGAAGAGAAAAATAAAGGATTAGTGATGAATCAGGGAGGAAGATTATCACAAACAGACATTTAAGTATGTTCCAAATAGAGATGTCATATGGAATATTCCTTCATTGGAAAAAGTTGGGGCATGAGACATCGGGTTGATAAGTGTAACGTATTAGAACCCTTCAACACTGTTATGCTAGACTAATGATGCCAAGCCAAGTTAATTAAAGCCTTCATAATATCTTTGCCACCTGGGATCTTAATGAGAATCATTTCCATGGTGGCCTCCGTGTTTTCCTTGACTACAACAGATGGTTTATGTTTGTTCTTAGATCTGACGGGTCTACCTCTAGGCCTTCGGGAGGAGAATGTGATAAGTTCCTCCCTTGGCTCTTGAGGAAGACCGATATGTACTCATGGAGAGCATGGCATCATAGTAAGACATCGACATCCCAACTATGTTGGCACCTCAATGCACTACCACTCCTCTACCATCTCACCAAAAGTATTATTAAAATGAAAACCAAAAGAAAGGGTGGGGGGCATAAACCAAACCCACCAAAACAAGATTAGCGAAAGCGATAATTAGACAAACCAACTCTATCTCTAAAGAAACTCTCTCTAGAGTAACTTGGTAATTGGTCCCACCAGACTAACCCATTAACAAAAAATCCTGCATTAGCTAATCTGTCTGCACAATTATTTCCTTCTCTATAAATATGAGAAAATCTAAAACGAAAATTTCTAACGATATGAAGACAATTTTTCCATTTAACCTTCAGCTTCCAAGGGACCACATTCACATTAGTAAAAGCTTGAACTAAGAGGACAGAGTCACATTCAAGCCAAAGATTGGTCCATCCTTTAGCAGAAGCAAATTCAATAGCATAAATTGCAGCGCAAAATTCAGCATAAAGGGAGGTTGCAACACCAATATTAGCTGAAAATACACCTAAAAAAGTATCAAGATGGTCTCTAAAGATGCCACCACAAGAAGATATACCTGGAGAACCTCTAGAGGCTCCATCGTAATATATCATAGTTTCCGTTATATAAAAATTTATAAGAAAATTTATTCAAATTTATGGTTAATATTACTTCAATTTTTCATATACCTTTTAATCAGACTCGTGCGTGCACGGGTCGGAAGTTCTAGTTTCCCTAAAAAAACAAATAACTAGTCAGGACCTAAATTTCATTCTCCAAAAGCACGAACACTTTATCATAAGTCATAACTCAAATTTCATCTTGAAATCCATTTATGCCTCAAATTTCTTCTTCTTCTTCTCAAAATCGATTCTCCTCAAACTAATCCCTTCATCCCCAACTCTGAGATTGATTCTCATAAATTTCTTCTTCTTCTCAAAATCGATTCTCCCCAAACAAACCCTAACACGATTTTGTTGCGCATAAACTCTTGATAATCCGATTCAGAGACGCGAACCCTAACGCGATTCTGCTGCTCAAACTCTTAATTGTTGATTCATTCGAAAAAAGCGACGAACCCTAGCTAGCCCCATTCAAAGAAACATGAATTATTCGTCTTGTCAAAACGCACGCTAGGCTCACTCAAATAGAACAGGATTCTCGCAAGGTGCTCACTCTTCATTATTTGTTTTCATTTTTCTCTCTGTTTTTTTCTTCTTCTTTTGCTTCTTCCATATGAGTCGTGTGTATTATGTTTTTTTACACCAGAATGTATATAAACTAAAACGAGAAGACTTTGTACCGTGAAAACCAGAAGCGGGAAATTAGACTCTTTTAAAATCTTTTACAATCTTTTAAAATTTTCAAGATATAATCCCACAAAATCAATTAAAATCTTGAAGATAATCCCACAAAATCTTTTAAAATCTTCGAGATTTTTTTTTTTTGTTAAAATTGTTTTTATAAATCCCCAATCCAATACATCCCCTTATATTCCAAAAACAAAAACTCCTAAAAAAAAAACATAGCAGCACTGCTTTTGCTTTCAACCTTCATCCTTCGAAAGCAAACCGCCGTCGCCGCCTTCTGCTTTTGCTTCTTCGCCTTGTTCCGTCTTCTCCGCCTTCTATTTCTGTTTCAATCGGTGAATGTCTTCTTCTCTGTTTCAACCGATGTTTCAATCGGTGAAAAGATATTTATTTTCTGCTTCTAACCTGTCGTTTCTGTTTCTTCAACTCCTAATTTCAGCTTCTCTTTCTTCAAATTTGAACTTCTGTTTCTATAAATTTTTATTTATCAAAATAATATAATATAATTTCTGCTTATAATTTCTTCAAATTTGATTCATCATATGTGTCTGTTTTCATGTTTGAATATAGTATTGATGAATCATGAACTTGTGTTCTCTGTACGCCATTAGTATTTTTCACAAAAACTGTCTCGACGAGGGATCGATGAGTTGACTGTGTTTGTGTTTGTGTTTGATTATGCAGAGTTGTAAGTTATGGATTTAGATAAGTACATTAATAAATATACTAATGTTTCAAGAGGAGAGCTCGAGAAGTTGAGCGCTTGTCATTTTAATACGGTGAGCAGCGAGTCACGGAGCGAGTTAATGTTCGAGTGTCTTGTTAGGCGACGCCATGAGAAAAGGGAAAGAGAGAAGAAAAATGGGAGAGCAGCTCTTCGAACGCGGCCTTTAGTACAAGTGTTATCGGTGACTGTGCAACCAAAGAAGGATAGTCCGCTTCTTATCTACGGGGAGATTTGTGGTGAAGTTTATGATTCTGGAGCGAAGCAGGTCCATGAACTTTATAAACGTCAGCCTGATGCTGCTGAAATAGTTGGGACGAACACCGAGTTAAGTTTAATCGGTCAAGATTACTCAAGTTTCCCTCCACGTACACTTACACCATTAAGTTGGATAAATGTGAAGTTGTACGATGGAAATGATAATTTATTTGCAAAGCGGCGCTTTTGTTTGGATGAGGACCAATTTGAAAATGATTATGAAGAGGTCAAATGTAGGGTAATTTCTTGTATTCAAGGCGATATTACTTTTAAGTACATCATAATTCCATTTGGTGTTAATTGCCGCATAAGTATCAAAATGTTTGATAGACACTTAGTGAATGACCACATTGATGTCAACGGAAAAATTGTAGTTCGCTATGGCAATACATATGGAAATTGTATTGACGAAGAGTGTGTCATATTTGATAAGCAAAATTTTGATTTTGAACGAGTCGGATTTGAAAGTAAGACAAGATTTTTAAAGATCCCTAGATGTTGGTTGGCTACACCTGCATACGCTCCTTTTATTGTCACTCTAGATTTATCAGAATTTGGAACAAGTAGAAAGATTCTTAATGAGACCATAGAGTTACTACGGGGATCAACGTCTGGAGATTCATTCTTTCAAGAAGAGATGGGTCTCCTTATTATGGTTGAGGCCGAATGGTTTGAACCTGACCCTTTTGGGGTATGTAAGGTATTTAATTTATTTTTTTAGTCGTCATTGTAGTTTTGTTCTATTTGTTACTATTCCATTCGTTTCAAGTCACATCAGTCACAAGTTTTGTGTTATATTGTCTTTTAACAGTCACCTAGCTTACTAGAAATCTCCACAAAAGACATGGAAGAGTTGGATACCGATGGAGAAGATGAGGTTTATTCTCTTTTTTTTTTGTACTTTTCTTTCTAATTTATTTTTCTGTCATGTTTTTGGAGCTCATATGGGTTCTTTTTACTTATTTCAGTCTTCTGATGAAGAATCTGATGATGATTTGCCATCCAACTCTGTGCTTTCATGGTATGTAACTCTTGTGTGTATATATATATATATATATATTTGCCTAAAAGTTTTTAAATGCTCTTTGTTGTTCGATCAAAGTGTGTTGTCTTAGCTTTTCTTAGGTTGATTCTTTTGCAATTTTAGAGATCCATCTTGTGAGAAAAGTCTATTGGTTTATAAGAAGTTCAGAAAAATTGTTAGTCTTTTAGTGTATGTATTTAATTATGGTATAAATAATTAATTAAGCAAAATAGACAAACAGATTCATGCTTTTACAACAACTTCTATACTCCGTATTGTGTTAAGCTTGAGCTTGTTTTTATTGTAGATTTGTGGTGGATTTGATTGAGTTTAGATCATTTATTTTTGAGATTGGTATATTTTAAGTTAATTTTTGCTCGAAAATTCTTATTAGGAATCTAAAACCTCATTGCACATGGCCATCTCCTGCTGTGGAGATATTCTCAGTCTTCATTGGTCGTGAAAAGTCCAAGGCTATACAAATCCATGGTTCTGTTGAAGTTTTAATTGATGGTGAAGTAAAGTATTACATATTCAAAAGAGAGGAAAGAGATGCTCTAAGATTACAAGAACATGTGAATACCGCACCTATCCTAGATGGCTCTCGATTTTTTGAGAATTTCAGTTCTTTAGGAATGAAATTTGATATAAAGGACGTTGATGGTCGTTTAGCCGTCAAAGGGTTTGTTGATTGGTATGCTGGGGTTCTTGGTTCTAATTTTTATCATGAGAAACAGCTATGTTCTTCTATTCTTGGTCAAAATGGATTCGCAGCTGTGCATTATTCCATCTTCTCTGACGCTGTTTTGGCTAACATTAAGGTTTACTTAAACCTCAAAAGGGGAGGTGTTGATGTGTATCCCGAGGTGGTCTCTGGGAGTCTCATAACTCAATATAGTTGTTATGACTATTCAACACGATATAACAAAGATTACTATCGGATCGTGTTGTTTAAGAGTGATGAAGATTCGGTTCAAATAAGTTCTAATGGGACAATACCACTTTCTAGGAGCATGGTTGTTGTGCCAACATATTCCTCTCTTGTTGTCGATGTGAACCTTTCATTTGGAGACTCCTCCGGCCAGATGCTATCATGTTCTGAAATCATGAGATTTAATATTAATGAAGATAGAAAAACCTTAGAAACAACTGATTATTCTCTTTGCATGGAGTTAAGTTGGTGTGAGATTAAGTAATATGGCAATGACATGAGACATTAGGGCGATGAATATTAGCGTGGATGGTCCTTCATGATAGAGTGCCAACTAGAGAGAATTTAATCCGGCATGGTGTTATCCGAGTAGATGAAGAACATCGCTGTGTTTTCTATGGTGAAGGGGCAGAGACTGTGACACATTTGTTGAATTTTTTTTAATACATACTCTGCATTACTGCACTTGTAAAAATCCATAAGTAGTTACAAAAAATATGATGTTCAATTAGCTCTTAATCCATTTAAGAGATAACACTTTAATACAGTTAAAGTGAGCTTATTAACAAAAATGTATGTAAATATTGATTCAAATTGCAATGAAAGGATTCTCATTTCTCAATCCTCCCCATTCTTTCTTTGTTTGCACCAAATGTACCTTATATGCTTGCTGTCTTATCTTTTGTGGGCCACTGTTATTGTCATTTATATCACAGAATGTAGGGATGGATGTAAAGTATAACTGAACTGAAGTTGTATTTTGACTTACTATCTGGCATATATATGAATGTGATAACATTTCAAAGTAAAACTCTCCAGCGGTGGATCCCTGTGTCATCCCAACAAAGGTATGGTAGCTCAATTGTTGAAGTCTACAGAATAGTTGAGGAGGTAAGCGTATCTTTTCACATGTCATGAACTCCATGCCCAATATAGAATATAGATGCATACATCATCTGTGGACCATGTTTTAATCTTTCTTGATGGATCCATGTTTGAAGCACCAGATGTCTTGAAATTGAAGAATTTCTTTGGGTGGTCCTGTTCTACATCAGGGTGAAGAACTCTGGGTCTATTTACATTAACTTAGCTTGATTATTTAAGTTTAGTCTAAAAGGTCAGACGGTGCGAATTGCTATGCAGTTATTACCAGAAGGAAAACATTCAATCGAATCTACTTAAACCTGTAGGCCCCCTTCAGGGATGATTATTTCACTTGTTTTAGTCACAAATTGATTGTTTCACAAATTACCACTATCTTTTGTTAGGTAGGCACTGCAGCTGCAGTGTTCACGTAACACACTTCTATAGTGTGTCAATAATGGGTTTGATATCCTTAAATGAATTAATTCGATGCTAATAGATTCTTCATACCCTATAATGCATTTTCTTGCTAGATTCTTTAATAGAATTACCTAGTGAGGATATTGAATTTGTTATGTTCATCTTGTAGCTAGCAAGGACGATATAGTACCACCTTTACCTATTCTTACTCGATACTCAAAGGAGATTGGCATCAAGACATTTGTAAAGAAGGAGTTTAGAGATTCAATGAGGGATTCACTTAAGGATCCAAGGCTTTCTGAAGTTCGAAAGTCAACAGATATCAATGTTTTGGAAACTCCAACACTTTGCGTTCAATTAAATACCCTTTATGTGAGTACAAGCTCTAATTTACCACATATTATCTCAGGCTTTTGTCGATTCTCCATTTTTTTTTCATTACTTTTTTTCCTTTACCTCCTTTAAACTAAAACTTGTATTAAGTTTTATTGAAATAAACTTCAACTATACTCATTGTGCATGATGCTTGCTTGTTTAATTAACTCTGGCAATAAATTCTTCTTCTTTTCTGCTTTGGCTTATGTCTTCATACTTTGCTGGTTTAGCTTATGAATTTATTGCTTTTAAATTGATTTCTATTAACTAATCATAATGAATTATTTTTTCCCATCGACAGTATGCTATCAGTCATCTAAGCAAGTTGGAAGACAGTATTTGGGAGCGTTGGACGAGGAGAATACATCATGGTAATGTTATAGTCAACAATTGGCACTAGAGAGAATTGAAACCGAGACCTAAAAAGGAGCATATTCACAGGTCCAAGTCAATACCACCACAGACTACATACTAAACTCAATAATGTCAGACGCGAGGAGTGTGTTAAATGAATCTCACATCAAATGATCTTACAAATCAATCAATTTTATAAATTTTATAAGTATGAGTTAGCTCCAATTCAAAATTCTAAGATTTGTCCCAAGAAAATTAAGAGTTAAAATATTTCCGATCTTACACAATAACTTGTGCAATTCTCCTATTATAATTCCATATCCATATAATATTGATTTTCATTGAAGAGAAACTCTTATTCACAGCAAATTTTGCATATCGTGTGTTCTAGCTCCAAATTTTGCACTGCAAATTGAGCTTATACAATAAGAAGAGAAGTGGATTTTATGTACAAATAATACAGTGGATGCAATAAGTATTATTTTTGCCTCCCCTACATCTAGAAGGTAGTCAGAAAGGTCCATAGTCATAAAAGATAAAGCTTTGTGTGTTTGAAAACGCGATAGAAATCCTTCCACCGGGCAGCCATCAAACTCGTGCAGGCACGGTGGACATCGAAGTTTACAAACACACTGGAAAGTAGTTATCTACACTTCAAAATTCTGAAGTGAAGCCAACCATTGTTCCATGTAATTGTTGCCAGCTGCAAACTCAATCAGTAATCCAGAAAACAGTAAGTATGATGCACAGATATAACATTAGAGATGAATGTAATGTATCAACATATCACAAGAAATATTAATACAATGAATGAATAGTTAAAACTTAAAAGGGTGCCATCATTAATTACAATACAACTTTCTCTAATTTTGATTTGGAGTATGCTATTGTTACAAATTAAGTTCAATCATATCTTGATCCGTGTGTCAATAGTCCTATGCTATAAGATGAAGTATGAACGTACGTTCAATCATAAAGATGTAAAAAACAAGAATTTGTTTTCCATAAACGTGAAAGAAACATTCTGAGATTAGAAAAGATAAAAGGTTACAATGAGTTTGACGAAATCATGATGGCACTGTGATTTTGTTAACACTCCTA
Source organism: Trifolium pratense (assembly GCF_020283565.1). Lineage (NCBI taxonomy): Eukaryota > Viridiplantae > Streptophyta > Magnoliopsida > Fabales > Fabaceae > Trifolium > Trifolium pratense. The sequence continues at coordinate 19,183,130 of NC_060060.1, forward strand.
ACTATAGCTTTTGCCAAAATCCAGCACACCGTGATTCTACCGAACTCACCACCAATACAAACATGCACTATGTTCAACAGTACTCAACACTAGCATTAAAAGCACCTTTGAAAATTAGACATGAAAGCACTAAGAAAATAAAAGAGGAGCCAAAAAAACAGACAAGGCTAGAAAGCATGACTCTATAGTATCCACAGTTTCATACACCAAGCATTAAAATATAAAAAACCATAAAACAACAACCTAGTAGTAGTAGATTGATGCATTTGAAGACTATTCCAAGAATTAAAAAAACAGAAGCATTTGTCATGTATTATACTTTTGGATTAAGCTAAGCCAGAAAAAGACCTAATCACCATTGCACTTACACCTGAATTATTACCAAATTACCAATATAACAAAACCACAAACACAATAACTATGATGATGATAATGACACACACATTCCTTCATCAGGATAACAATCATCAACAAGGTCAAACAAACAAAAATCTTAACAGATTACAAAAGCATCTAAACAAAGAATGTTTATTTAAGTAACCATCATAAAAAAGTAAATAACTTCAGAAAAAGTGAAACAGTACACTAATTGAAGACAAATGTACAAAATTTCAATAGCAAGTTCAAAATCTCACCAGAAGAAAATTCATTTGGTAGATTCTTAATAGCAGTCAAAAGCTGATTATTTGAGCCATCCACTTCCTTGCAACCTGGCCTATAACAAGGAACCAAAACAGCAAAACTACTATCAGATGCAGACTCGTCATCACTCTGAAAATCAGAACCATGAGGTTCCAACCACCCAATAGACCAATCTGAGTCATCATATTCAGAGCCTGATAAACAATCACCACCATCAGATGGTACTAAAACAACATCATACTCTCTATCAACTCTCCTTTCTTCCCTACTATGCCACTTCTTCTTAACCTTCCTTTGATTATTTGTTCCCTTCATCAAAGGAAACTTCAAAGACTCTCTTTCTTTCAATGAAAAACTCAATTCAGAAGATGAATTTCCATTAACAACAGACTCTTTTTCCTTACTACCACCCCATAACCAACAAGATAAACGTGTCAAAGACACAGCCATAGTTGCAATTTTATTCTCTAATAGCAAAATTGCAAAAGGGGTTACAACAATGATTGATTAAGCTCTTTAGAAAGCCAAGGAATTTGTGAAATAATTTGAAGCCAAAAAAATTGAGACACAGAATGATCAGTGGTTCTGCCTGTTGCAGTGACCACTATATTAAGAAAAATGATCCATCCATACAAATAAATAAATTAAACCTATTAATATCAAAATTCAATACCAATTCAAAATCCAAAAATTGAAAAGCTTTTTATTTTAATTTATTTTTTATTTTTTATTTTATAAAAAAAGCACTTACGAAACTGATGCGGAAAATTTATCAAAGGACAAAGTTTCCTTAAATATCAAACCCAAAAATTAATCAAATTGAAGAAGTTGATTTATCTAGATTTTACCGTCCCATTTCCTTAAAATCAAACCCAATTAATCAAAATTGAAGAACACTCCCAAACAAAACAAAAAAAATCTAATCCTACAAAAAAAAAAGTTATTTTTATCCTCAAAAAATAGAAACCCAATATCGCATATTCTGATTCAAAACGGCACAGTCAAATTCAACTCAATGCAAAATTGAAAGCAAGAAGAAACCAAGTAATCGCTTTCTGAGTAAAGACCCTTTTTTTTAGGAACAAAATCGGAAATTTCTCCCACACACTCAAAGAATAATCGGAAAACCCCCAAATTTGTCGCCGGAAAATCCGATCTTTACGCTACTGGAGACATAATCGGAGAATATTTAGAGCGAGATTTCTCCGGCGAAGTTGAAAAAACCGGGAATACAAGTATAGGAGAATCAGTGAGTTGAATTAGAAACCCTAACTCGCTAATTTTTTTTTCCCCTAATTGTTCTTTCTGGTTACGCTGAAGAAAATCCTAAAAATCAAAATCACAACCCAATCACGAAGAAACTCGTCTTCTTCTGCATTTATAGAGACATTTTTTCAATCTTGTTATATTCAATTCAACGGTTTAGATTGAATTGGTTCTTTTGATGTACGGTTAGATTGAGAGTTTTATGCTGTTATCATGCACTCTTAGGCTATGTTTGGATTAGTGGTAAAGGATGGAATGGAATGGAATGAAGTGGTAACTAACTAAGTTCCATTGTTTGGATTTGCAAAAAATGAATGGAGTGGAATGGAACACAATGGAACTCATTCCATCCCATACCATCCAATCTTCTAATTTTCTTTCCCCTCCAAATTGGGGTGTATGCAATGGAATGAATATTTATAAAATATATCCAAACAATGGAATGATATCTTTACTCCATTCCGCTCTGTTCCACTCCATTCCATTATGTTCTATTCCGCTCCATTCCATTTTGTACCACCAATCCAAACATAGCCTTAATCATGGTGTTATTATGATTATCTATTACGAAAGATAAGATGATACGGTTAAAAACAGGAACAAAACAGATTTTAGATAAAAACAACAGAACAATTTAGTTGTAAGAAAAAACAGAACAATTTATAAATAAAAATAGGAAGAAAAAAATTTAGAAAGTTTAATAAATAAAATATAGAAAAAATAAGAAGAAACCCTATAAAAATAGGAATATAGAAATAAAAAAAAACAATACTCTATTAAAAAAAATATATAAAATATTATATAAATTGATTTAAATATTTAATTTTAATGTAACAAAAAAAAATTAATTTTAAATAGATTTTCTACATTAATATAGCGAAAAACTCAAATATCTAATAAAATTCAATTGACCCGTGCGAATGCACGGATCTTTAAACTAGTTAATATGTAAAAATTGATTACCACCAAAGTTACTAATTTATCCTTAATATTTTTAACCACGTTGCAAGTTTTATATCATTCATTGTGATTTTACTAAAAAAAATTTAAAAATATATACAGAAACAATATAAGATAAATACAAAAAATATAGAAAGAATAAGATGAGTTCAAAAAAAAAATTATATAGGAATATATGCATAAAAATAGGAAAAAAAAACAATAAAAAAATTATAGAAAGTTTAATCGATAAATATAAATTATAGAAAGAATATAGAAAAATAAGCTGAATTCTTAAAAATAGGAATATAGAAATAGAAACATAAACAATAACTATATTAAAAAAAAACATAAACAATATTTTTCATCAAAAATAAATTAAATAATATTACTACCAAGTTTACTACTAACTTTTTTTTTTTTTTACAATGTTTGCAATGAGGATCAAACTTAAGACCTCATGCGCATATTACCAAACTCCCTCACCACTAGACCAAACCTAGTAGCTTAGTTTACTATTAACTATTAATAATAATATTCCCTTAAAAAAACTATTAATAATAATAAAATAAAGCTAACTAATATCAAAGTTAACTATTGATAATTATTTGCACTGAAACATAAAAAAATGAATAAAAAAATTTACAAAAAATAACACAATAGTTTCACTTATATTTAGCAATATTTTATTCTAAATAAATTTTTTACATTAAAATAATGATAAACTTAAATATCGAACTAAAGTCAATGAACTCGTGTGAATGTACATGTCTTTAAACTAGTATATAATTAAAATGAATAATATTGTAGTAGTACTAGTAGTTTTCTGTTTTTTTAATGAAAAAAATGTTTTATGTTTTTTAATGAAAAAATATTGGACTTTTATTTTTATAAGCCAAAAAAAATTAAAAAAATTGGACGTTGATTCCGTAATGAAAAGGATTGAAACCGTCCAAAGTTGCTGACGTTAATCATAGTGCACGTACGGTCCGTTTGGTTGACACGTGTCAACAATGTCAGACTACATGGATGGATATATTGTTTTTTTAGAAGAATTCTTAGGTTCACTTTTGATTTTATAATGACAAATATATTATTAATTATATCTCTATCCAAGATGAATAAAGATTGATAAAAAAAAGTACATAACAATGACATTATATAGTAATGAATTATTGAAAATAAGTGGCAAAAACAAAATCCCACATAATCGAGATTTTCCTCCTAATCTCATAATCAGGAAGAAAATTCCACCAAATTGAGGTCTTCCTCCTAATTTCATAATAGTGACATTGTATAGTAACGAATTATCGAAAATAAGCGGCAAAAACAAAATTCCACCTAATCGAGATTTTCCTCCTAGTCCCATAATCAGGAACAAAATCCCACCAAATTGAGGTCTTCCTCCTAATTCCATAATCAGGAAGGCACCCCTCATGTTCTGGACCCCCAAAGAAGACACCACCAACCCAGCCCAAAAAGTTGTCACTAGACACTAACTCTCGGTCTCGAAGCAAATGTGATCGACCTATCAGAATCCAAATAACAGCTCCGTGAGGCAAAAGGTTGATGTACAATGGTAGAATCATAATATAATTAGACAAATCCAGCTCAAAGATAACAAACACTACAAAATCCTCTAAAACCTAGCAAACCGACACAACAGCAACACGAGTGTGCAATGACGAAACGACCACAACCGAGCACCTAAGAAACAGACACGACCCAAAGAAAACAGTCGCCATCGGAGCGGTAGAGGTCAACTAGAGACAAAGAATCATGCAATCTCAACATATTTAAAAACAATCAAAGAATCAAATATTCAGAGAACCAACCACACGCGTCAGCAACCGAAACACGACCCACAACAAAAAACAATGACATTATTGAAGTGAATAATTCTGTTACATTCACAAATAGTATTCACAAATTAGTATTTATTAATTTTTGAGCTTATAAAATTATTCACTTCTTTCAAAAAAAAGAAAAAAGAATTATCCATTTTATACACTAAAATTATCATAATACAGATGTCTATTTATATTAAATGGAAAAATGTCAACTCAGGTTTATGAATCACCTACAAACGGAGACTAGAAATTTTCTTGGCCAGTTATTATAATTAACGACATGATCAATATGGTCACCATGCATTTTAAGTAACATGTCTTACACATTAATGATGTTCTATACTAAATTTAAAATTGATCATACGGTAGAAAGAAAAAACTTCACGTATCTTAATTATATACACAAGCATAACAATTGATTATTGTCAAAACAAAAAATAAAAGACCTACGGTTCATAAGGTTTGATTTCAACTACATATATAGGATATTCATTTAGAAAAAAAGTTCATAATTGTATAATTAATCAATTAACAAGTATTCTTCCGTGACAATATATAAGCAAAAATCATCTTTTTAGATTCATTGCATAATTAATGTATCTGACCTATAATATAGACCAAATATATTGAACCTAAAAAGATGATTTTTGCTTATATATTACCACAGATGAAGTAGATGATAATTAATTGTTAATAGTAGGTAATTTCTGTGTTATGCAGATTTTTTTTTTTTTTAATTACTAAAGTGGTTATATTTCTTATCAAGTTGTATTGGACAAAATTTATTTTGAATTTTTAAGAAGCACGACAAACCTTGGTGGGAATTGATCACCAAATTTCTTAAGTCAGTCGTCAATTTATCTACGGGATAGAGGTGGGTATATCGGTGGAGTAATTAGTACTCAAAGAATATTTATAGAATATATGGCAACACAGTGATAATAATATTCTTTAAAAATGGTGTATAGTCAAATAACATAGACAAAACGGTCACAAATTTTGACGTACTAAATTAAAAAAGAAAAAAATATTTGTATTCCTAAGGATGTGTTTGATCTGCTAAAAAACAAGGGATTAGACAGGACAACTCAAGTTGCACTGTGTTTGATTGTAAAACTGTTTCAGGGACCGGACAAATTTGGAGGCAAGGGACAATACAAAAATAGAATTTTTTTGTGCCTCACTAAACCACAACACAACTTTTTGTCCCAAGTACAACTTGTCTAAAATAGCAAAATATCATTTTGTTCACCAAATATCGTATAAAACACAAAATTGTTCAATATCATAAAAATTTGCTACGGCGAGAATTATCAAAGAGTAACAACAACGGAGGTAGGACCATCGCCGAGATAAACAAAGTAAGGGGAGAAGAATTATCAAGAACATGATCTGGTGGAGGACGAACCATTGTATCGGAGATGACAAAAGAGAGTTAGTTACGGCGGAAGAAAACGATTACGGTAATGAGAGAAACAGTTAGGATCGATAAGACGGATGATACCATGTTACAATCTAAAAGAGAAGAGAGAATTGAAGATTATGATTCTTCATTATTAAAAAGAATGAATCTAAAGTACAAGTAATAATCCTTATATATACAATATATGATCCATCTTAAGCTATCCTACACTAACTTTACAATGATTTGGCCTACAAGTTAATTACAATCACTTAGTTTACACTTTTTGTTATCTTTGATATTTGATTCACAATTATCACTTAACACTGAGTGTTAGTAGTTCATAATTGTTTTCATCTTCTTCGTCTTCTCATGAAGTTTGAACACTGTTTCCAAATTAGGAGGTGTGAAAATCTCTCTAACCCCACCAACATTGTTACATGACATGAATGACACATAAAATAATCAAAATAAACACTAGTATATATAAAAATGGAACAAAAACTATAGTTAAAGAATTAAAATGGAACAAAAACTAATTAATTAGAGAAATAAAATGAAATCAAAAACTAAGTTAAAGGACCTAGTTTTTTTGGATTGGAACTAAGTTAAATGAAATTAAAAGTTAAAGTATAATTTAACTTTTAATTTATTGGATTGGTATCTCATGTAAAGAAATCTTGGAATGCCTTTACTTTATTTGGATGACATGTATCATGGTAGAATTTTTTTTGGAAGTACAATTATGTGATTTTTCATCATTGAGAACGAAATTTTAGACTTTTTTTTTTGTAAGAGTATATAAAGTTTTTCTTTCTAATTTTTAACCACTACCATGTTAATAATTTCATCTTGTCAAAATAATTAACCAACTAAAAGTCAGTTTTCAAGCCAAAAATGAATTCAACTTATACTCAAAATAATTTTAGTGACAAAAATGGCTTCCATAATTTCAGCACGTAAATAGTAAGACACACCTATATTCAGGTTCTACATTTGCTTAATAAAAATAAAATAAATTAAGGTAATCAATTAGGCCGCAAAGTACAATTGTTCAAACAAAATTGTGGCCACTTGCATTTTGTCCAAATATAAGATGGGATGTAGGACACACCTACCCTCTCTTGTACTTTGATCCTGACTTCTTGTTAATTACTGTAACTTGCAGGTAACCCTTTTGCCTTCCCCACTTGAACACTCCATGTGCCTTGGACACCAAACAACAAATTAAGATTTATTTTTTTTCTATATTTTCTTGTTACACTTTTTGTATAAGCATAATGAAATAGAGTCAAAGGGCACTTCAACCCGCTACACTAAAACAGATGAGTAAAAATCGATCGTAAGTTTGTTTAGTGATGATTGATGTTAGATTTGGTAGGGAGGATCATAATTTGATCTCCCGCAACTGCGATCGGGAAGGGCTGAAACCACTTGATGCCAGAACTGACTCCCAAACCAAATTAGGCAGTCCAATGGACCAGATACCGGTGGTGTAAAAACAAACTAGAAAACTAGAAAACTAATAAGAGACGGTGCCGGAACATGATTTCATGTCGTTGAAGTACACACCGTTTTATAATATTACCGTCTAATTTAAAACGTATAATCAAAATTGTTTATAACAATTTTATAACTACATTAATCTGAATCATTCAATTTATAATTAATGACTATGATTTAAAAATGTGTCTTTTTCTACAGCAGCAAATTTCAGTTTATCTCTGCGCATAGAAAAATGATCAGTTAAACTCTATACGTTCAAATCAAAATATAATACACATAAGCAATTATGTGTTGAAATCCACTATTCTTCAAGTCAACAATGTCTCCCTGGATGGTAATTTGGTCTGATGTTAAGTGTCAAACAAAGACCAAAACTTGAGATGGTAATATTTTACAACATAATCTTTATATGTGCTTTGTTAAAGAAATCTTTATCTATATGCCATAAGTTGATTAAATCAAGGAGATATGCGGGATTAAATCTTTATCTATATGCTATAAAAAAAAAAATTAAGAGTTAAAATTCTAATCACTAAATTATTTAATAAAAAAATCATTAAATTTTATTAGGTTGGCCACTTTGTGTCAACAATAAATTTTATTGAGTCTTGCTAAAGAAGAACATGTTAAGGAACTCAAAAATTAAATACACATGTTTTGAGCTGAATATTTTCTATCTTCAATTTCTTAATATGTACCTTTAGATACATGTTAACATTTTTCAAAGACACATGCTAATATTTTCCAATTTTATTTGCTTTCATTCCTAAGTTCAACTCTTTGCACTAAAATTTGTAAATTACTAACAATTAATTAAACTCAAACAAACTCTTTACAAAGGACAAGGAAAAGTACTATATGAGCATGCTCCATTACAAGAGAATTAATGAGAGGGTTATATATAATGCAGCCAAAAGAGAGTACTCTTAAACAAAAAGGCATGCTCCTGGATTGTAGGGAACATGTACGTGTGTGTGTTGTTCAACACTCATGATGAGTCACAATTCATTACAACTTGGCAAGACTCTCATCAAATTGTGTACTACAGTCTACAAGTGAATCACTATCATCAAGGTGTAATGGATCAATTAATTTTTTTTTGGTACTTTTGAATGGCTCATATGCATCGAGAAAAGGTTGGGGGCAGTTCAGGAGCTGGGTACGGTTCATAGGTAATTTGTTGTTGTTATATGAACTGAAATTGTTGTTATACGAACCGAACTATTATTATAAACACCGTTCGTAACTATCCAATTCATCCGTTCATCTAATAGAAATGCGTTGTAGCAAATTTTACCGTTGGAGACATATCCACCACTTAGGGAACTCCATTATCAACTTCTTGTATGTTCATTATTATTTGTTTTCATTATTATTTCCTTTTGTTACTAGTTAATTGTTCCGAAAGATATTATCAATGTTATTGTAACATCAAAATATACACAACATCAAGGTACTATTTTTTTTCTTCTACAATTTATAATATATTAAAAAAATACACACAAAAATTAAGAAAATCATATTTGATGAATCAAAACTTTGATGTACAAAAATTATTTTACTAAATTAGATGTATAGTCGAAACATGTCATGTGGACTTTGTTTTGGAGTGCCAAGAACACAATCATATCTACCGGTAGTTAAAATATCATATTGTTTTAATATAATTAATTATTTTTTAAAGATTTTAATGTTGATTCATCAAAATTATAAACAAAATTTTACTAACTTGATGTTAAAGTTCATTTCTTTGTTGACATATTCACGTTGTGTTTGTATTATGTTATAAATAATTTTTTTTTTATTAAAAATGTGTAATAATTTAATAGTGTTGTATTTTTTAAAATTGATATACATATGTAATTATATAATAATATATATAAAATAAATAAATATATATTATGCGGGTATGAGGTGGAGTGGGTATTAAGGTACCCGTACCCGCACCCATACCCGTTCTTTTTTGCGGGTAATTACTCATGTCCGTGTCCGTACCCAAAATGCGAGTTTTTACCCTACTCGTTATGGGTATTTTTTGCGGGTGTCCATTGGGTATGAGTCAAATTGCCATTCCTATCCAAAGAAACGTGAACTATTCGTCTTGTCAAAACGCACGCTAGGCTCACTCAAAGAGAACATGATTATTCTCGCAAGGTATTCACTTTTCATCATTTGTTTTCATTTTTCTCTCTGTTTTCTTCTTCTTCTTTTGCTTCTTCCATATGAGTCGTGTGTATTATGTTTTTTTACACCAGAATGTATATAAACTAAAACGAAAAGACTTTGTACCGTGAAAACCAAAAACGGGAAATTAGAATCTTTTCAAATCTTTTCCAATCTTTTAAAATTTTCAAGATATAATCCCACAAAATCAATTAAAATCTTCAAGATAATCCCACAAAATCTTTTAAAATCTTCAAGATTTTTTTTTATTAAAATTATCTTTATAAATCGACAATCCAATACATCCCCTTATATTCCAAAAACAAAAACTCCTAAAAAAAACATAGCAGCACTGCTTTTGCTTTCAACCTTCATCCGCCGTCTGCCAAACCGCCGTCGCCGCCTTCTGCTTTTGCTTCTTCGCCTTGTTCCGTCTTCTCCGCCTTCTATTTCTGTTTCAATCGGTGAGTGTCTTCTTCTCTGTTTCAACCGATGTTTCAATCGGTGAAAAGATATTTATTTTCTGCTTTTAATCTGATTCATCGTTTCTGTTTCTTCAACTCCTAATTTCAGCTTCTCTTTCTTCAAATTTGAACTTCTGTTTCTATAAATTTTTATTTATCAAAATAATATAATATAATTTCTGCTTATAATTTCTTCAAATTTGATTCATCATATGTGTCTGTTTTCATGTTTGAATATAGTATTGATGAATCATGAACTTGTGTTCTCTGTAAGCCATTAGTATTTTTCACAAAAACTGTCTCGACGAGGGATCGATGAGTTGTTGATGAGTTGACTGTGTTTGTGTTTGATTATGCAGGGTTGTAAGTTATGGATTTAGATAAGTACATTAATAAATATCCTAATGTTTCAAGAGGAGAGCTCGAGAAGATGAGCGCTTGTCATTTTAATCGGGTGAGCGGCGAGTCACTGAGCGAGTCAATGTTCGAGTCTTTTGTTAGGGGACGCCATGAGGAAAGGGAAAGAGAGAAGGAAAATGGGAGAGCAGCTCTTCGAACGCGGCCTTTGGTACAAGTGTTATCGGTGACTGTGCAACCAAAAAGGAGTCCGCTTCTTATTTACGGGGAGATTTGTGAAGTTTATGATTCTGGAGCGAAGCAGGTCCATGAACTTTATAAACGTCAGCCTGATGCTGCTGAAATAGTTGGGACGAACACCGAGTTAAGTTTAATCGGTCAAGATTTCTCAAGTTTCCCTCCACGTACACTTACACCATTAAGTTGGATAAATGTGGAGTTGTACGATGGAAATAATCATACATTTGCAAAGCAGCGCTTTTGTTTGGATGAGGACCAATTTGAAAATGATTATGAAGAGGTGAAATGTAGGGAAATTTCTTGTATTCAAGGCAAAATTACTTTTAAGTACATCATAATTCCATTTGGTGTTCAGTGCCGCATAAGTTTCAAGATTCTTGGTAGACACTTAGTAAATGACCACATTGATGTCAACGGAAAAATTGTCGTTCGCTATGGCAATACATATGGAAATTGTATTGACGAAGAGTGTGTCATATTTGATAAGCAAAATTTTGATTTTGAACGAGTCGGATTTGAAAGGAAGGCAAGATTTTTAAAGATCCCTAGATGTTGGTTGGCTACACCTGCATACGCTCCTTTTATTGTCACTCTAGATTTATCAGAATTTGGAACAAGTAGAAAGATTCTTAATGAGACCATAGAGTTACTAGAGGGATCAACGTCTGAAGATTCATTCTTTCAAGAAGAGATGGGTCTCCTTATTATGGTTGAGGCCGAATGGTTTGAACCTGACCCTTTTGGGGTATGTAAGGTATTTAATTTATTTTTTTAGTCGTCATTGTAGTTTTGTTCTATTTGTTACTATTCCATTCGTTTCAAGTCACATCAGTCACAAGTTTTGTGTTATATTGTCTTTTAACAGTCTCCTAGCTTACTAGAAATCTCCGCAAAAGACATGGAAGAGTTGGATACCGATGGAGAAGATGAGGTTTATTCTCTTTTTTTTTTTTTTGTACTTTTCTTTCTAATTTATTTTTCTGTCATGTTTTTGGAGCTCATATGGGTTCTTTTTACTTATTTCAGTCTTCTGATGAAGAATCTGATGATGATTTGCCATCCAACTCTGTGCTTTCATGGTATGTAACTCTTGTGTGTGTGTGTGTATATATATATATATATATATATATATATATATATATATATATATATATATATATATATATATATATATATATATATATATATATTTGCCTAAAAGTTTTTAAATGCTCTTTGTTGTTCGATCAAAGTGTGTTGTCTTAGTTTTTCTTAGGTTGAGTCTTTTGCAATTTTAGAGATCCATCTTGTGAGAAAAGTCTATTGGTTTATAAGAAGTTCAGAAAAATTGTTAGTCATTTAGTGTATGTATTTAATTATGGTATAAAAAATTAATTAAGCAAAATAGACAAACAGATTCATGCTTTTACAACAACTTCTATACTCCGTATTGTGTTAAGCTTGAGCTTGTTTTTATTGTAGATTTGTGGTGGATTTGATTGAGTTTAGATCATTTATTTTTGAGATTGGTATATTTTAAGTTAATTTTTGCTCGAAAATTCTTATTAGGAATCTAAAACCTCATTGCACATGGCCATCTCCTGCTGTGGAGATATTCTCAGTCTTCATTGGTCGTGAAAAGTCCAAGGCTATACAAATCCATGGTTCTTTTGAAGTTTTAATCGATGATGAAGTAAAGTATTACATATTCAAAAGAGAGGAAAGAGATGCTCTAAGGTTACAAGAACATGTGAATACCGCACCTATCCTAGATGGCTCTCGACTTTTTGAGAATTTCAGTTCTTTAGGAATGAAATTTGATATAGAGGACGTTGATGGTCGTTTAGCCATCAAAGGGTTTGTTGATTTTGAAGCTCGGGTTCTTAGTTTTAATTTTTATCAAGAGAAACAGCTATGTTCTTCTATTCTTGGTCAAAATGGATTCGCAGCTGTGCATTATTCCATCTTCTCTGAAGCTGTTTTGGCTAACATTAAGGTTTACTTAAACCTCAAAAGGGGAGGTGTTGATGTGTATCCTGAGGTGGTCTCTGGGAGTCTCATAACCCAATATAGTTGTTATGACTATTCAACACGATATAACAAAGATTACTATCGGATCGTGTTGTTTAAGAGTGATGAAGATTCGGTTCAAATAAGTTCTAATGGGACAATACCACTTTCTAGGAGCATGGTTGTTGTGCCAACATATTCCTCTCTTGTTGTCGATGTGAACCTTTCATTTGGAGACTCCTCCGGCCAGATGCTATCATGTGCTGAAATCATGAGATTTAATATTAATGAAGATAGAAAAACCTTAGAAACAACTGATTATTCTCTTTGCATGGAGTTAGGTTGGTGTGACATTAAGTAATATGGCAATGACATGAGACATTAGGGCGATGAATATTAGCGTGGATGGTCCTTCATGATAGAGTGCCAACTAGAGAGAATTTAATCCGGCATGGTGTTATCCGAGTAGATGAAGAACATCGCTGTGTTTTCTATGGTGAAGGGGCAGAGACTGTGACACATTTGTTGAATTTTTTTTAATACAGACTGCATTACTGCACTTGTAAAAATCCATAAGTAGTTACAAAAAATATGATGTTCAATTAGCTCTTAATCGATTTAAGAGATAACACTTTAATACAGTTAAAGTGAGCTTATTAACAAAAATGTATGTAAATATTGATTCAAATTGCAATGAAAGGATTCTCATTTCTCAATCCTCCCCATTCTTTCTTTGTTTGCACCAAATGTACCTTATATGCTTGCTGTCTTATCTTTTGTGGGCCACTGTTATTGTCATTTATATCACAGAATGTAGGGATGGATGTAAAGTATAACTGAACTGAAGTTGTATTTTGACTTACTATTTGGCATATATATGAATGTGATAACATTTCAAAGTAAAACTCTCTAGCGGTGGATCCCTGTGTCATCCCAACAAAGGTATGGTAGCTCAATTGTTGAAGTCTACAGAATAGTTGAGGAGGTAAGCGTATCTTTTCACATGTCATGAACTCCATTGTTGAAAACGCGTAAATCATGAACCTAAGCTACTTGGAAAGTTGAGTATTAATTTGTTGCAGTGACTTGATGAGTGCTCCTCTTAGACGCATCGATGAAATTCTTGCTTTGCCTTATTCGGTGGATGGATTTAAAGCTCAGGAGGTTCCTCCATCGGATGATGATTCTTCACTTTACAATGGAGAGGAAGAATTAAATTCTGCTCTCATGGAAAGACAAAAGGAGATGGAATTTTATGACTTGAAACACAAAAGTAAAGGGAAAGAGAAAAAGGGTCAAACTACTGGTTCAAATGCTGATGCGTTTGATCCTAGTGATGTAGTAAAAAGCATGCGGGAATTTGTTGACATGGTGTCAAGTTACGAGGGAGCTGAAGCTCCTGATGACAGGTCAGTTCAGTTTAACTGCTTACATGTTCATTTATGCATAACATATTTGATTTGATGTGCATGCTTCCAAGTTCCATATTTTTATAAAGGTCCAATTCCAAAACTCCAACCTGTTGATCAAGACTGAGATTCAGACAAGTCAACAGTGTCCTGTTTGGATGAGATTAAATTTCAGATTCTTTAGGCTTATCTACTGCAATAAGTACCAATGAAGTATTGTAGCAAATAAATAACTATGAAGTATTTCTTCCCTGCTTGAATGAGCTTATTAAATAAGTTTTATACTTTTATTATGTACTCCAAAAAACCTGTTCTGGGCTTATTTTTATAACCTAAAAATCAGAATTCCAAAACATGTTTTTGTGAAAGCTAAAATATATTTTGGTGGTATCTATTTTTATAATAATTTAATTTCTGACCAAATTAACCTTGTTAAATCATTGACATTCTATTCATCAATAAGTACTTCTCAAAGTGCCTATCCAAATTAACCTTGTTACTTTAGACCCCACTTATAACACTGCAGCTTATTTAACAGGTTCTACTATAATACTATAAGCAGTACTTTAGTACAAAGTTATGCGTTTTTTTAACCCAAACTGGATAGAGTTATGGTAAAGTAGGTGCTGATATCTTGTTATAAAAAAAGATGTTGTGTAGTGGTTATTCCATTTCCTATTACTAATTAATTTTTTCTATTGTCGTCACAATATATGAAACACTAAGGGAATTGGTTTGAAATAGAATTTGAGTGGAAACACAATAAGAGATTATGGGTGAATTGGTTTGAAATATAAGGGAAAACTTGGGAAGTCTAAGCAGAACGGGGGTATTAACTATTAAGGGTTCTTCTGTTGGTAGGAAGGTTGCAGCCCCTCAAAGCGCTGCCTTTTAAGTCCTTTTGGTTTCTTTTCTATTATGTTCGTCATGCCTTTTATCTATTATTATTATTATTGCTTATTCCACTTGTTATTTGGTTGCCGTTCTATTGCTCCACACATCAAGTTCATTTATTGGTGTGATTTTACGACGAATTCACAACAATTGATTATTGTCGAAACAAAAAATAAAAGACCTACGGTTCATAAGGTTTGATTTCAACTACATATATAGGATATTCATTTAGAAAAAAGTTCATAATTGTATCCCTCCGTGAAAATATATAAGCAAAAATCATCTTTCTAGATTCATTGCATAATTAATATATCTGACCTATAATATAGATCAAATATATTGAACCTAAAAAGATGATTTTTGCTTATATATTACCACGGAGGGAGTAGATGATAATTAATTGTTAATAGTAGGTAATTTCTGTGTTGTGCAGTTTTTTTTTTTTTACTAAAGTGGTTATATTTCTTATCAAGTTGTATTGGACAAAATTTATTTTGAATTTTTAAGAAGCACGACAAACCTTGATGGGAATTGATCACCAAATTTCTTAAGTCAGTCGTCAATTTATCTACGGGATAGAGGTGGGTATATCGGTGGAGTAATTAGTACTCAAAGAATATTTATAGAATATATGGCAACACAGTGATAATAATATTCTTTAAAAATGGTGTATAGTCAAATAACATAGACAAAACGGTCATAAAGTTTGACGTACTAAATTAAAAAAGAAAAAATATTTGTATTCTTAAAGGTGCTTTTGATCTGCTAAAAAATAAGAGACTGGGTTATTGGTAATAGAGTTGTTTTATGACCAATGGGTTATTGGTAATAGAGTTGTTTTATGACCATTGGTCCATTGCATGATCACATTTATGTTTTTATGATATTCGTGTGCACACACTTGGGCTCCCATTTGGTTTGAAGTTGGGCATTGATTATCTCTTCTAGTTTGTTATTGAGCAGTGTAACATAGACCAATAAATTTTCTTAGTTGTTTGCGATGCTGTGAGCTGTATGAAATATGCTAAACCATAAACAACTGATACCTTGGTTTTTGTATACTACTGTAGGACTAGCGAGTTAATTGATATTTTTATTGACAATTATATAGATGATTCTGATGATGAGAGTGATGGGATTGAATCTGCTGAGGATAATGATGAAGAGGATACTTTCATGCGGCCTTATTCTGATGCTATGAATGAAGAACTTAAGGAAACAACCCTTCAGAAAAGTTTTGTTCGAGCCGATGAACAAATTCGAAAGAAGGATGGGGTATTTTGTTTAGGTTTTTGGCTTTTTGCACGTAACGAATGTTCTAAACGTTAATATATGTGACTGATGTTTTTTTAAAAATTTACTTTCAGGGAACATCACATGCCGCAGAAGATATGGATAATGATTTTTCTCCTGTCGATGTGGATGTAAATTTATTATAAAGCTTGCTTGATTCCTTTTCTTCCCAACAAGGGCTTCCCGGTCCTGCATCAAATTTGCTTGGGCTCATGGTGGTGCAGTTCCCGCAAGATGCTAAGAAGAGCATGTGATGTTTATGTTACTGTAACTTTTACTAAGGTTGATGGATTCTCCAACAGGGTAGTCTCCAGGTGAAGAACCAGGATCTCTTTTCCCAGAAGGTAGTCACCTAGTCAGCAGATAGCATATGGAAATGTCTACTCTCAAGGTGGAATTGCACCAGGTTTTGGTGCTTGATTTGTTTAGAACAGTGTTATTTCTTTGCCTTATTTGAGTGAACAGCAAGAGGACCTATATCTGTAGCAAGTTATTTGGCTGTAGTACAAGTGGCAAGAGAGGTTTAGTAAAATGGAAAATAGGATAACCTTATATTGCGAATATATGTAATTCAGAGGGAATGCTAATTATGTTGCATTATTACACTCACAGTTTGGATTTTATATCGTAGTTTCCAAATGAATTAGACCCTACAGAAGGGATATCAGCCATTTTTGTGTTAATTTTGGTATTTACTTGCGAAATCATTATTTATGTCAATTGTGTTAACCACTTAATAGGTTAATGATTAATTTTTTCATTTAATATTTGGATTAGTAACTACCACTTCTGCTATTGTTGAGGTTGAATTGCAAGCCAAGAAATTGTTAGTACCTGATTACTCAATTCCATATTCCTGTTGTCAGTCTTGCTTATCATATTGAAAAGGTAATAAGAAAGCTTATTGATAGAACACCATGAATTGTTCTGGTTATGTTTGTAATTATTCACAGAAAAGGAGCTTGTGTCTCTTACAATGGTCCAAGGGGCTCCTTAAGGATTCATCCCCAATCCAGCCAGTCAACCTGTATGCCATCATGCCTAACAGAACAACCTCTTCTTGGCTCAGTCAGTACAAGTTACAACATACTAACCAACCTGGCAGCTTAGAGGTTAGTTTTACTTTCACTCCCCACATTTCCTCTTCCTAGAATAACTAGTAATAAGTCTTGGCTTCAAGTCTAATATCTTATCCTGCCGATAGTCACCTCATCTCTCTGTTATAGCAGGACTAGAGACATTTAAATGCCCATGGTTCTATCACAGTATTGAAAATCTTAATTTTATATTGTTTGTTAGTTTTAGATTTCAACAAATTTTACAAGGAATATTAATTTAATCTGTAAATAGCCATGCAAACTATAATATGTAACTACATAAAATAATTCCATTAACCTCTAAAATGAATACTGTATATCACAGAATGTGATTTTAGATTTCAGAGGAATGGAAATAATAATAATAATAATAATAATAATAATAAATTACAGAGCTCAAAGTCATATTTCGGAAATTTATTTATTTTATAGGTGCCAAAATATATTTAACTTTAATATTATAGTAATAATTGAATTTGGATGTATGCATGCGTCCATGTGCAGTGTGCTTCTGTCATAGTATATTTACTTACTTTTACTTTCATTAAGGATATCATAATCTTACTATGTCTTCAACAGATTTCATTTACAGGCAGTTTGGTATTAAAGAAAACATTTTCTAAGAGGGAAAACGGAATCATTGATAAATGTTGAAAAGGAGAGCTCAAAACACTACGAAGTAAACCAAAGACTACATTTTGCCATACTTCCTGCTTACAGTTATGGATAAGTAATAAAAAAAAGAAAAATGAATCTTTTCCTTTCGGGTCAAAAGACACTCTCAATCCACTATCTAATGGAACTGATAATTTTTTTTAAAAAAAGTGATGAATGTTCAAAGAAACAAATAGGAAACTAGGAAAATATTTTATGCATGAGTCTGATCCTTGGCAGCCCTGAGCTTCTTTTGCATGCCAGGGTTCATGAGGGAGAATATGGATTGTTTCTTTGGTTTGGAGCCGAAGATAAATGACCAGAGAGGAACCCTGGCTCGATTTTCTGACTGTCTTAGGTTTCCACTTTCTTGTCTCTTTGAAGTTGACAACTCAAATCGATCATTCAACTTTACAAGTGCCTTTTCAACTTCAAGTGAAAGAGATGTTGCAATATCTAGACCTGTTTGAAGTTCATCAGCAACCTTATTGTTTTCCTGTTTCATGTTCAAAGCCTCACCTTGGAACTTGGAGGCTTGATAGCTTGTGAACCTGAGATCATCATCTTCAGCACTGGATTTCAATGCATTTGTTATCTCCTCTTGGATAACACATAAAGACGAGAATCTACGTTGTAGTTCTTCTTTCAGTAAGGCACATTCTTCCAGCCAGATTGTTATTTCAGTTTGGATCTCTGTCAGGTGTTTGTAAATCGGCCGTGCATCTGATTTTAAACATTGCGCTGAAGTTCCACTACCTTCTGAAGACTTCCCTTTTTTGTCAAGTTTTGATGCCTCGAATTGCAAATCTTTAATAGTGGTTTCAAACCTATGCATCTCGGCATAAGTTGTACTGATTGTTAACCAGAAAGTTAAGTTCTCTTCTAGAATTTCATCCATACTGAATCTGAACTTCTCTTCAATAGCTGATATAGATGAAGGTTCATCAATTTTTAGAAGTTTCTCAATGTCACGTTCTTCTTGTTCTTGTGGCAGAGATGAAGTTGAGTCAGCCAAGTCCGCATTTCCCTCCAAGGTTTTCTGGAAAAGACTAAGTTTCTGATGTAAAATTCTTATCTCTTGGTCTTTCATGGAATTAGATGTCTTCGGTTCATTCAACTGCGACTTCAAGCAAGAATCCGAGTGGTTGTCTAGATTTCTGTTCTCTATTTCGGTGAGCCTCTTCTTCACATCTTTGTAATTCCGAAGAGTATTAGTGTACTCATTTAGAAGAGCTTTTTCTCTATCTTGCATTCCATTCAAAAACATTTGCCGCCAATCAGGTTCGTCATCTGGTGTCGTTGCATGCTTTTTGTGATCAACTTCAAGAGTACTCTCTGTCTTAGACGAACCTTGCTCTACATCATTTCCTTGCAGTTTCTCAAAACTCTCTGAAGAATGATTTTAGGAAGTTGTAATTGTACTCATAGCAACTGTGTCTTTTCCATCACTATTTCCAGGATTAAGAGTCTTCTCATGTTCTTTCAAGTTTTTCGGAGGGTTGTTTTCCACTTCGGTTGCCCCTTCCATTTTTGAGGTACTAGGGACCTCAAGTGTATTTCCTGTGTGTACACCATTTTGTGGTGAACCAGTTACCTTGAACTTGTCATCTGATGTTACCTCATTTTCTAAATAATTGGCAATCTTAAGCTCTTCATCTGAATTTACTGCATCTTCTAACAAACCATTATGTTCCTTTTCGGACTTCTTTACATCATTCAGCAAGACATTGTCTTGATTCAATGGAACTTTCCCTTCAGGTTCATGTTTTGATTCAGCCTGGCCTGATGAATTCTTATGTATCTGCAATGACTCTGCAACCTTAATCTCCTCATTTAGCTGCTCCTTATCTGAATTTACTGCATCTTCTAACAAACCATTATGTTCCTTTTCGGACTTCTTTACATCATTCAGTAAGACATTGTCATTGTCTTGATTCAATGGAACTTTCCCTTCATGTTCATGTTTTGATTCAGCCTGGCCTGATGAATTCTTTTGCATCTGCAACCTTAATCTCCTCATTTGGCTGCTCCTTATTTGAATTTACTGCATCTTCTAACAAACCATTAGGTTCCTCTTCTGACTTCTTTACATCATTCAGTAAGACATTGTCTTGATTCAATGGAACTTCGCCTTCAGGTTCATGTTTTGATTCAGCTTAAGATTGATGACTGGGATTTCTGGTGAAAGGGAATATGTTAGGAAGGGTAAGATAACCAAGATGGTCGTGTTTGAGTTAACTGATGCTAGGTATAATTGAATTCTTTTAATCGGCTACTTATGTTGTGTTGTGATACTTTTAGTCGTTGTGTCTGTTATATGGTTTTATCGTAGATGTTTTGACATGAGTTTACATTCATGTTATGTTAAATAGTGGGAAACGTGAATGTGCTTTGTTCGGGGACTATGTTGATTAGCTAAATAACAAAATGAGAAAGACTGGTGAAGGATTCCCTGTTGACTGTTGTGGTGATCCAATTTGCTAAAGTTGAGATTTTTAGAGGTAATATTGATTGACACCATTAAAGTATGTGTTCTTTGGAATTTACTTATGTTAACGTTCTTTTTGTTTGCTGTGTAGATCAAGCTTCTATTCAAAATGTCGTCAACACTACTAAGATATTAATAAATCCTGATATCCCTGAGGCTATTGAATTTAGGAATAGGTTTGTAATATATATTTGTGGTTTCTTTGTTCTGTTTTTGGTTTTCAATTGTATCATCAGTAATGAAAAAAATTCATATTCGCAGCATTGCTGTCCATGGCATTGAGGTGGAAACAAAAGTACCTGTTATCGGTGGAAGTGCTAAACCTTCAATGGATGAAGATTTTCTGCGTATGTATCCCAGAAAGAAAGTGTCCGAGCTTGCTGATATGGAAGAAGATGGTATCTTCGCTGTCTATGGGGTTGTTACCTCAATTGTCGAAGGGGAGGATTGGTGGTATCCCGCGTGTAAGTGCCATAGATCTGTCGTTCCTGATTCTGGGCCATACTTTTGCAATGGATGCTCCAAACACGTGTTTCACATTGTGCCAAGGTACTTTATATTAGATATTAAACATAAACACCCTGATGTTGTTTTTGTTTTTCTGACAGTTTATAAGCTTATGGTTCAAATTATGTTTTGCGTTATAGGTTCAAAACGAAGGTCGAAGTCTCTGATGGTGATGCTGCTTCTGTGTTTGTTATATTTGATTCAAACATGAGTTATATCATGGAGAAATTGTGTGCTGATTTTGTTGGAAAAGCAAAGGAATATTTCATTGTTATAAGTCTTCCTATGCCTAATGATTTATAGTTGTGATGTTGAAATCTTCTCCTGCGCAGGTATGCAATGATAAGTCACACCCTGCTGAATTTCAGGGACTGGTTGGTAAGATGTTATTTATCATTGAGAAGGGAATGAAGCATATGAAAATCTTTGACGGGGCCTTTAGGGTTAAATGTGTGTGCTCCGATTCTAAAATTATTGAGACTTTTTGTGTTAAAGGCCCATGTTTTACTCCCATTAAGGTAAACCATGTTTGAGTTAATTTTGTAAATTTAGATATGCTATCATGTGTTTGTCTCTGTTCATATTCTGTTATTATAAGCTGATATTCATTGTTATTGTAGACTATGTCGGAAGTTATTGATGTTGACACCGACAATAGTGATGATGAATTCGTGGAAGATTCTCAACCTCTTGCATTTGATGGAGTTATCATTGCATAAGTACGTGTTGTTTGGAATTTACTTATATTAACGTTAAGAGGAACTTGTCGGACGCGTTTGATGGAGTTGCCAAGCTTGAGGGCATTAAAACCTTGAAGCGCGTTAAAATTGAGAAAGAATAGTGAAAATTGCTTTTTAGACCCTCCTATTATACTTCCAGGCCCCCCGTCTTGACCAATTTGCCCTTAAAAACTATTTTGGTACCTGCAATACGAAACAAGACTATTTTGGTACGTAACTACCGAAATGGTGGAAACGCTACAAAAAAATAACGTGATTAATTGCGGGGATTTTAAACCTATTTTGGGGGGTTCTATGTCATACTTGCGGGGGTTTTAAGCAACTGTGGTATGTTGTGTTCTTACTGCACTAATTTTGAGGAGGTTTCAAACCCCCGCAAAAGATGCAAAATAAATCAAACATTCTCCAGCACTAGATTAGCGCTAGATGTGGAAACATAAAAGTCATGGGTACCAAAATTGATTAATTTCGGTTTGCATCTACTGAAATGAACTTTTGATCAATGTTTTTCTTTCACTTCTTGGTCTTATCCTAGCATCTATGTTGTGCCCAATTGTACAACTCAAAATAAGGAGGAAAAAAGGAACAACCAAAATACAGGAAAAACACAACACCAGAAGAAAAACCACAGAAGGGGGGAGCATCAAAACCACTCCTAACCACCTCGTTATGCCGTACCAAATATTAGCAGCAAGCCTGCAATGTAAAAAAGATGCTGCGACGACTCCAAAACAACATCACACATGGGGAAAGCAGCCTCGTCAACACGGATTACATCTCGGCGACTGAGATTTGCTCTAGTAGGTACTCTATCCAACAATACTTGCCAAGACAAGGCACTCACCTTAGACGGAACACCACTCTTCCAAATATACTTAAAAACAAAAGAATCCAGCCGGGACAAAGGATTGTTTATCAGAATTGTATTTTCTAAATAAACAAACACAGATTTCACCGAAATAAACAAAGCATCAGCTAACTAAAGTTAGGAACAAACCAAAATTTAACTCATTGTGTCTCCACTCCTTCACGCTATCATCTTTTCAAACAGATGATTGGCTCCTCATTCCATTCATAATTGGCTCCTCATTCCATTCATAATTGGCTCCTCATTCCATTCATAAAACAAGCATGTTGCGGCTTTCGATCTTCAAATCCATCATTTCCAAGAGGCAACTTTAATTTCATCCACCAGACCAGTAATATCATAAACTCCATTATCAAAGATCATTCTGTTTTGATGTCTCCATATTGACCAGATAACAGCACTACAAATCATAACCATACCTTGACGCAACAATTTATTCCCTGGAGTTGCAACAAAAACTATCCACTACAGAACATAACAGTTTACATTCAAACAACAAGCAGAACTACCTCAGTAAAACAAAGATCATCCGCACCAATCAATCAATCTCATATGATTAATAAGGAATAGAAACGAATTGAAGCGTAAGATCAGAACTGAATTGAAACCGAATCCAAGCTGAATCGAAACATTTTCGGTAGATACGAACCAAATTGAAGCGTTTTCGATAGACCGAAGCTGAATCGAAGCATTTTCGGTAAATAAGAACCGAATCGAAGCGTTTTGGTAGATAGAAACCGGATCTAAGGAAGATAGGATCTAAGGAAGATGAAGATGAACAACAACTACAGCAGGGTGAACAACAACAACAAATCGAGGATGAAAGGAATTGATTTTCTTTGCAGGGTGACAACAATAACGACAACTCTGTTTTGTTTGCAAGAAATTGATTTCTGTTTAGCATTTTCGGTATCTATGCGAAATTAAGCGATTTTGGGTTCTACAACCCGAATTCAAGTTATTGGGGGGCATGAGGCCAAATCCAGGGATATTTTGGGATTTTTGGGGGGCCTAGAACAATCTCGGGGGGCCTAAAGAGAAATTTTCAATGATTACTTAGTTATCCAAAGATTTTGGGCTCTTGCCGGAAAATAAATAGCCCAACAAATATATTTTTTGGGTTGGGCCAAGAAAAAAACCTATAGAGAAATTTGAATTTTTCTCTTCCCAGCCTCCGTCCGTGTTTCTTTTCTACCCCTCAATTTTTTATTTTTGCACTTGAATAATATTTCGGAACGCATTCTCCGAATTTTTTTGTCTTGAAAAAAACTTCGGGATGTGTTTATCTTGGTAAGTTTTAGTTTTCTCTTTTCAATTTATTGTTCTAAAGGGTAGTTTAGTCATTTTGTAAGTTTTAGGGTGGGAGGGACATGTAGAGGGGTGACAGGAGATTCTTCATTTTCTTATAACTAGGCATTTAAAAGAATACAATATTTATGGTGTCCGAATGTGTATCTACAAATAAAAACTATTAGAATTGAAAGTTGGACAATCTTATAAAATCGGTTTGAACGGTGAGAATTGTCGATTCTTTATAAATTTATATTCAAACCATCTCACATCTGATTTGCAACTTCTTAACAACATATAATTTATATGTATTGATGTGTATTTTTACAAATAATATACAATTTTTTGAGGTGGAAAGAGTTAGGCAAAAAAATCAATGCATGCATAACTCAACGGTTAATTTTTCATTTCAAGAACCGTGTATGATTACCTTATAAAAACAAACTTTTTGTTTTATGATTAGGAAAACGGTTAATACATAATGTTAGAATCTATTATTGGTTATATGAAACATAATATGGAATCATCATCATCACCTTCCCATTTCTCTTCTTCTTCAATCTTCCTTTCACCTTCTTCAGCCAACACTTTGCTTCAACAAACTCATGTTACTTTATGGATTTTACGTCTATCTATGGTATTTTTCCCCTTCTTTCAAATTATTTGGTTAAATATTCTAAGCCCATAATTTCATTGCAAGAAATGTATATGTATTATTCTATGTTATGTTGAATGTAACCTAATCAAATGAAATGAAAAATTAAATCTATTGTACATGCATGTTGTATTTTTTATTATTATTATTATTATTATTATTATTATTATTATTATTATTATTATTATTATTAAAGATGATATATTTTTTTAGGTGATGTTACCCGACAAACATTATGATAAGTTTGAATCAATCAACCCTAAAAGTGGATTATGAAGATTTAATATACATGTTTGCCCTATAATGAAAGATTTATGTAGCATTGATGATTATTGTAATTACTAGTATATTTATTTATGATAAACTTTGTTACCTTCCCATAAGCTTATGCCAAATCAATCAAGTATCAATATATAACTAATGCAATTTAGATGTGCATTGAAAAGTTATTTAGATGAGAATATCTTTCACACATGTTATTGATAATATATAGTTTGCCACTAATATTTTTCAAATGATGAAATTTGTGTAATATATCCTCAAATTTAATTACTTAAAATTATGTTTCATAACATCTAATATTTGGTACTTTTAGGATTTATTCAATCTCTTTGTCTATTTTTTATGCACAGGTAATAAAAAGGTTTATTGAATGTCACATTTGTAAAAGAGAAAACAATGAATAATGTATATGAAGAGCTAGATGAAGCTAAAAATGAAATTGAAACACTCAAAGTAGAACTTAGAGGCAAGACAAGTTCATTTAAGAACTTGAAAAGTTCTCATGATGCAAAAGTCAATATAATAGAAGAAGCTCTTTCCAAAGTTGAGAAGCTTGAACAAGAATTGCACGAAAAAGCGCATGAATTCACTTACCCAGAGCAATTACATGAATATCACAACTCAAATTTGAGTCTGGTGGAGCGCAGAGAGCAACAACGAACTAATAATCGGTTAAAACAGTTTAAGCCATGTACAAAGGAATGTGAGTTGGAAAAATTTACATTGCTTGATGAAATTTTCTTATTGAAATCAAAGTTAGATTCTCAAGTTATAATATCACAAGATCTACAATATCAATTACAAATGTGTAAACAATTACTTGCACATGAAGAAAGCCAGAGAAAGTCTTTGGAAGTTGAAGTTTTAGACTTGAAATTACAAATTGAATTTGTAAATTCTCAGAAAGACGAAGATGTTGACGATCTTACACATGCATTGAAATACTCAAATGAGGAGTTAGAGCAAGAAAATCATCAATTAAGGAAGTCTTTAAGAGAATTTCAGGAATCTCACGAAGCGAAAGCTTCATATTCTCTTTCGACGTTGCGATCAAATCTTAGAGGTTTGGAACAAACTCACAAAGAGTGTGTCTCGATTTTTCAAACTAGGCAAGCTGGCTGGAGTTTTAAGCTAGAACAAATGTCAGAAAATATCGAAAACTATCGGTATGCATTAGAAACTAAAGCTACAACAATAGAAAAGCTCGAAACGGAGTTGGAATGTTCTGATTCTTCTAATATTGAGCTGATGTTGTTGAATGAGGAGATGTATGTGATGTTACTAGTCTTAAAAGAAGGGATTTATGAATACAATGAAGTACAACAATCGGTGAATAATGAACGCAATTACCACAAGGTAATGCTTGAAGAATCGACAAAGTGTCGAACCAAAATTGATTTGAAAGAACAACATAGGGGAGTCTATGGTGGTTTAGAAAAACCAAACATTGAATTGGATGGGGAAACATATGAAATAAGTGAAATAGAGTTCGAATTACAAATGTGGAAATCGGTGGTCGAAAGTTTGAGGAATGATCTCGAAGAAAATCGTGTAATACGAAAAGCACTTGAAAAATCACTACTTACACAAGTAGATTTTAGTGAAAGCCTCAAGCAAGAGAAAGATAGCTTGGATAATAAGTTAGAAGCAAAAGAAAATGAAATAGATTATTTGCAACTACATGTTTTTGTATTGGAGCATGAACTAAAAGCAAGGGAAACAAAAACTTATGAACAAGAACCATTTAGAAGAGAGTTTGAGAGAGAGAATCATATAAAGAGAAAAAATATGGCAACAAATGAACTCATGCAACATGTTACTTCATTGGAAAAGAAATTCACTACTTCATTGATACCTTTTAATTCACAATTAGATGAGAAACATGCTGAAATTATTCTAGTACAAGAAATTTGTGATAAGTTATCAGAAGCTGAGGCTTTAGCTATTATTGAATTTGAAGAGAAGAAATTGATGATGGAAGAACTTGAGGATGATATTAATGACATGGAGGATAAACTAAAATTGCAAGAAGAGAATTTGAATCAATTGAAACAACTTGCATTGGATATTGAAATGAAAATAGATTCCAAACAGTTAAGAATAAAGGAGTTGAATGATCAAATGGAGAATAAGCTAAGAGGCTCAGATGTTTTGCTTCAAAAAATCAAGATGGAGAATGAAAGTTTGCTTGAAAATGGTGCAAGATTATCACTAGAAAAGGAAACTTTGTTGGGTTTTGTTATGGAATTAGGTGATAAAATGAGTGATTACGCAGCTGCAGATACTAATCTCGCTGATGTGTGGAGAAATTCGGTTCAATCTTTTGAGAAAGATTGTGTAGGAGAAACGAATTTTAAAAATGATGATGGATTGTTTGTAAAAGAGAATATGATAGTACATTCTCCTACAAGGTTAAATAAATCTATTTCTCTGATTTAGTCATCATCATCTAAGGAACTCAACAATAAGAATTGAATGTGTATAGATTATATTAGCAAAAAGGTCATGTAGATGTAGATAGTTGTAAGTATGATAATTTCATTAGAATGTATAATATGGAATTTATTTTGTTTTAGATTGTGTATTATTTTTTTGTGTTTCAATGCAATTTTGAGTTTCTTTTATAATCAACAAATATTCTTCATCCCTAAGTGATTTATAGAAGTAGCCCATACAAATCAACGTCTTACAAATTATAATCATTTTATCCTTCATTTATGGTTACTTATTGGTTAGCTAATTTCAAATTAAATTCTCTATTTTTATGGATTCTTTTGTTTCTTGTATAAATTTTTCTTACAAAATAATAACAATGTTGATTCATCCAACTTTCAAATGAACTTAGCTTAAAATAAAATACTTCTAACATATGATAATGGAGTTACAGGATGGGGATGGTGCCTTTGTGATCACCGAATGTGTTTTATACTTGCAGTTGCAGGAACTAATTTCATTCAAGGAAGATTGAGCACATTGGAAAGAGAAGCAATGACACTAGAAGAAGCAATGACCAAAGGGTTTTTTCGTATCATATTTGAAAGTGATTCAAATTTTGTTTTTAAAAAAAACTAAATTAGCCAACTCAAACTAACACAAGAAAGAATCGAACCTGAGACTTGATTCAAAAATTGTTGTAGAGGTTATCTCATCTAGGCAAGTTGGCCAATATTATTGCTAGCTTCAAATTTTGAGATCAAGTTTGTTAAGCGACAAACGAATAACATTGCTCACCACTTAGCAAGAGCGGCGTATTCCATAACTAATGTATTCCTGAACCCTATTTAATAAATAAAATGAATTAATTTTATTATTGTAAAAAAAATCATGATAATGATCGTTTGTATTAACCTATTCTCAAAAGAAAAACAATAGTTTGGCATAAGAAAAATATGTGGAAAAAATAATTGGTGTAGAAGACAGTTCAGAAACGTGAATGTTTGAAGAAGACGCGTGGAAATCAAATCCATGGCTGACACAACACAACACAACAATATGGATATTCTGGCGCACAAATGAAACACTTTCGGTCGGGTCCACAACTAATAATAATAATAATAATAATTTTCAATTTATTATTTTATAATTATTATAATAATAATTACTTTAAATAAATAAAAATAAAAATAAAAAGAAAAAGATTATTATGTTTTTTTGTTGTTCTATGCTTTTTGCATTTGCATTTCGCCTCGTAGAAGCAGATAGACGAAAAATCCATTGTTGAGGTTAGAAACTCTTTGAAATATTTAGAGTCTTCTTTTTCTTCTTCATCTTCATCACAGGTAATTAATCAATTCTATAAACTTTACCGAATTTCAATTATTTTATTGCAATTTTACCTTAAATTTACATATTCGCTGTTTCATTCAATTCATATGCTTCTCTGCTATAACCTAATTTTAATGTTTAAGTCATCAAATCAAATTGTTCAATTTTGAGGTTAAGTTAAGTTTTTTAGTTGTATAAGAATTTTAATGTATGTATGTATGTATGTGCCCCCCAAATGTTAGAGACAATTAGAAAATTTTCAGTGTTGTTGATTGAAGATTGCGTAAAATAACAGTTTGTTCAAATTCCGCTATGTTATGACGATCGGCCTAAGTTTTGACTAGTCATCATCGGTTTACCCGCTTGCTGAGTGTTATAGGGCTGCCACAAGGTTATAATTGTTATTTGACAACACTTTGTACTAATTAGTGTATTGCAGAACAATATCTGTTGGTTCAAATTTCGCTACACTAAATAGTGCTATTTGACAATACTAGATTTATTTAGGTTTCTATTCCGTGTTGTGAACTCGCGATCCATCAAGAGCTAGTTTAAGATCTTTTGGAGTTACTGTTTTGTGTGTTGAATTAAGGCTGAGTGAAGTTTACATGTTTGAAATCCTTAACCTTTCGGATGCTTTGCGTGATTAATATCAGTTTTGCTGCAGGAAACTGTGTTGAAAGATTGTTAAAGTCTATCTGCAACAGAATATCTCTATAGAGTGTAGACTGCTGAGTCGAATTGTATTCAAAGTCTGCAATATTACGTGGCAATTTATCTTGATACAATAATGGCTCTTCCTGGTTCCCTGCAACTGTCTCATGGATTGGGACTTTGCAGGAACCTGAGCTCCAATAAAGATATGGTACTAGAACTATCTTCAGTTCCACATTCTTTGTGCAGGGTTTGGTTTTGCATATTTCTCACTTTTTTTACCACTTTATGGTTTACAGAGGGTAAAGGGGAGATGCAAGTTACAGTTGTTCAATGCATGTCCTTCATATCCAGTTTCGGTACGTTCTTAAAAACTTTGAGATTTGGTCAGGTTGCTTACTTTTTATTCAACGTGTAATTGGTGTTCCAAAATATTTGTGGTTTTGTTGTGAAACTGTAACTTGGCATGCAACTGATCATTTTTTTTCGAATTACTGACTTCTTAGTACTTTTTTTATTCAATAGACAAATGTTAGTTATGTTAGTGTTTTAACTTTTAAGGGTTTGAACCTTGGACTTCTTGGTACTGTTTGATTTTGATTATACGCTATATTTGTTTTTCGTCATTTATTTGTCTTAGCTAATCTTTTAGCTATTAGATGTGATCCATGATACACCTATCAATAAAGGGTATTATGTGTAGCTGATGGGATAATGAGTCTTGAGCGCCCAACGATTGGGTTGAACAGGATTCCAAGATTCAGTATCCCGTCACTAGCATAAAATTTCATAGCGATGAATGAAACGTTCAGCATTCTGCTAGTATCCTTAATATTGTCATTGACAATTTGTCAAGCAATAATGTTAATGTGCTAATTATATGCCTGTATTTAATGATGGTTGAATATTGATAATGTATGTAGTATTAATATTAATGATTAGATGAATAGGTAATGCCTTTTCAAAAGATATTGCATTACTAGAAAGTGACTGTTAGACAATCTTCCATTGCAGTTCATGAAACATGACTATAGGGGTCTCCAACACCTCCGTCATATAAACAGGTCAACAAATAGATTGTCTTGCAGATCCCGCTCTTTTAAATGTCATTGTTTCTTAGTGCCAGGCCAACACATTCCTGCCGTTAAGGTGGCTACTACAGTGCTAACAAGGTGAATTTTGTGATTTTGCAGCCATCAAGCGTACAAATTTAAGTGCTCTTTTTTTTTATTGATATACACTAACATATTTTTCTGCAGGTGCTGTAATGTGTTACAAAATAGTCCAGTCGTTGTAAAGTTGATTCCTGCTGTTGGCATTATCATTTTTGCAGTATGGGGTGTTGGTCCATTAATGTTTCAGACAAG
This sequence comes from Trifolium pratense, assembly GCF_020283565.1. NCBI lineage: Eukaryota > Viridiplantae > Streptophyta > Magnoliopsida > Fabales > Fabaceae > Trifolium > Trifolium pratense. The sequence goes on from NC_060060.1 coordinate 19,213,911, forward strand.
GAAACTATTTTTTCAGGTTTTAGCAATTGTTCTATTATTCAGTTTTGTACTACCAGATTCAATGCTTTTGACATGTAAGTCTAATAGTATACACTGTATTCTGCAGAAGAGTGATAATAGCTGGAAAAAAAGTACCACTCATTACATAGTTACTTCATATCTTCGACCATTACTGTTATGGACTGGAGCCATACTTATTTGCAGGTTTCACTATTACAAAATAATAACTTTATATGATGATGAGTGAATTATATCATTTTCTGATTATTCACATGCTAAATTGTTTGCTAATTGCAGAGCATTTGAGCCAGTAATTCTACCTACAGAAACTAGCCAGGCTGTTAAGGAACGACTTCTGAGTTTCGTTAAATCATTGTCGACTGTAGTGGCTTTTGCCTATTGTTTATCAAGGTGTGCCTATTTCCTTACCTCTTTCAGAGTATCTCTTGAAATTGTAGAATCATTTGGTCACTTAGTGGTACTCGAATACTCGTAGTTAATTAAGCTATTTGGGATTTTCCCTTTTCATGAGAAGACTCGACTGATTTTCTATTATTTTCACAAGTTGTGACATCGTCATATTTTTTGCTCAACAGCTTTTTTTTGCTTTAATGAACAATTTTTCTGACTGTTTTCAAGACACATCATTATTGTAGCATGCTTGAGAACTTTCCTCTCAGTTCTTTGGATCCAATTTGCAGTGCTTATAAAGTCTTGCTTCATAAACTAATTGTGTTCTACTCTTATGCAGTGTAATTCAACAAGCACAGAAATTTGTAACAGAGAATGCAGATACAAGCGACACAAGAAATGTTGGTACCTTTTCTCTATGTAAATATATGCAAATCGCAACTAATTTCACCACATTTAATGATGTCATTCCTGAAATTCCATTCAATTAATATATATTTTATTTTTTAGTATCATTTTTATTCCATGGAACAAGTTCTCATAAAACGGCAGTTCAGAATATACTATTACTTTTTTTGTTACATTAAGAAATTTAATTTCAGTTAACTTGACCTTAGGTATTTTTTCTTATAATCAAGACCAGATGAAGTAACAGTGGGTATTTGTTTCGGTTTCTAGATTTACCATTTCTCCCTATCAATATATATTACAGATAGTGACTATTAGGAATTCACTAGATTAATTTTAACTCAGAAAGAAAAGCATGTAGAACTGGAAGGACTTGAATATAATACATGACAGCTCCCAGCTCCACGTATAGGAGCTAAAGTAATTCATTGTGGCTGCATATGTGTTTAGATGAGATATCTTTATAGAAGGCTAGTAGCTTAGCAACTACTGTGCATTGAAGATAATAATTGTAAAAACCTGGCTTTCAATTAATCGCTTGATTGTTAGTTCTGGTTCAATTTCAAATGTATAATGAATGCTCTGTTTTTGTCAGATGGGATTCCAATTTGCAGGCAAAGCTGTTTATTCTGCAGTATGGATTGCTGCCTTTTCATTGTTTATGGAATTGCTAGGCTTCTCTACCCAGAAATGGGTTACAGCAGGAGGTTTTGGGACAGTTTTGTTGACTCTTGCTGGTCGTGAGGTTTCTGATTTATCGTTGCTTATAATCTTCCCCACTCTCTTGTCTTTCACTGTTTTAGTGGCAGTTATGATATTGTGGAACTTATTAACATTGAATATTATCTGTTTAGATATTTACAAACTTCCTTTCAAGCGCGATGATTCATGCAACTCGGCCTTTTGTGGTAAATGAATGGATTCAAACGAAGATTGAAGGATATGAGGTTTCTGGCACTGTTGAGGTGTGTTAAGTTGCCCCTTTTAACTATTGAATGTGAGAATTATATATTAAACATGTATCATGTTCTGTTTAAATAATAATTTAACAGAGAAATTATACAATATGGTGTAGTGATTTTGAGATCTCTCAATAAGGCATATGTGTTTTCCTGCTATGCAGCATGTTGGCTGGTGGTCTCCAACAATTATACGAGGCGAAGACCGTGAAGCTGTACACATTCCAAACCACAAATTTACGGTGAATGTTGTGCGGAACCTCACTCAAAAAACACATTGGAGAATCAAAACCCACCTAGCCATTAGTCATTTGGATGTAAATAAGATTAATGTAAGAAATAACTTTGTTGTTTATATTGAATTCGCTTTTCACCAATATTGTGTGTTTTATGATATTTTTCCCCATGACAAATGGTTTAATGCTTCTGCAGATCATTGTTGCTGACATGCGGAAAGTATTAGCCAAAAATCCTCAAGTTGAGCAGCAGAGGTTGCACAGGAGAGTATTTCTTGACAATATAAACCCTGAAAATCAGGCTCTTATGGTATGTATGAACTGGTTAGACCGTTATTGTATCTTGCAATTAATGATTTTGTGCTAAATGACTGGGATCTTAAATGAGAATAATTCCTTATTCCTCTTTCTAGAAATTTTTAGCCACAGTACATGGTTGTGCCATAAACAACAGACGAAAAATCTCTTGTTTATTAGATTGAGGTAGCTCTTTCAGATAAGGACAGAATCATGTGTGTAATTAATCTGCTGCTTACCTTTCGACTTGAGTGCTTTCAGTATTTATGTTTTGAATAATATATCCCTAGATTTCATTAGTCAGCAATTGACCTCTCTTTGGAACTTTGGCTTTCTTCCACGTGTAATGCTTTATACTTAGTTTAATTTTAGTTCCATTTGAGGTTACATCATAAATTTCGTGGTTAAATACTTAAGAGTATTTTTGTTGATACTGTAATCGCTTCCAAAATAGGGTAGATTCAACATTTTCATCTATAAAACATAAAAACAAAATTATGCATACTTAAGCCAGGTAAATTGATAATTTGTACAGTTTAGTGTCTAAAGCCTTGTTTAAGTAAAGGAACTTGAATGAGGGAGCTTGAATAAACTTTAGCCCGCCTTAATTATGTTAGCACTGACCAGATTGGGCCTTTAGTTCACATTGGATCACATAAGCCCATCATATGGAGAGTTTACTCTAGGAGGGGTAAAAGAGGAAAACAGGGTGAAATGCAGTAAAAGTGTGATGTGGAGAGTTTGTTGAGACTGTAACCATCTTCCTGGTTAGAAGGAGTGTAGGATGAGGGTTGAGAGGGTACCTTGGAATTTCTGCAAGTTAGTTATGAATAGGAAGCACTGAGCTTCCTATAGGAGCTACGCACTGGGGAGTATTAGGGCTATTTTCCCCAATTCTGTGGACATTCCATTTCATCAATATAATAAACAGTCTCCTTTATTCCATTTCTTGTCTGTTTGCTGGGTTTCTAACAAAGTATATGTTCTGTCTGCACTTGTGTAGATTTACAACTCAAAAGTTGCACCTGTTCCTTCTTTTTTTGTTCTCTCAATCAAATTTGTTTGCATGCATTTGACAGCTTGGAACATTTATTGATCATGATCATGATCAAATCAAACTATTAGTCATATCATTATCAGTGTGCTATCTTGTGATACTTATGTATTTATATATATAACATAATATATTTCTTCTGATTTTCACAGATTCTCATTTCTTGTTTTGTCAAGACCTCACATTTTGAAGAATATTTGTGTGTTAAGGTAAGAATACCTCTTATTTATATGGAATATGCCACTTTTTATGATACTTCCCTCACACAGTCATATCTCTGATAACTTGCAAATGTTAATTGAAGAACTGTTGGAAACTACTTATAAACAGTGATTAATCAGATAAAACAAGTAGAAACTGTTGAAGAACTTTTGAGAATTCCTACAAAATATATTTGAATAGAAACTCATGAATAATCAGGCGATGGGCCCTTCCGCGTGCCACTATGTTGAACCTTGCAATCAACTCTTTTAGTGTTGCATCTTGCTTGCATATTCTATTTTATAGCCACATAGTATATCAGTAGAAGATGGAATTTACAGTGGAAGATGGAATTTACAGTGGAAGATGGCTAGCTTCATATTTGTAGCTTGGATTTGGCTCCTTTGAATGAGTTATAACCATTGATGGAAAATTTAATCATTGAAATTACAATCATATGCATGCAATTTGGGTTTTGATGGTTCGAGGTCAGGGGATTCTGACCCAAATTTACATTTATTATATGTTCAAGAGGAGTGCTAGGAAACACACTCTTTTCAACACTCTAACAATCACTATCTAATTTTGTCAACAAAAAAAATCACTATCTAATTGGTTGAAATCATTTGTGGGTCTCTCTCACTTCACTTTGGAAATAGGTCCCACATAAAGTGATGAGACCCACGTGAGTTTCACCCAATTAGAGAGTGATTGTTAGAGTGTGTTTCTAGCAGTCCTCTATGTTCATTCAATATTGGCTATTGATTTGCATTTGAACTTAGGGATTTAAGATATGATTAATTTGGCTGCTATATGTAGGGAGTTGAGTTTCAACTCCAAATTAGATGCTTGAAATCTTCTTAAATAATGTAAAACCAAAGAAGTAAACAATGATGAATTATCTAGTAGCAGTTTCTATTAATTGTTATGATGATGTGGCTAATTTTTCCTAACTGTTGCTTACCAGTTTATATTGTTCTAGAAACTTGTTCTTGTTTGTTGGCTTGACATGATACTCCAAGTATGATTCTAGTTCTGGTCAGCAGCAGTTTATATTGCTCAAGGATTAAGCTGATTTTCCCATCTATTGGATTTTAAAAACAGGAAACTATACTATTGGATCTTCTTAGAGTTATCAGCCATCACCGGGCCCGGCTTGCAACACCAGTTCGTACCATACAGAAAATATATAGTGATGCTGACTTGGACAACATACCGTACGCAGATTCCACATTCAATGGTGCTGGAACAGTATCTAACCGTCCATTATTAGTGATCGAATCACCTTACAAGAACAGTGCAGATGATAAAACGAAAAGTCGAGCAGCACGTGCAACTGTTGATCAAGATAACAAAACAGCTGTGAAAACCAAACTTGATACCAAGACAGACGACAAGGTTGGACCAATAGGAGCACCAGATACCAAGGTTAGAGGAACGCAAGCTGAATCTGAGGTGGATGCCAAAGTCATGGCATCTAACTCTGATGCAAATGGAAACTCTAAACCCGATTCTGAAATGGGTGAAAACAAGCCACTCAAATCAAATGTAAACAAGGTAAATGTGGAGGTGCCAACCATGTCTTCTAATTCTACCCCAAAAGTACCTGGTTCCGAAGTAGATAACTCAACCCAGAAGGACATCCATGTCAAACAATCCAAGGGTCAAACCATTAAAAACATCAAACCGAACCTCGACTCTGACAATCTAGTGTCCTCATCAACAAACAACACTGACAAAGGCAGTGGAAATACACAAACAAAACAGCAAGGAGAAAGGAAACCTGCTGCATCCAGGCCTATTCTTGAAGAGAATATAGTACTGGGTGTTGCATTGGAGGGATCAAAGAGGACACTTCCTATTGATGAGGGGATTGACCCTGTGGCAACTCAAGAGGCAAAGGAAATGGCTTCACACCAGGGTGGAAATGGTTCTCCAAAGGCTTCAGATGGGAATGTGAAGTAATGGTAGTTGCTCATAGATGAATATTTAGTTATCAGCACTTTTAAGCACACACTACTGATAGTTTGAACCACATTCCCATCCATCAGAAGCTGTATATATTATCACTTCATGTAATTCACACACCCCTCAAAGGTCTTGAGCTATATTGTAATATTAATTCACTATTTTTGCTGTTTCAGCAATGCATATATTGTGTCAATTGACTACCCATGGATTTATCTTACCAGAAGATAACCCATGATGAGGAATGAGAAAAAAGAATAAAATAAGCATGATCTCCCTTGTTTTTTAATAACATGACACTAATTTGTCATGAAATATAAAAACTTTCTTTACAAGTACTCTTTCATAATTTTTCGATGGCCGGTCTTTTTTTATTATATATCGCTTATTAAGGCAAATTGCACGAATATGGCTTAATTTTGATTATATCACATAAATACATTTATATGATGCGAATTTGAAGAACGAATATAACAAACAAATTAATTATATGTTCGACTGAGTCTTTACAATTCAAATTATTTCTCCATAATATAACAACTGATTTCTCAGGCAGAATGCTATTTCCAGTAGATGTGTGTTCAGGATCTTTAAAGATTTTCTTAGCTTCCTATGATTAAATGTAACACAACGGTGCAGCTAGAAAATGTCTTGGAATATCCTCACTGGAGCAATACAAGCTATTGAAAGTGATTTTAACAGAGGTTGTCATGAACTCTGATTAGAATGTGATTCTCAGTTGGTTATTCAAGTCTTCTAATACAAATGTGGTGCCTTGGCTCCAACTCATCAGATGATCTTTATTTATTCTCATTCTTGTTCTGATAGATTGATCAATTATAGTCTGTCTTCTAGTGGATTTGTTTGGTGGTAAGTATCTTATTCCAGATTCTATTTCTATCTTTATTTTTATTTTTATTCAATAATACTTTTGGTTGTCTATTGTTGGGTTTGTGTTTACCCCTATTCATTTCTTGATTCAGATGACCTTATATTTTTCTGGTTAAAAAACACAAGAAACATAAACCAAAATATAAACATTTTCTTTAGTAAAAAAAAATTATCATAAAAGTTATAGAGATCAGACCAATGTATTTTATTTTAAATTATCTTTTGAATAATTATTATGAATTTAAGATACCATTTACCCCAGTAACCGGTCTATAGTAAACACATCACACTTGTGAAAACTACCTTATAACTTGATTCAAGCAATTAAAAACCATAAAAATGAAAGAATGATAAACAATAATATGGCTCCTGTTATTGAATTAAAAATAGTATTGCTCCTGCTAAGAATGCCATCATCTCATACATACATCTCTCACACAAGACAACTACTACTATACTATACTATTATATCAAGCACTCTTACCAAGAACATCATGGACAAACCCCTCATGAATAGGATTAGTGATATAATGTTTTTATTAATCATATGCAAATCTCAAATAATAAGACACTGAGAACTATAGTAAAATATAGTGGCTACTAATCTATAAGCAATCTATTAAGCTTGGCACATGCAATCAGGAGCAGGATATGTGTATATGGATTGTTTAGGCTTTCTAAGCCTGAGTTGACCTTGTCTAGTTTCATGACCTTCAACCACTGCATGCTCAAACTCTGACCACTCCATGGTTTTATTCAAGAAAAGTTGACCCATCAATTGCATGTTTGGCCTTATAGTCTTTAGGTTCAAGTAACTTCTGTGTCCAACCTATCATCAACAAAGCATTTATTATCATTAATTCAATTCAACTGTTAAACAACCTTGTTGTACTTCATAAGCATTTATTTTCATTAACTTCTGTCTTTTAATATAAGACTTCGTTGACTAAATCACAAAAATTAACAAAGTTGACAGTAATATTTAGAATTAGTATGTTAAAAAGAGGTAAAATAGTTAGGGGTACGTTGTTAGTAAAGAATTAATTAATGCAGTTGAAAATTGAAAGTGGATCCTAGAAAAAAGAACAAAAGAATTCTCAAGAATCTTAGTATATTTTTAGCTATGGTCTATGGAGATAGTAATTGTTAAATGACAAACTCATTAATGTCCCTTGATGACAGGAATTTTTTTGCCTGGCCAAAGGCATCTCATAATGACTATGAACATTCAAATTTACTGACCTAAAGATGGTTAATTCGTCATTATTATAACTACTTAGTATTACTAATATTGGCAATGCATTAGAGTCATCTATAAGGTTAAGGTGTAGCTAGGGGAGAACTCACCAATGCATTGTGCATATTTCCTGGGGAAGCCGAAATGAAGATGTCACTATGCATACTAATATAGTAGTCAAGTGCGGCTAATAGAGAAGCTTTCCCCTTTATCAGAGTACGCTCAAAAGGCGAAGTAAGGCTCTTTTTGTCTTCCATCAGAGGAAACAATTCTTTCAAAGTAGCAATCCTGGCTCCTCCACCATAGACCTGGAATAGGGAAGATATTTTAGAGAAACATAATCATTTTAAAACAACCACCGATGATTTAAAATGAGTGAGTCTCTACTGTGTCAAACTACGCAATAACATGATACCTTATGAGAGGCAAGATATAAACGAGTGCTGTTGTCAAATCCTAAAGCTGCTAGCAACAACCCAACCTCCTCGGGAGTCATTGGGCAACGGCCCTGACTCCTCAACTCTTCATCAGTGAATTGGGAATTAAGAACCCTTCCCTGCCAAATGACCTGTCTATACTTGGCAAGGGCCAATTTTTCAGCTTTCCCACCGCCAAAATCACATGCTGAATGGGCTGCCATATCCTGCCATACAACATTACACAAACTTACTCAATTTACAGCCAAATGCATGTAACAATAGGGCGAAGAGTGCATATTGAACAAAACGAAAGGAATAATGAAGATGTGAAGCAAATAATCCCACCCCCACCGGTGTAATTTCCATTAATATCTTACATGCTATATCATGATCTAAAAATAATTCTGATTCATGAATGTGCCAATTTACATATTGAGACGACACTAATATGTAGGTTGTTCGTGTTCATATACATGCTGTATTATTTATACATGGTCTGCCAAATAGATGCAACAAGCAATCTCATAATGTACAGATAGTTGCATCATCAAAATAAGAGAAACAAGAAACACAAGTTATATATGATGATGATGATAATAAATGGATTTTTTTCCCCGAGAAATACCTTATCAAATCGAAGGTGCAGAACAACGAATTTCCCTGCATTTTTATTATCATCTGCATCTGTGACCTCTTGAAGGTAGTTGGAGCCCATTTCTTCAGTAGTGTGTTGAGGATTGCGAAGGCGGTTGACAAGGGCATCTCCAAGTGCTCTGATATGGGGAACAAAGACTAAAGCTTGAAAGTTGACTTTACAGCGCAGGTGTTGGATATCCATAGGCAAGTTGTCAAAACTCAGGCGGTGAGAAAATGGAGAGATTGCAGCAATACCATAACTGCATCAAACAGAACGCACCAAGAAATTAAAATTTGATAATTCAAAGAGAATAAAAAATGATGGCATCCAGGTAATATACACCTTAATCGGTCATATCTTCATTTAAAACCAATAAAAAATCATTTAAAGAACAAAGAAGTAATAATCTTCAGAAAAATGTTCAGCACAGGTTCTGTATTTGATAGCAATACATAAATGCTAAAGCATGTACTAGCATTTAATGTAACAGATTCAGGTAATCACCAACCTTTGTAGGACAGGCAAAACATTCTCAATATACCAGTTGGCTGTTGCATGTACAGGTGCAACCTTGATTCTGGTATCTCGAATAGCCAACGCATAGTACTCTCTTGAACTCCACGAGTACTCTTCAGGAAGCTCTTTAACTATAGAAACATCATTCTTCAATACATCAATGAAATGATCCACATCAAATATATCTTCGAATGAGCTGCAATGAAACATAAACGACCGCGATTAGTACATTATATCGCACACAATCCAACGAACAAAATAATGCAACAAATTGTAATATTAGTTTCTGCCATTACCTTGAATCCTTCCACACAGGATTTAATTCCAGGTATGGGATCACAAGAGTTGCATTCAGTATCTTTGCAACAGCAACTGCATCACATATCTAAAAAAATAATTAAACACCGAATACAAATTATAAATCTTTCGCATACACGAAAGAAAAGTTAGATCTAATTGAAAGGCTTTTAAATACATACCCCCATCCTTTGCTGGTTCAGACCTCCATCAAGAAAAACCTGGATGTATCCTTCAGACTTCTCTGGTAATGCTGCTTCGATTCAAGTTCGGTCAAAATAAGATTAAATGAAGCAATGTACATAACCAAACACCACATGTTCTCAAAAGTAAAACAAAATAAAGTAAATGATATTACTTTCACTCACTTGGCTTATTTATGGACTCATCGCAAGGTTTCCAGCCTTGGGTTTCTAGAGGCGTCCATATTTCAGAAAGTTGTGATGTTGGCTTCACAAGGAGAAAAATATTAAAAAATTATAATATATAATAAAATGAACAACCACTACTAACATAAACCAAAATAAAAGGCATTCAAAGAAAGCATTCACTGCTCAATTAACTCTTACAGTTTCACGCTGCACAGCGCTCCTGAGAAGGCGTGAGTGTCTAGGTTTTATAGGATTCAATTCCTACATGAAGCAAGCTAAAAGTTATAAGGAACCGGAAGCCAATAAACAAAAAACATAACGAGATGTAAAAGCGCCAATAAAAAAAACTAGGAATTGAACAGCATGAACATGAATCATGATGATGTTATGGATTGTAATAAATAGATATTGAGCCTGCTTGGATTGACTTATTTGAACTTATCTACTAACATAAGTGCTTTTTAGACTATTTGGAAGAGCTTATAGAAATAGCTTATGAGTTATGACATGTCCATAACCTGTTTTCACCTTATTTCCATAAACTCTCCAAGATAGCCAACGATAACAGCTTATAGCTTATATAAAAACAGCTTGACTTTAATTTATATTTACTAATAAAATAACTTATATATAAGCACTTATATGATAAGAGCTTAATTATGTTTATCCAAACAATAATTAAGTGACTTTTACAAGGCAATATAACTATGACTATGAGGGGAAAAAGCGCAATAAATCCACCCTATTAAAAACTTAATTATGAAAGAAGTTTTCCAAGAGCAAAGTACAATATTGATTCCCACACAAGGACCAAAAACCAGCCAAGCATTATGAAATTTTTTCACTATCATAAGAAAGCCTTCCATCACACCATTTTTTTTTGGCCAAGCAGCCTAATGGCCAAAATTTCACCCCTTAAACTGAATAATTGGAGAATCCCGAGTTTGAACCCCGACATCTGTTTATTGCAATGTCCCTACCAGACGCGGACCGATCATACACAATTTTATTACACAATCCTAACAGAAATAATAATTTACCAAATCATTTTCATTAATTAAAATTTGCTAATAAATAACAACAAAAAACCTCAACCACCACACCAAAATAAGTAAAAAGAGTGTCCAAAACCATGTGATCTACAATTAATAGTCTGTTAAATTAGTTACACAAATGTCCCCGTGAGCTTAACTCAGTTGGTAGGGACATTACACTATATGTGCAGAAGCCCGGGTTCGAACCCGAACCCGGGACACTCCACTTATTCACCTTTAAGATGAATTTTCTAGCCACTAGCTACTTGACAAAAAAAAAAAATTAGTTACACAAATTTAGCCAACCTTAGCTAACCCAACTAAATTCATTATACCTTTGCGTGCCTATTTTCAAGCTGTCAAATTCAATATGTTCAACATCAATAAAAAAAAAAATTAAACACTAACATCATTTTTAATAAAAAAAACCTAAACCCCAAAAAACACAAATTTTGATCATACAAACTTCAATTAATAATTTCTTCTAAAATAAAATTTACTATGCAACTCAAAAGATTTCTGATAATAATAAAAAAAAACCAACTTACAAAAAAATAAACAAATTAAAAAAATGAGCTTTCAGTATCACAGAAATTAATTAACAAACATACATAAAAAAAATTCCAAAATAAAATTACTAAAATTGAAATAAAAAACATAACGGTATAGTTTATTACTGTTACACCAAAACTAGAAAAAGGAAAAACCCAAATAAAAAAAATAAAACTTTCCAGTAACAAAAAAATTGAAACTTGGATTACAAGAGAGAATGAATAAACTCACCGAGTACAAAGAAGATGAAGAGACATGAATGAAACAAATGAACAAGGAAAGAAAAACAACAAGTGTTGTTGTTGTTGTTGTTCCTCTGCAAAGGAAGCCAAGCTCCATAGTAATAGGAAGAGGAGCTTAACCTCGGATCTAGAAAATGACCGTTATGACCCTTATGAAGAATCAGAATGTGAATGAAGTAATGTAGAAGAAGAAGAAGAAGAGAATAGAGCAAAATCACAACATAATAATGATAATAATTTTGGATCTTTTTATTTTATATATATAGTATGTTATGTTATGTAATTTGGATCTTAGTGAGGGAATTTTTTATTTGATTTTATTAAGAAGTGAATTTTGTGAAGGTGTAAAGAGAATTCACATGGACACCTGGCATTAGTCACCGAATTGAATAATGATGGGAGGTTGGAGTCTTTATCATGTGGACCTCACTATGGTAATAAAGAGCACAAACTTAGGATTTCTTTTCATTATTTTAGCTCATTTATTAATATTAATTTATTTAGGAGAATAAAGATTTTCTGTTTAATAATAATACAAAATATTTACATTATAAAAAAAATTAATGATTAAAGTTAAACGCACAAATTTAAAGTTTTTTTTACATCAATTTTTTAACATGTGTCTTTGAGATCAAGGGCGGAGCCAAGGCCCAAGGCCTAGCAAGTTTGGCTAGTTGAGCAGGGTCTGATCAAAATTTTTTATATTTTTAGGAGTTAGTTTGGGTAAAACTGATATGTTTTGACAAACCTGATATTTTTGGTTCTAAACTGAGACTTTTGAGTTAGTTTAGGTCAAAACTAAAATTTTTAAGAGTTGGTTTAGAGCAAAATTATATATTTTTTTTATTTCACTATTTATATATTATATTACATTTGAAAATTTTCTTTGACTCCGCTACTATATTTACATCAAAGCATATAGATTTATAAAGATATATTTGATTTTTAAAAGGTTAAGTTAATTTTATTTTTTTTAAGATAAGTTAAACTCTCTTAAAATACTCTGTCTCCACCATTGTATAAACCAAAAATATATACATTATATATTTGATAAAAAAATATTTGAGGGTCACAGGTGTTGATTGGCGATGCACTTGTTTTAGGGGCAGTGGTAGATTAGACCGTTGTGTGTGGATGTGGAAGTGCCATTTTTATAATTTCACCAACACTCACGAGTTTACAATTATACAAGTCTTTTGTTGTTTTGTGTGACCACCGACACATCCAAGGTGGTAAAATTGAGCACTATCTTTCTACCTTCAACAACCAAAAATGAGAATAATCTACCCTTTCACTATGATTAATCACTGTTTATGTAGTTATGTAGATGGAGCCATTGGATGGTTTAGTTAGTGGTTGAATTTTAATGAGGTACTACTAGCTTTCCCTTTCCTTTTTTTTTTTTTGCATAATATAACTAGATATCTTTTGATATTATTGTAATTAGGATTAGGATATTTTAGTACATAATAGACACTTATAAACTTGATATTTTGGACATGTTATAGGAGACTATGATATCTAAGTACTAGACAGTGCCGACATCAATAATTTTTTGGCACCATATATTCATATAATATATATAATTTTATTTTTAATTATTATTATTTTTTAAATCACATCAATAATTATAAATGGTATATTTTTATAGGGGATCAGATACAATTATTAATTTTATTAGTTCAAAAAGAAAAAACTACTGTAATAATAAAATTTATTTATTTTATTGAAGGAATAATAAAATTGATGATTCCAATTTCTTTTTAAAAAACTTTGTTTAACGGTGGATCTAAAAGAGGATTTGGCTCTAACAATCTACACGAGTTTCCCTAAAAACTTTATTTCGCGAAACATCCTTTAAATTTTTGTTTTCCAACGTACCAGCACGAGAAATTATGGAACTTGTACACTTTTGATTGGATTATTCATTTCAAGAAAAGTTTAGTGTATCTCAGTACATGATATGAGTAATCCAAATCTATTTTATTTTAAGGGCACACTTTAACACATTTCAATAAAAGGGTAATCGAATATATCGTTACGGGACAAACTGTACTTTTTTCTAGTATAAACAAAAACATGTGCAGATCATATTGAATCGGGGAAAAATGTTGAAATAATTGAAATTAGGGGGAATTAATCTATAAGAGTTTATCTTTTTGTTAGATCATGAGGAGGGAAACTTGAGAATTAGGCTTTGTTTAGCGTATACTCAACTAGTTAGTTTACAATATATGAGTTTATAGAGAATAGTTTATAAGTTAATTTTTAGCTTATGGTGAATAAATTAGTTTGTTTTGAATCAACCAAAAAACCACACACACACACATATATATATAGGTAAAAAACACTCCTCATTAACACAAGGTGTCCACAATGAAGAGATCAAACAAAAATCAAATTATATAGGAAAACCCCAAAAAAACATATGTTATGGTGCCTTAAGAGAAATACTTCACGTTGTCCCTAAACAAATTATGCAAAAGGTACAATCAAATATCTTGAATTTTATTTTAAACCACTACCACACCTGTAATTTTATATTATGAATCACATAATCTGCACCAAAAACCTTCTGATTAAAAATCCGATCATTTCCAGTTTTCTAAATCATCCAAATTGTCGCAAACCAAATAATTTTAAAGCTGTCTTTGATCTTCAAAAAAACGCATCCAAAGGCCACTAAAAATGTGAGCCTGAGAAAGTGCACGGTTTGGAATAGCACCACACCCTATGAGAACCCTCATAAACATAAAATAGATATGATAAAGACTCAACACAACCATAGTCAAGACTACAAAATTGAGAGTCTGTGTTTCTGTTGGTTTGGTCCAAAAAAAAATTATTTGTCGTTGGTAGTCAGTCCATCAAAAAACGCCAAGCAAAAACTGAAACCTTCAAAGGGATATTTGTTATCCAAATAAAATCAATGTGTCCCTCCTCTGTAGTGTCGTCCTCCACTCTAGTTGTCATAAACAAATAAGCTCCCTTGACCGAACAAGACATAGAGTTTGCACTTCTAGCGTATTTTTATCTTTAGAATATACATAAATGCACTTATACATGCAACATTTTATCTTTCTTAACAAAAAAATTGTCTAAGCAAATCAATCGTTAGTTGGTTTCAGTGGTGATTGACGTTGAACTTAATAGATAGGATCACGATTTGATTCCCACAAATACGATCAAGAGATGACTGAAACTATTTAATGTCAGAACTGACCCCACCGTACACTACACTAAACTATCTAGCAGCAATTATTTATCCTTTCTTTGCCCCATGCCCCCATATAATATAAGCGTCCAAGTTCAATATTTTATAATGATAGAGTCCAAGTTCAATTTCAACAACGAGATCTGAATCAAATCCTGGACTATTATTTTCAGTATTTATTGCATTAAAATCAAAACAAGGTCATGATCTTTTCCATGTACAAACTACAAAGAATAATGTAATACTATATTAAATTCTTTAATTTAATACTCCATGCATGAACATACACAAACATCATGTTAGATTGCTAGTGAAGTTCCACGAAGGTACAAAATTGTCATTGTCAACCCCATTACTAGTACTAATGTTTTTGTATAGATCTGTTACTTTTGACATAATAGTAGTAAGTTGCACATTAATGGTTGCATTTTTTTTATGGTTAGAGTAAGATGCAAAAAATATGCATGTGGTGACCAATTGACACATGTCTTCGCAAGTGAGTGTCAAACTGTAACAGTTAAGCAATGAATTAATGAGTCTTTTTTTTCTTTCTTTCTTTATTTGATTGAACATTGAATTAATGAGTTGTCACTTACTTTACTATGCTTTATTTTTTTGAGAAATTTACTATGCTTTATGTTGAACATAATAATAGTAACGGGGTAAAGGGATTCACTACTTACTTTTTATACGTACTACTCTTTTTGGCGGCATTTGCGGCTTTGCGCTGCCTTTTCTTTATTTAGCAAGCAAATCAATGGGTGATGAACTAATGATATGTACATGTAAATTTGTAATACCTTTGGTAATTTTTCTTCATATATATCAAGACAATAATAATCATTTTTTTTAGCTTTTATAAACAAGGTTGCAACTTGCAAGTTTAATATTTTTAGGAACACACATATTGAATTGGTAAAATATACATATATTCAGTCTAGTCTCAGTAAAAAACGACAGTTTAAATTCATTAAAAAAAATAATATATTTAATTTATAATATATAATAGGCCAACACATGTCCTTATTTAGAGTATCGTATTATTATTATGTACTACCCAGGGACGGATCCAGGAATCAATCACACGAGGGGCCGAATTTCTTTTTTTAATGATAAATAATAGTGTTAAATATATTTTTTGTCCTTATAAAATAACGAGTTTTTATGTTAAGTCCTATTAAATTTTAAATGAAAATATCCTCTAAAATCTTGTAGTTTGGTAAGAATAGTCCGTATTTTCAAATATTTTTACAAAAAATTGATACTTTTAGTCCTCAAAATAATTGCTATAAAATACAAATATGGACTAAAAGTAAATTTTTTGAAGGACAAAACTTAAAAACTCTTAATTTTATAAAGACAAAAAATATATTTAACTCAAAATTATAAGATAAAATCACAATAATTTATTTAGAAGCACCTAAAACAAGAGTGGATAAATTAAGGGGTGTCATTAGCAACTCATATACATTAAAGATTATAGGCTTAAATGCAGTTTATATATATTAAACATATATGCATGGGGGAGGGGGGGGTTGAAGCCCCTGCTTGCCCCCCTTGGGTCCGTCCCTGGTACTACCTCATGATTTCGTTATTTTTTAAGGATGAGGTTTGTGCTATTTGTCATAAAGCGTGTCTTGATACTTTTGTGGAGCATGCAGCTCATTGTAAGGAGCTTGCAGGCTTCAAATACAGGCATGATCTGGTCAGGGATGTGATTTTTGATATTTTTAGGCGTGTCGGAATTTCTATGAAAAATGAAGTACTAGTGAACTTCTTGACCCACAAGAAGGGAGATCGTTACTTCGGTATACAGATGTTCTGTTGTATGGATGGGTGAGAGAAAAATATGTTTGTGTAGATTTGACTGGAGTTTCCCCACTTGTTGGACTGATGGTTGGGATTTTATTGTGGGACGGGCAACTCAAAGTTGCTTCAAGCAAAATTGTCAAACATGAGAAAGCGTACACTGTCAATCAACACGGTTTTATACAGTTTGCATTTGACACTTATGATTTTTTAGCACCAGAGGTTGTAGACCTTCTAAAAGGAGTTCAAAGAGTCATACATAGTAATTAATGTTGTGTCGCCTAGGTCTATAAATGTAGTTTTTTAAAGATTAGGTTTTGCTATACAAAAAAATTTAGTAGCGCAACTTATTGCACGTCTACCTTTTATTCATATGCAATTATGCTATATATACACACATTACTCTTTTAATGAATTTAAAAAAAATGGAAAAGCAAAAGTTTAATCCACTAAATAATCCACCAAGCATAAGACATGCTTGAAGGGATGGACAAATACAAACACCAGTTCACCAAACAAATAGAAACTTAAACAAAACTAATGCACGAACTTGAATAGATACATGAATATATATCCTAGTAACTTGAATATGAATCTAAAAAATTAATTTTTATTTATATATATGAGATCCGAGAAAATAATATTTATAATGGATATTAAGAACTTCTGAAATAAGTTGATACTTCTCTGTTTTCTTTTCTAATAGGTATGCTTAGTTTTTTTTTTTTAATTGAATATCTTTTGATTTACATATCATCCTTTGAAATTACATTACAGCAACTGTTTTTACTTTTTAGGTAAAATCTAGGAATCCTAGCTATGAACTAATTGAGTTTTTTTTAATGGCAAATTGTTAGTAGTTAATATATTATAATATTATGTTAATTTTTCTCCTTGCTAAAACTTGAACCGTGAACTTTCAACTCTTTAATCTTTAACTCAACTAAAGTCAAAATCTTTTTCATGTACAATATATTTAATTCATTTATTATAAATAGGAATATACTCCCTCCGATCTTAAATATAAACAAACATTAAAATGTATTTGACTCAAATTTAGACTAAATACATTTTGACTTTTGCTTATATTTAAGATCAGAGGAAGTACGCAATGTTAGATTGCTAGTGAAAGTTCCACGAAGGTCCGCAATTGTTCATGATCGTTACTTTTTTTTGACAGAACATATGAGCTAATGTTAGTATAGTAAGTTAGCACATTAATGGTTACATATTTTGCATGGTTAGAGACTTTAGAGTAAGATGCAAGAAAACTGCATGTGGTGGTGACCAATTGACAGATGTCTTTGCAAGTGAGTGTGAAACTATAATGAGTTAGTTAAGCAATGAATTAATGAGTTGTCATCATTTCAGTTTTATGTTGAGAGCGCATAATAGTTAACTTTTTTTTTTTACTCTTTTAGCAACATTTGCGGCTTTGCGCTGCCTTTTCTTTATGTAAATTTGTAATAGTGTTCATACTTTGGTCATTTTTCTTCATATATCAGACAATAATAATCATTGTTTTAGCTTTTAAGCAAGGTTGCAGCTTGCAAGTTAATATTTTTATAGGAACACATTTACTCTGTGAGTTCAGTGTACAAATTTATACAAGAATCACTACAAATTTTGTTAAAGGAACACACATTGACATGGTAAAATATAATATTTATAATGAATTATTAATTTTTTTTATAGAGTAGGCTGTGTTAGGGCAAGTGTGAGGTGGCACGTCTCATATTGCTTATAGATATTGTGTTTAACTCAATTGTATAGATGTTATGCGTCTAATGTGGATGATCCTTCTGGTTGCTTGATGAAATGCAAAAGCAAGTATTTTCGTTATATCGTATCCACAGAGACTAGTGTGATATCAAACGTTGATTTGCAATTTCCATGATTTTAAGTACGGGTTTTTTTGTAAGATTTGTTTTGAAAACATAAAAGTGCGATTGGATAAAAGGATTTAAACTTTCGGATAATAAAAAGTTGTCGGAACTAGATTCATTATCTTGTTAGCATGTATCAATCAACCTTACTATATATATTTCATTTACCAATCATTATTATCACATATCACACATCGAACGTATCCGTGTCCGGATTACGCCGTGAAATCTATTATATCTATCAACGTTCGATGTCTCGAATCATTAATCGGCATAATAGCATTAAGATCTGATATTTGACGTGATTACTAAACTCGACATCTATGTCTAAACATTGAAGTTTAATAAGTGATTATCTTTTACTCTTGATTCAAACAATATATGTCTATGTTGTTCAAATCTTTTAGAAATAGACAATTAAAACAAGATAACACTTTATAATGATTGATAAAGAAAACACATATATTAAGATTAAAGTGACTACATGTTCACAAAATAACTACATCTAATCCCAACAACAAAGGAATTTAGCTAGACATGATAAAAGTAAACTTACAAGAAAAAGGGATGAAGAACATCTCTTGATTTCTCAAGTACAATGATGAATCCACCTTCAAGAACTCTTAAAACTAATGTTACTCGTATCTCTGAACTATTACAAAACTATCTATCAAAAAATGGCTTCTGAGTTCTATTTATAGATTTTCAGGACAGAGGAGTTCGCTAAGCGAAATGACGTTCGCTGAGCGAACTAGTTACTTAAGCAAGGGGTTTCTTGACACGTAGCAAAAAGGCTTGACTCATCACTTTGTTCGCCGATGCTCGCTATCTCTCGCTAACAGACCCTTCCTCCCGGGTTGTGCTCGCCATCTCTCGCTATCTTTCGCTGAGCGAACGTTTAGTTTGCTATCCTGCTCGCTGAATCTCGCTGAAGCTCGCCATGGACCCTTAACCCACTGGTTTAGTTCGTTGTAGCTCGCTATGGCTTCGCTGAGCGAAGGCTTCAAAACCTGCTTTTCTAGCCATTCCTAACAAAAAATGCCTTGGGATCAATTCCTCTTTGATTTAATGTTATATTTACACCAAAAGGGGTTTTTGATCAAGATTTCTTCATAAAAGTATTGGTAAGTGCTCATAATTATCAAACATTATAACTAAAATTGGGCACTTATCATTGCTCCCTCGTGATCCAACAAGTTAATCACTTTTTTTTTCTTTTTTGTTTGACTCTACTTATTTTCAGATAAATTAGATCTGATAATTTGGAGTTAGACATATAAGTAGGTCTAATAATTTGTTTTAAGAATAAGGTTAGTGTTAGTGATAATATAATTTTGTCTTTTGTCAGGTAGTCTAATGGTTAGAATTTTTTAAAAGGTAAATAAGGAGTATCAGCGTTCGAACTTGGATCCCTGCATATTACATGCAATGTCCCTGCCAACTGAGTTAAACTCATATTTTCATGCTATAATTTATTAACATAATGTGATATAAGTGGTGGATACTTGAGTTTTTTATTAGTTTGGTCTAAAGTTCAAGTTTTGATCCGTATATATGAAAAAATCTTTGTTGAGAAATGTCAATTCCTTAATTAGATTAGATAAGTTATATTTAAATATATTAATCTTTACTATTGCACGTAGACTAACTTGCAATAACTATATCCTTTATCAATCTATAGATATCCATTTTGTTGGTGTGTATTTTAATGGCCAATTCAATTCGTAATTTGGCATAAGAGCCTCCCTTCAATTAATTTTTTTTAATTTATTTTCTTTAAAACAAATACTGATAAGTGATAGTGATAATGACTGGAATGATTTTTATTTTATTCCATACATATTGCACGAGTACTATACTATAATATCCTAATGGAATTGTACTTAACTTATGGAAGATATAAGATACACATTATATTGACATAAAAATGAAATGTTGTGTGTTCTCTTTTTGTTTATGCAAGTCCAGGGTCTTCTACTATTCTCAATACACTTATGAGAAATAACGTATACATCAAAAAACTTACCTTGGGTAGCACTTTGGGCTTAATTGTCTGGTCCAAATTTAGTGGCTTAAGCAACAACTTAACTCTCTGCAAATAGAAATCTAACTTTAGACTTTGTCTCAATTTAAGTGAAGATGGATTTAAATTCAGAATTTTTGGAATAGCAACACACCTTTTTATTGAAGTTCCAACACACAAAGTTGACATCTCCAATGATGTTTGTTGTGCGGAGGTCCTCCACAAACATCTGCACTCGCAAAGCCTACAAAACCAATGAATTAGTATAGCAAATAAATGGCTCAAAAAATGTGTAACATGCAACATATACCAGAGCTAATTGGAAGGCCAATCACAAAGGCATTGGGTGAATATTTTGAAATCTGCATAAAACAAACAGATAAAGATGTCAGATTTCATAGATATTTGTTATATTCAGGGAAACAACTAAAACGTATACAAAAGTAATCATAACACTTACCATGGCCTTTAAATCTGAACTGACGTCATCGGTATTTACAAGAACACTGCAATCAAATAATAATTCAATTAGATTGAAACAAGTTGTTCAATATTATAAACATCATATTGATCAATAGTTACCGTATAGAGGAGAAACAATTTTAAAATCCAAATCGGAAATGGTTGTCCCAACGTAATTTTCACCGATGTTAAGTCCAATTAACCTTCCATGGGTTTTCAGCAAAGCTGGCAACATTTCCAAGAGTTTGATGAGCTTCATTTTCTCGAGATAACTGCAAAATTGAAATGGATCAAAATAAAACCTAATGGGGGTATTGGAAGAGGAGACTTGTCGTGTGATGTGATTTGGTGCGACACAAGTTTGAACCCTAATAAAATTGTAGTTTGGTAATCTTCACTTCACATCAAATTTATTACCATCATAAACACATTTCTCCTTCAAATTAATCACTTTACACTCCAATTCATCATTCTTCTTCTTAAGCTCTTCAATAGTATGAGTATCCCTATAAGCTCAATGTGCCTTCATTTCCTTCAACAAATTTTCATAACTCTCACTCTCTTCCCTTTCTCAAAAACTTCTTCTCTTTTATTAACATGTTCCCCAACTTGTATGAAAGTGCTATTAAGGATACAAAGTTTAGGAAGAGGTTAGGGAAAGAGATGAACTTTGTGAGAAATGGAAGAGAGTACAGGAGAGTTATGAAAATTTGTTGAAGGAAGAGAAGGCTGACTTAGCTTATAGAGATACTCATACTATTAAAGAGCTTAAGAAGAAGAATGATGAATTGGAGTGTGAAGTGAAGAACTTGAAGGATGAATGTTTTGATGATGGTAATAAATTTGATGTGATGAGAAAAAACAATGCAGAATTGGAGTCTAAAGTTTTGGAGTTGAGGAAGAAGAACGAAAAGTGGGTGAAAGATATATATTAATGAACTTGGTGTGATAAGAAGAAAGAATGCGGAATTGGAGTCTAAAATTTTGGAGTTGAGGAAGATGAAGGAAATGTGGGTGGAAGATAGTAATAAACTTGATGTTATGCGAAGAAAGAATGCGGAATTGAAATCTTAAAATTTTCAATAAAGATTATAAAACTTAAAATTTTGGAGAGACAAGAACAACATTTAAAAAAATTATCATACAGTTTAATATGCTAGTGTCTAATAAATAAATAAATAAAATTTTAATTGATTAACAAAGAAAACATCAAATCTAACTTTAAGAAATCAACATAAAGCACGAATTTGAACCCTGTGCTTAGAAAGAGCCGGATCAAATGGTAGGTACTAAAAATCGTGAAAACATAAAAAGGAGAATATGAATTGAAAAATCACATTCCTACGAAATAAATACAAAATTAGAGGGGAAAAAAAATATAAACCTTTCATCTTCAAAAGCTAATGGTGAGATACAAGGCTTTGTTGAGATGGAGTTTTTTTTTTTTTTTTTAAGTTTGAGAACACAAGACAATGTGAGAGAGACCACAAAATGTGATGATATATATATAAGAGAATGAGAAAAATAAACGGTGCTATAGAAGTATTCAAATTTGACATTTTTGCCCCGATAATGCGTATTTTAATTACTTTTACCTTTTGTAAAATGAATTGTTTTTATATGATGTGAAATGAAATTTTGGACTTTTTATGAGAATTTATTTTATATACATCAACCGTGTAAAATTAAATTAAATAAGAAAATATATTTTTATTTTGAATATGGATTGAAAATAGTCTAATTTGGGCCAAAGTTTAAGGGTTGATTTTACCATTTTAAATAAATTTTAATAAAAGAGTATATTTTTAATTTATTACTATAATTCATTCATTATTAGATATGGTAAGGGTCTATATTTTTTAGAGGTTCAAATTAAAAAAAAAAAAAATCATTTTTTCAAATAAAATATTCATTATGTTATCATGACTAACAATAAATTAATGAGTTAGTGCAACCTTTTATTTAAAAATAATTAAATATAGTAAAGGTCTATATTTTGATGAATGGATTATAATAATAAATTAAAAATATATTAATAATGAGTATAGACCCTTACCATATCTAATAATGAATGGATTATAATAATAGATTAAAAATATACTATTTTATTAAAATTTATTTAAAATAGTAAAATCAACCTTTTTAAACTTTGGCCTAAATTAGACTATTTTCAATGCATATTCAAAACAAAAATATATTTTCTTATTTAATTTAATTTTACATTGTCTGATGTATATAAAATAAATTCTCATAAAATGTCGAAAATTTCATTTCACATTATATAAAAACAATTCATTTCACAAAAGGTAAAAGGAATTAAAATACACCTTATCGGGGCAAAAAGGTCAAATTTGAATACTTCTATAGCACTGTTTATTTTTCTCATTCTCTTATATATATATATATCATCACATTTTGTGATCTCCCTTTCACATTGTCTTGTGTTCTCAAACTTTTTTTTAAAAAAAAAAAAACTTCATCTCAACAAAGCCTCGTATCTCACCATTAGCTTTTGAAGATGGTAAAAGTTTATATATTTTTTCCCTCTAGTTTTCTATTTATTTCGTAGGAATGTGATTTTTCAATTCAGATTCTACCGGTTGATCTGGCTCTTTCTAAGCATATGGTTCAAATTCGTGCTTTGTGTTGATTTCTTAAAGTTAGATTCGATGTTTTCTTTGTTAATCAATTATACTTTTTTTTTCTTTTATTTATTAGACACTAGCATATTAAACTATTTTGTTTGTCATACGGAAATTGGAGATGAATTATTTTCTCTCTCTATAAATTTTTATTTGCCTTCTCTCTAGAAACAATCCAACTGCGCGCTCTCCTTTCCTTAACATACAACACCTTATGTTCATCATGTAGCTTCCACCAGTCGTGGTGCAAGGAGCGGCGTTGCTCTCTGCACAACCCGTTTCCAAATCTATAACACGGAGTACGAATCATTTCCTATCGGGCTTGGCTCTGGTTCATCTAGGTTTGTATTCTTTGGTTCAGATTTGGGTAACAGGCACCATCTCCGGCGCGGTGGTGCTCTGTCGGCTCTTTTACACAGCTCACTTCGTTTTGGTCTCAAAGCTTTTTTGGTGAGGTTGTTGGGCTTTTAAAACCCGATGCGGGTTTGTTCACCGCTGTCGGCACTTACTCCGGTGGTTGCTTCTTTTGACGCCACAGTGGTTCTCTGTTCTCCGTCAGAGATCATCGCCGTTGCGTGTACTCTGTTGTTGTTTCGCGCAATACTGTTCATCTATTTTGGAAAGGGCGGAGTTGCTTTCTGATGTGTTCTTTTCAAACGACGGTGGACTGGGTTCGCCGTCTCCGTTGTTTTTTTTTTATTGTTGTACATCGGTGGATATTGTTGTTGCATCGCCTTGATCTCTGACTCTTCCGGATCTGTTGAGATCTGTAGTTTTCATGTCGTTGGTGCCGCATCAGTGTCATCGCCTCATGACCCTGTCACAACTGTTTGTTTTGTTTCTGTTCAGATCCGACAGTTTGCGGTGGTTGGGTTTTTGGCTCGAAAGGGCCGGTTTTTCCTGTTGTGTTTTTTCATAGAGGGTGTTAGTACGTGAATCTATCCATGTTGACGATTGGTTCATTCTTCGTTTCACACCTTCGCAAAAGCTCACACGTCTCTTTTTTTGCTATTTGGTTTTGCGCCCGTACGCGGGTTCGTGGGGTAGTGTTCGATGGGTTTGTGTTTGCTTTAGTTTTTACCTGTTAGGATTGGTTCTAAAACCACTTGTAGTTGGAATTAATTTTTTTTTATCTTTAATTACTACATTTTTGTGTGGTTGACTGGGTTAGGTTGATTTCCACCCCAGTTTGTTGTAATATCTTTTCTTTTATGTTTAATCTATTTGGGATAGTGTAGAGGGTTTCCTCTACTCTCCTTTTGCTTAAAAAAAACTGTATGGTAATTTTTTTAAAATGTTGTTCTTCTCAATCCAAAATTTTAAGTATTCTAATCTTTATTGAAAATTTTAAGATTTCATTTCTGCGTTCTTTCTTCTCATCACATCAATAAATTAATACAGCAAACAAATGGGTCAAAAAATGTGTAACATGCAACATACATCAGAGCCGATTGGAATGACAATCTCAAAGGCATCGAGTGAATATTTTGAAATCAACATAAAACAAATAGATAAAGATGTCATATTTCACAAATATTTGTTATATTCAGAGCAACTACTAAAATGTATACAAAAGTAGTCATAACACTTACCATGACCTTCAAATATGAACCGACATCATCCGTCTTTACAAGAACACTGCAATTAAAATAATAATTCAATTAGATTGAAACAAGTTATTCAATATTATAAATATCATATTGATCAATAGTTACCTTAGAGGAGAAACAATTTTAAAACCCAAACTAAAAATCGTTGTCCCAACGTAATTTTCACTGATGTTAAGTTCAATTAACCTTCCACGGGTTTTCAGCAGAGCTGGCAACATTTTCAAGGGTTTGATGAGCTTAATTTTCTCGAGATAACTGCAAAATTGAAGATGGATCAAAATAAAACCTATTAGGGGTATTGGAAGAGGAGATGAGACGAGACCTGTCATATGATGTGATTTGTTGCGGTGGAAGTTTGAACCCTAATAAAATTGATCTCCTATTTATATACCTCTCCTAATAAAATTAACATTTTACGATAAAAAAAGTTTTTTTGAATTTATTATCTTTTACACAAATACTCACAAGTGATAATGACTAGAAAGATTTTTATTTTATTCCATGTATGTTGTATGAGTACTACTACAATAATATCCTAGTGGAATTGTACTTAACTTATGAACGATATGAGATACGCATTATATTGACATAGAAATGGAATGTTGTGCTTTGTTTATGCAAGATCCCACAACAGTGAACTTGTTTTGCAAACAATTTTCTATTCAATTAACTCAACACAATATTTGTCTTGATAGGCTCACAAGTACAATAAAATGCAGATAAAAACTTAGTATAACATATACACCAAATAAAGGCCTCACATGTTAAAACATTCTTAAGATAAGTACAACAGTAGAATAGAAGATGAAGTAAAGTAGCAGATCCAGGGTCTTCTACTATTCTCAATACACTTATGAGAAATAATGTATACATTTAAGAACTTACCTTAAGAATTTCCACGGCAATGAACTTGTCCTGCAAAAAAATTTCCATTCAATTAACTCAACGCAATATTTGTGTTGATAGGCTCACAACAATAAAAAATGCAGACATAACCTTAAAAAAGTATACACCAAATAAAGGTCTCACATGTTAATACATTCTTAAGAAGTACGACAGTAGAATAGAAGATGAAGTAAAGTAGCAGATCCAGGGTCTTCTACTCTTCTCAATATACTTACGAGAAATAACGTATACATCAAAGAATTTACCTTAAGAAGTTTCAGGGGAGTGAACTTTGGTAGCACTT
This sequence comes from Trifolium pratense, assembly GCF_020283565.1. NCBI lineage: Eukaryota > Viridiplantae > Streptophyta > Magnoliopsida > Fabales > Fabaceae > Trifolium > Trifolium pratense. Next base: position 19,240,476 of record NC_060060.1, read on the forward strand.
TGGACTTAATTGTCTTGTCTCAATTTAGAGGCTTAAGCAACAACTCAACACTCTGCAAATACAAATTTAACTTTAGACTTTGTCTCAATTTAAGTTAAGATGGATTTAAATTCAAAAATTATGGAATAGCAACACACCTTTTTATTGGAGTTCCAATAATTGAAGTTCCAATACATAAAGTTGACATCTCCAAGGATGTTTGTTGTGCGGAGGTCCTCCACAAACATCAGCACTCCCCAGCCTACAAAACCAATGAATTAATACAGCAAATAAATGGCTCAAAAAATGGTCAAAAAATGTGTAACATGCGACATATACCAGAGCTAATTGGAAGGCCAATCACAAAGGCATTGGATGAATATTTTGAAATCTGCATAAAACAAACAGATAAAGATGTCACATTTCATAGATATTTGTTATATTCAAGGAAAGAACTAAAACGTATACAAAAGTAATCATAACACTTACCATGGCCTTCAAATCTGAACTGACGTCATCGGTATTTACAAGAACACTGCAATCAAATAATAATTCAATTAGATTGAAACAAGTTGTTCAATATTATAAACATCATATTGATCAATAGTTACCGTATAGAGGAGAAACAATTTTAAAATCCAAATCGGAAATGGTTGTCCCAACGTAATTTTCACCGATGTTAAGTCCAATTAACCTTCCACGAGTTTTCGGCAAAGTTGACAACATTTCCAAGAGTTTGATGAGCTTCATTTTCTCGAAAATTGAAAATGGATCAAATAAAACCTAATAGGGATATTGGAAGAGGAGACGGAGGCGAGACCTGTACCTGTCGTGTGATGTGATTTGGTGCGGCGCAAGTTTGAACCATAATAAAATTGATCTCCTATTTATATACCTCTCCTAATAAAATTAGGGTTTTGCTAATGAGTGGCCCCGGGACACTCTTTAAGCATTTCATTTTTTAAAAAAATTATTTATTCAAAAAATTAAACACTACAATTTCCAATGCATATACTTTACGTAGTTCAATAAAAATTATATAAAAAAAAACTTATTATTTAAGATTTTAAAGAATGTCTCGGAAGCACTCGTTAGCATTTGTCATAATGGTCAATTCAATTTGTAGTTTTGCATAAGAGCCTCCCTTCAATTATAAAAATAATTTTTTTATGAATTTATTATCTTTTACATAAATATTGATAATTGATAATGACTAGAATGATTTTTATTTTATTCCATACATATTGCACAAGTACTACTACTATAATATCCTAGTTGAATTATACTTGAGTAATGGAAGAAATGAGATACGCATTATTGACATAGAAATGGAATGTTGTGGGTTCTCTTTTTGTTTATGCAAGATCTTCATGACATGATATAGATTGCTCCTGTCGACATATTGGCCCTCTTTGTAGGGACGCGATAGTTCCAATCACACACTAAATATGCATGTAACTAAAAGATTGATTGAAGATCAGAGGTTGATTGGTCAATTTCTTGCAAGTTGGTGTTGATGATCACGTCGGCTATATAGAGAATGGAGGTCCTATTTTTATCATATGCATTCACTCAAGACATCGTTTTTGGACACTTGTATACTAGTAGTGTGTTGACCAAATCAAATTAAAACTATATACGATAATATATATTTTAGATAGTTTATTGCGGTGCTATACTATAAGAAACCTTTAAGTAACGAGTTGAGTATTGTACTTGGAGTAAGCTTGTAAGTAACTCCAAATTGTGAACTTAGTTAAGGGTATGGACTAGGTATTAGTTTTATGGGAGTGTGACTCCTTGCAGATTGATGTTGATTGTAAACACAGGTTGTGTTGATTGATAGAAGTGGGCGGAAGTTCTCATATCTAGGAGTTCCTAGGTAGAAGTTTCACGGGTAATGTCTAGGTGATAAGTCATAAACGGAGTGTTTATTGAGGGCTTTGAACTAGAACTATTATAGTGGATTTTCTTCCTAGATTAGTATCCCCAGATTATGTGACGTTGCACCGAATTGGGTTAACAACTCATCTGTGTTATTTATGTCCTGCACTTTATTATTATCTTGTCTGTACTGGTACGAAATGCTTCAACATCTGTCTCAACATCAGTATAGTATTGCTCCTGACAGGTATTGGAGCATCGTGTAGAACATCTGCTGTTTATGTTTTTCAGTATTTGTTTTTAATGTTATATGTCTTCCCGTATTATTCATGACAAACCGAATATCTCAACATCTTGTACAACATCTGGTTCTGCTATACCAAATTTCACAAATTAATCTTGGATCAAGGATATATGGACAAAAATGCTGATCAATCTCCCGATCTTGCGATGCAAACATGATTCAAATTTAGATTAACCCAATCATTCATATTTGCATGGAAAAATTGGTGTCTACTATTAAAGTCCTATACCCCACACCATCATAGTCATGGAACAATCAACTTTTTTCTTTTGATGAAAAACAAAATCAACTTTTTATTCACAGTAAAAATAATGGCAAACATATCAATTATTTCTCCAACAAATCATACAAACTATACAACAGAACATATTTACATCATGATATAAATAAATATTTTGACCATCAATATTATATAATGTAGGAGCCGGTATTCGAACCTCGGACACTCTACTTATTCATTTTTAAGGTGAAATTTCTAGTCATCAGGCTATTAGATAAAAAAAAAATCTCATATAGAAGAATTAAATCTTATAGGTATTAATATCTTTCAATCTGGCACCAGCTAGACTTGGACACTTAGAGGGGCTAAAATTTGCAACATGAATTAAAATGTATCTCAAATGCATGGGACACATGTGAAGCAGATACTGCCACCAACACCATGGCACCATTACTCCTAGCTTTCATTATTGTTTTAATAGTATTCATGTTCAAATAGATACCCTTCAACAACTAGACTTGAAAAGTTGTTATCCAACACATGAAAAAATAATCAACAAAACTTAAAAAGTAGCACATGAGGAGCAAAGGTGAAGGGATAGAGTTTCAGATGAGGGAGCAGTGGAGTTCTATATGTGTAATGATAGAAATAAAAACAATAAATTAGGGGAGTCAGCCCCCAATAACACAAGTAGTATTCCCTTTTCTTTTTCTTTTTTTCTTAAAACGAAATGTCAAGTACTACTAAAATTCACAACTATAAAGATATTCAGCTTAGCAATATCGACATTCTCACGCAGGTTAAACTTTACGGATAACCTGTATTTCGTCTATCTTTTCTAACGATTTGATGAAAGCAGAATTGAAAACAAGAAAAACGATGCACTCAAAGCGTTGCCATCCGTCATTACCATCTCTCTCAACGATACTCAAATTCCATTTGTTGTAGAGAATTGGAATTGATTCTTTTCGTGGAGGTGTTTTGAGATGCTCTTCAATTTTTAGCTTTCATCAATCAATATTCTTCACTATCGCTGTTGCCATCTACGCCAGCAACAACTATAACCAATCTAAACAAAGATTCAATACAACATTGTGCCATTAAGTTGAACCTCCGCAACGTGTGCAATTTGACAATGAGCTCCAGTCTCAACGAATTTTCAAAATAATTAAATTCAATTGAATTTATTAGTAAGAATCTTCTTATTGCAGACATGGTTGGCATTGAGAATTACATGGTGAAAGTGGAACCGCCACGAAGGAGCTGTACATTTCCAGACACACTGCTTCTTAGATGGAGTCTTTTCTTTTTAAAATTAAAAAAAAAAATATACTATTAACCTATAAATAAATTGGGGATTAGTAAGCACGAAATACATATTCCACTCATTCTTGCCTTTCGTATACTAACTCTGTCATAAAGAATAGCAGCGCTCGTAATATATTGTAATGTGCAAGCTTCTTTTGGAAATACAACAATTACATTACCATACTTTTGCTAGAGTTGTGGTTTGACATATAATTCATAAACACAGATCAGTATACGTGCAATGCACATATCAAAAAACCTAGTATACATAGCTATTATAAATTTGATGATAGGCTTCAAAACTTTAATTTAATACTATAACAAATTAAGAATCTGTCAGTATTTGTTAGTTATTTTGGCAGCTCAGGTATAATTTTACCACAAAAAATGTGTGCTGAGAGAAGTATCGACTTTATCAGCACTCTATCCGAACAGCGCCACTCTCAGACTTAATAAACTTAGGCTTCCTAACTACTTGTTCTAAGCACTGAATAACATCACCAATCTGAAAATCATGACAGTTACTGATAACTAGTCCACATTCAGTTCCCTTCTTCACAGAATCCACATCCTGCTTCTCCCTCTTAAGAGATGAACAAGGTCCTTCAAACACCAGTTCACCGCTCCGTAGAAGCCTCATGGTTGCTGACCTGTTCACAAGACCTTCAACAACCTTACAACCAGCTATTTTCACATCTGGTCCCTTAGATTTGCTCCCTTTCACTTCAAATATATTCAGCACTTCTGCTTGCCCGGCTACGTGAGTCTCGGATGTACCTGGGGCCTTCTCTATTATCAAATTGGCTATGTCTTCCAATAAGTGGTAAATCACTCGATGCACAATTACCTACAACCAAACAAATAGATATATCTAATGTGATTGAGATTTTCAAATTTAGGGATCATTCAGACTAAGTTGACGTCTTATAATTTTAGGGAGTAAAGTAGTGATTACTCATAGTTAAATATTGGAATAAGCTTGAAAATACCTTGATACTAGCACGAGTTGCTGCCTGGCTAAGAGAAATAGGTGGACTCTTGACATTGAATCCAACTATACATGCACCGCAAGCTTGTGCCAAGTCCACATCAGATTGAGAAATAGGCCCCACGCCAACATGGACAATATTCACAGAAACCTGGCAATGAAATTATAGACTGGTTATTGTGCAGCAACGAATAGTAAATAATAGAAAAACAACACTAAACTTTTGCACTCCAGTGAATGGCGTCAGTTTATATCTCTAAACATTTGGACAAAGCACCAGCCATGTTACTATGACACATTTAAATTATTAGAATTTAAGAGATAGAAAACAGCAAAAATTGAACACCTGAGGCTAATAACTTGATCAAAGATGCTTCAACACAAAAACAGAAAAAGGTTTAAGCTCTTGTGTTCATACTGATCAATGTGTTCTTCGTTAAATATTACAAACACTTTGTTCAAAACCTATTGTTTTATTTTTACTTGTAACTGACGTACTGATTTCCAATTAATATAAAATCTGTTGAAAAGGCCTTCCACACCTTTGCTCTTTTTGTGGGCGAGCATGTACGTGTATGCAAAACGAAAAGTTTACCGTGTTATTATAATAAAATCATTGCATACCTGAGGACTATTTAAAGTTGTCAATGCATCTGTAACAGCTTGAACAGTTCCCTGAACATCTCCTTTTACAATTACTGGCAATTCAACCCTCAGCGGAACCTCCTCAGTATCATCTGAAGAAGTTGGGATATTCTGCACCATCTTGCCCCTAAGCCTGTCCTCTTCAAATTTCTTTTTCCTACCAGAACTAAGCATTCTAGCTCGCTCCTCAGAATGAACAGCAATGACATCATCACCGGCCATTGGCAGCCCTCGAAGCCCTTCAATCTCAACAGGCATTGCCGGAGTTGCTTGTTGAGTTGACCTCCCTGCTGCATCTTTAATAGCCCTGATTTTTCCCCACTGTGAGCCAACAACCACATGCTGTCCACAAACTAAAGTCCCTTCCTTCACTATAGTAGTCACCAATGGACCCCGTCCTTTGTCAAGTCTTGCTTCAACCACATATGCTTGAGCAGGCCCATCAAATCGTGCTTTAAGATCCATCATATCAGCCTGAAGGAGTAAAGCTACCTCTAGGTTATCCAGTCCAGTCTTTTTAATCGCTGAAACTTCAACGACCTGAATATCCCCACCCATCTCCTCCAGCAGCAAGCCCTCGGAAGCAAGCTGTAGTTTTACTTTTTCAGGATTTGCACCTGGTTTATCACATTTATTGATTGCAACTACAATTGGTACATTAGCTGATTTTGCGTGGGACACGGCTTCAAGTGTTTGGGGCATTACACCATCATCTGCAGCAACAACTAGCACTACTATATCTGTGACTGCTGCACCTCTTGCACGCATTGCACTAAATGCAGCATGACCAGGAGTATCAAGAAATGTGATTGATGCTCCTGATGACATGCCCACCACAAAGGCACCAAGATGCTGAGTAATGCCACCAGCCTCCCTGGCTGCCACTGATGTTTGACGCAAGGCATCAAGAAGAGAAGTTTTGCCGTGATCAACATGGCCCATCACTGTTACAACTGCAGGACGTGGTAAAATTTCTGAACCTTCAGTTGAATGTAACCTCTTAACATTGACGCCAACCTCCTGCAACAGCCAACAATAATGAACCAATTAAGGCATACCAGAATCCAAATATGCATCATGAAGCAAATTAAGAAAAACAAAAGAGATTGGAGAGTGGCGGAGAGGTTTTTGAGTTATTGTTCCAGAAATAAGGCAAACAGAAAAGTTATAAGAATACCCAAGTATAATAATGCTTTGATTATGGATTGAAACTAAAATATTTACCCAAACCTGTACCAAGACTTTAGGCCTAGTCTTGTCCATTACTTATTTTCGCTTTATTTCCTATGCATATTGCGCATTTAAAAAGATGGGGGGGGGGGGGGGGGGGGGGGATGCGCAAAATTTAATAATGCCAACTAATAATTTCAGGAAAAGTATATCTCAAACACCGTTGATTTCCATCAAAATTTTGCTTGCAGACTTTATCCCAAGTAACTAAAAATATTTATTAATGATAACTTTGAATCTTATAAGCTTCAAGTGAAGAAAAATAAGTAAAATATAAGCAAAATATTTTTTCCAAGCAAGTTGTTATTTACAAATGGGAAAAGACTGACAATTGACAAGCAAGCATTGGAATCAAAAGAAGGTACTAGTTTCCTATATTCACTGATTTAACATCATCTGTGACTGAGAAGAATATACCATTGCAGCAAGCTCGGCAATATCCATACCGAGAGGATCAAACTCTGATTCAATCTTTTCACCAACATTTGTGAGAATATCTTGCAAAGAAGATAATGATTTTCCAGTACGCTTTGCAAGTTCAACAAGGGTCATGCCTTCAAATATTTCTATCGTTTTATCAGGATTAGATTTGGTTGCTGCAACGTTACGAGGGACGTATGGAGCTTCAACAGGAGGCTGGTTTCTACTGCCTCTCCTCACATACTTCTCCTTCTTTGGGGTCTTCAAACCGTATGCCGCATCACTTTTTGCCCAGACTTGTGAGCTAGCATGGAAGCACCTACCAAAGTAAACAAAACTAGTTACCTCTATCTTTTGTGTTTACAATTAACCAGTTTTTAACATAAGTACTAAATCTTCAGGCATTCCAAATTCTCAACTAATGTCACTTTTTTCTTCAATGTGCAATCACACAAATTTTAGTGTTGCCTTTTTCATCTAGCCAAATGATGTTGAAAAATTCAGGACCATTTATAATAGTATTATCAGTATGTGACTAAACCTGATAGAACACTGAGTTAGTTAGCTTGCTCCCTAAGTTTTAGGGAGTCTATAGTTATTTAGTTACTGCGGAGTATGAGTTAGCAGCTCTCTCCCCAAGTTTTAGGGAGTCTTTAGTTATCTAGTTACTAGAGAGTATGAGTTAGTTAGCTCTCTCCCTATGTTTTAGGGAGTCTTTGGTTATAAAAGAAAAGATAGAGAGGTGAGTGAAAGAAGAAAAAAAGTTGCTATGAGTTTGTTAGGAGAGAAGTTCTCTCTGGATTAGGAGCTTAGCTCTGGTAGGAGTTCATAGAACTCTGGTTATTCACTTCGTTTTCTGTTTTACCTCCATTGTATTCGACTATATTTCAATAATCACTAATATTAATAATTCTCTTTCATTGTGTCTAAAATTTTGGTTTCTATCAAAACCCAACCCAATCTTCCAACCAGGATTATTAACACTGATTAGTACAACCTATCAACTCACAGAGCAGTAATTAAGGCCTCTTAAGAATCCCTCATCCCTCTGTGTACAATTTTATGCATATCTTTAAAAGTGGACTCACTGCTAGCTAGCTCTGTTCACCATGCATAGGACAAATAATGCTATCATCCTTAAACAACCTATACTGTAAAGTTATCAATGGTTCATTTTAAAACTTAAAATTTGGGTACTGTCTTACCGTATTCCACATTCTTTAGTCCCACTACAAAAACCAGCCGCACCCAAATATGAGCGATTGATGAAATCTGAATCAGATAATTTAATGTGAAAGTATAAGTATAATATACAAGTGCGTGAAATGAAATGGAACATTATAAGCATAAAAGCTGACAATTACCAGGCGTGCGTCTTGCTGAAGCATAAACATATTGCTCAGCAAATATAGAAGCAAAACTTGACCCTACCACATGCCTACGTGATGTTGTAGCCAAAGCTCTAGTAAAATTCATATATATTTTCTGCATTAAGGTAATGAAAAGGACATCATCAGAAATTTAATGAGCTGTATGACACTATTTATAAAAGGAAAAGTAACACCATCTGCAACCTGAATAATTGTTGTATGACACAATTCACATAATGAAAGGAGATGTGCATATTATAGAAGTTAACTCACCTTCTTTCCAAGCTCCAGCCACGCCATTCATAAGTTTGTAACTCTGCAGATTTAGGCAAAATGAAAATTATTTACAAAAAAGATAGAGAGGGAACGTGATGGAAGTAGTACACAAATCATTAATGGTGGATTTATTTATCAGTTAGCGGCAAGACAACAACAAAATCCATTCTGATGTTTCAGATTGTATGTTGAAAATATCTCTTAGTCTCTTAAGTTCCCCCCCACAAAGGAGTTACGATGAAAAACAAGGAATGCCCAATCATAATACTATATATAAAAAAGAGGACCAAAAGCAACCGTACATTATTGATTTTTCATGTAACTGGCACTTTCCCTGGTTGGACAATTTCGGAAATTATAAATTTGATGAGTGCATTCGTGGAAACCAAGATCAGTACGAAACTTCGAAATAACAATAATTGCCACAGCGGGAAACTGTGAAATTGCATTTAGCTAAATATATCAACAAAAAGTCTCACATTGAATGAGATATGGCTTGAATATATGTTTATAAGTCCGGGAAATATTCACCTTGAGTTAGGCCAACCTAAAATTCTAAGAAATGCTCAAGAATCAAATAGTGAATAAGGTTCAATGGTTGTTCTAAAGTATCCAAACTTCATTTTGCTTTGGAATTCAACAATTTTGATGTTATCAATTGCAGCAATGGTTTTTCTAAATTCCTCAAATCCTTTGAGTCTTTAAAAGGAAAACCCCTAACTACATCACACAAAAAGTGAGACTCCACCAGACCAAACATCTGCAATTTGTTGCTAACTTGTACTATGGTGTACAAGGTTGAAACTAGTGGCCGAGCTAGACTAAAGTATTGGGGTGGGCCGCCAAAACAAATTTTAATTTATAAATCAAATATGCAAATCATAAATCATAATGTATACCAAAAAATTAAACTACATGACTTAAAATGATACATTATGCGATGAGCACGACTTAAAATTATCAATAATAGTCTCTAAACTGATACTTACATATATAAACTGACATACTATCTACTAAAAAACCAGCTTTCATCTTATTTCTCAACTTACTCTTGATAATTAATCAACAAACGATAACAATAAATAAATCCTCGTGAGCATAGCTGACCAAAAAAAAATCAACAATAAATCAATAAATATGAACACTTATGGAAAACCATTCCCCACCTCATTGAATCAATAAATCAACTCAATTTCATACATGTTCGTTCCCAGCCTCATTTATGCACAGTTACAGAAGAATTAACTTCATCAACCTTACTTTTCAATAACAAAAACATAGCCTATGCACAAATCAACAACTCAACAATAACAATAGTAGAATCAGCTTCGTATCAATACAGCTTTTCAATAACACCAACAATAACATAGATGAATCAACTTCATCCACGTAGCTTTTCGATAACATAATAACAATAACAACAGCTTACAGCAATAAATCAACATTCAATAACAAATCAGACACTCAACACATTCAACAATAGAGTTATAGAGATTAGAGAGAACCATAAATCAATAAAAAGTTAACAAAAAAAAATCAGAAATCAGAGAGTAGGGAAGAAAGGGGTTTTGAAGAAGAGAGACCTGCGAGAGAGGACAAAAATCAGAGAGATGAGAGAACGGCGGTCGACGTTGGAAGGGCAGTGTGGTGTGGTGGGTTGCGCAGGCTGGCAGGTGGTGGCGTGGACATGTGTTGCCGGTCGCGGTTATGTGTGAATGTGTGAGGAGAAGGATTACATGCGTGTGGGAGACTAGGAGTGGAAAGGAATGGTTTTGTTGTAATTTTTATTATTCACCAAGGGCACCATAGTAATTTCCACTAAAATCTATACTCTAGTCTCTTTTTTTTTTGACATAAGTTTGCATAAAACAGGCGTGGAACAAAAGATTATACAAAAGAGAAAAGAAATTAAAGCTGCCAATATTGTTTAAACACTGCCCCTAATTTGTTAATCTTGTTTCCCAACGTATACAGAAGAATAGCACTCAAAGATTGTTTTCTTACAAAATCATGCAGTTCACTATATTGATATGAAAGGTTCTCAAGATCAGTAGTATCAACTATCAACAATTTAACAGCTCAATTTCTTATTAGGAGAACTAGCTAACTTTCATGTAACAGTTGACAAACCCAAGTTTTATCACTGATTATATATGCATAAGAGAGTTCATTATATAATTGAGAGTGAACTGGCTAATTTCCGTCTGTTTCTATCATTTTATTCATTATATAATTGAGTTAAACAGAACTGTATATATGCATATGATTCCTGCACTTTCTAATCTTTAGGGTGTGTTTGGTAACACAAATAAGCTAGCTTATAGCTTATTATATGAGCTTATAAGCTTGTTTCAAAAAATTAGAGGTGTTTGGTAACAAGCTTTTTTTACTAGCTTATAGTTTTTTTTTCAGATGCTATTTCAAGTAGCGTTTGAGCTTATAGCTTATAGCTTTTTACATTTTATTCCATTTTTACCCTTTAATTTAATAACTACCCACTACCAATTATGTCATTTTATATTTATTAACCACTTTAAAAGCTAATTTTACCAAACACTTTAATTTCAATTAGCTAGCTTTTCAGCTATCAGCTATAACCTATAAGCTAGCTTTTTAGCTATCAGCTAGCTTATAGCTTATTTTTACCAAACAGGCCCTTATTAATTTGTACCAGCTCTTTGTACTAGCCCCTTATTATGTATTATTACATGTTAATCTCTCATTCCTTTGTCAATATTCACTCACTATATAAACATACATGTTCGGTCCAATTCATGAATTATAACAATTCCATCAATGTTTCTTAATTCAAATATCAAGACCAAATTGTGGTTGCTCGTTCTGCTAAGGACACTTAAAGACTCATAAAATATGATCTTAAATTAAAATCTATTAATAGTTTCATTTCATTCTTAAGCAAAAAATTATGCCTCAAAGCACCATAGAGTACATAAAACACTATCACGGTCATCAATGGGATCAAAATAGCAAGGAAAAATCACATTCAACACCAATTCTCATTCATTCATATAAATAACAAGCAAAAATCACATAAAAAATCATTAACAAGAAAAAATCAAAATCAAGCAAATCAAACACAGGAACAAACAAAAATCACATACATGCTACAAACCTCACAAACCCAAATTTTTGCTTACAATAAAAAAAAAATGCATAAACCTCAGAAACCCAGAAACAAAAGGGAATTAGGGTTAAAGAATTACCTTGGCAGAACTGAAACGGTGGTCACTGGTCACGAACTGAAACAAATCAAATGATGATCATGAGTTCACGAACTGAAACAAATCAAACGCAAAATGCAGAATCACAGCTTTAGGTTCGATTTTGGGATTTTGGGTTCACAAACTGAGAACTGGAACAATTTGGTTGGATGTGGATTTGGGATTTTGGTTCGATTTATATTTGGGAAGTGAGGAGTGAGAAGTGTTTCACGTATTTTCACGGCATAGTAACAATCTCATAATAAGAGCTGAGTGAAAAGGATGGAGACAGAGCGTCCGAGCGCAAATGTATGATGGCAGAATAGTGGGGGTATTTGATATACTACTGCTCAGTAAAGTAGTATTACACAGATAATATTGATAATAAACATAAATATAATTGCTCAAAATTCATCATTATTGAAAATAACAGCAACAGAACAAGAGAAGACAATTGGAACAGGGTTCGCGTAGCATTGTGCAAAGGAGTAAAACATGCATTGTGCAGAGAGAGAAAGATGCGTTAGATTTGATTTACCTGTTGAAGCTCAGAATTGTTTAGTTTGTGCTACCTCATTCGGAACGCTGGTCTGGTCTTGATTCCAGATAAAACAAGCACAGTACAACAGTAGGGTTAGTTAAGTTTTCTTGCAAAAAGGGAATTCAACAAAGTAACCACGGTTTTCTCCTCAGGATCTCACTTCCGTCATAGTGTGTTCGCGCACTCGGATATCCCTCACCGTTTGATCAAGATCCTACAATTTACATTTAAGTTTCGTACTTTTTATTATGAAAAATAAATAAAATATTTTTAAAGCAAATAAAAAATAAATAAAGACAAAAAAATAATGGGTGTTTTTTGTTTTGAAACAAAAAATAATGGTGTTAAAATGCATGAATGGGTGTTTTTTTTTCCTAAATGTAAAGAACCTAATTTCTTTTTTCCAATTCTATACTTTAAAAATGTGTCCAAAAAAAAATCTATCCTTTAAAAACAAAAAAAAAAATGGATGTCACACGGTTTTAGCATTGAAATTGTTGGTTCTATACATATTTTTAATGACGTGGAATGTTTCTAGTTTGTTAACACTCAATTTAATTACATTTTTATATGATTACTGGCGGTTATTTCACGTCTGTCTGTGTCTAATTTATGTCCAAAAAAAGACATGTTTTATGTTATGAGATTGTTAGTAGAAAATTTTTGCTTGCTAAAAAAAAGATACGTCTTATGTTTTGGTGAGTTTGTTAATAAAAGATTTTTGTTGCATACTAAAAAAAATCAAGGATATTGTTAATATTATGAAAAGTTCAAACCAAAACTCATGTATTCTCTTTATATATAGTATAGAATGATATAGATATATATATATATACACACATAAGATAATTATACTTTTATTTACATGACACATAAGATAATTATACTTGAATTAAAGGTAAACGGACAATAAGCTATACTACTAATTTTTTTTATGACAAAATCAATCATCTTAAGCACTACATCCAAAGACTTAGGGTAGGGGACACCACATTGTTATGCACGACTCTTTTAATATCCACAACTTTTGTTGTTAGGAAACCAAAGGTGTCAAATGCAAATCGTAAAAATGCATAATGATTGTCGGTATACGCACTTTCATATTTGGTCATTTTGCTTGAAGCAGCTTCGAGGATCATCTTTCATACAGTAAAATCCTCAATCGTCAATCCCATCGGTGGAGAAACTTCAGTCAAGTCCATACATGTTTTCTTCCTACTTGTGCATGTTTAATTAGTTAACTCATTTATTCATATTTACCGGTGTGAATAATATTTAAGTTTTTTCAATAAAAAAAATTTCAAAATTTTCAAATAATTACGTAAACAATATGTATGAAAACATCTCCAATAAAAAAACAATTAGGTTAGTTGCTTAACTAATATTTTACTGGCCAAAATTGCCACATAATATTTACACAATTCTTAAGCAACCAAACTAGATTTCACTCTAATAGGAGTGATCAAAATAAGAAATACATGCTAAGGATTGCTTCCACCGATATTGTTTTTTATTACTTAAGATTGAGTATATTTTCAATGGTTAGGATTGCTTCTACAAGCTTTGAAACTTAATTTTAAGCAACTATAAACTCCACGTCAACTCACTCTAATAGTAAAAAACACTAAAGAAATGTTAATCGCTCTAATAGTGAAAAACAAGAAATGTTAATCGGTATTCTTCAAATTCTTGTTTCCACTCTTGTTTTTAAGAGATATATGTTAAGGGAGGTATTCCTGCTTGGACACAAGCTTAAATGTCATATGTTTACAACTTTCAAAGACTTACTGGCCAGTTATGTAGTTGGGCTAAGCTCATTTGAAATACTGTCATTCCTTCTTAAAAGTCTTTTTTGTTTTGGAGACTCCTTCATAATAAGCTCTCAAAACAGATGAGAACTTGACTTTGAGAGGTTGTAACTTGCCTTCAATTTGAAACTTGTGCCTCGCTCACGCAGAAACTTCTCACCACCTCTTTCTGCAATGTCCTTTTGCTCTATGTTTATGGAATTGGTTAGGTTTTATTATTCAACTGAATATAAATTTAACTTCTTTATCCACTGTTTTTGAAATTTGCAATAAAGGTTGTAGTCCTCAATGCAAACTGATGATTAGAGCTGTCATTATCAATATTATTAACATTATATTGCTTAGCAGAAATAATTTGAGATTTAACAATGTTAAACTACTCCCTCCGTCCCGATTTATAAGGGAAAAAATAGACTTTTTTTGTCCCAAATTATAAGGGAATTTGTTGAAATTTGACCAATTTAATTTTGAAATTCCAAAAATACCCCTAGTTATATTTTCCAAAGCAATTAATTACCAAGACTCTAGGATTGTAGTGCTACGGTACTGATGCAAAACTCTCAAAGGGAATGAATATGACGTAATGGCAATTGTATTGAACCAAGTAACATCAATTCTTGGTACTATTTTTTTTTTACTTTGCCACTGATGAGTAGAAGTTGATGGGTCATTGGTGCTTTTAAATGGAGTAGTGTACGAGAAGCACTTAGAAATTAGGAGCAAGTTATTAAATTGTTTTGTTTTTTCATAGAGTAAGTTAATAAGGGTATTTTTTGAAACAAAATTATGTTTTTGATAGATTTTAGAATATTAAATGAATTTCTTAATAAGTGTGTTTTTTTTTCCCTTATAAATCGGGACGGAGGAAGTATATTGGAACTCGGTCATTGCTTGGATTGTGGTAAGTGTGAATATGACAGGAAATCAAACTTCTTTGACAATAAGCTCTTCTGTTTTGGATTTCTCCGTGCTTAAAGCTTTTAAGGTCATAACTCATTTTTCAGAGGCTACCAAAATCATTGAGGTTATATGGCACCCTCCTATGCTGTTTGAGTTAAGTGTAACACTGATTGTGCAACTCATGGCAGTCCACCAGGTCCTTTTGCTTGTGGTGGTTTATTTAGCAACTGTCATGGTATTTATTTAGGAAGCTTTGCTGAGTTTCTTGGGAATTCTAATGCTTTTGTTGCATAAATTTCTAGTGTCATGTGTGTCACTGAAGTTGCTTTTGATAGAGGTTGACATTCTTTGTGGGTGGAAT
Source organism: Trifolium pratense (assembly GCF_020283565.1). Taxonomy (NCBI): domain Eukaryota; kingdom Viridiplantae; phylum Streptophyta; class Magnoliopsida; order Fabales; family Fabaceae; genus Trifolium; species Trifolium pratense. The sequence continues at coordinate 19,255,931 of NC_060060.1, forward strand.
AAAGCTTGTTGTTTTAGCTTTTAAGTCTCCTAATATGGTGCCTTGGTCTCTCAGAAACCGTTGGGAGAACTGTTTATTCAAGACTTTGAGTATGAATTTTATGATCACTTATGTGTTTATGGAAGTTAGCTAATCTTGGTCTTTCTTTGCAAAATTTTGTTTGGTAGTTTGAGATTCCTAATGCAATTAAGGAAGACTATTCTAGGATTATATCTTAGGTCTTTCTTGTTTTAGATTTTGCTAGCTTGAGGGTTTGATTTATGTCCCCCCTCTCTTTGTATTTTGGTTTATTTCTTTTAAGTTTTAATATATTATGGTGTTGCCTTTAAAATAAAAAAATGTCATATGTTTAGACACATATATAAAGGGAAAAAAATAGACTTTTTTTTGTCTCAAATTATAAGGGAATTTGTTGAAATTTGACCAATTTAATTTTGAAATTCCAAAAATACCCCTAGTTATATTTTCCAAAGCAATTAATTACCAAGACTCTAGGATTGTAGTGCTACGGTACTGATGCAAAACTCTCAAAGGGAATGAATATGACGTAATGGCAATTGTATTGAACCAAGTAACATCAATTCTTGGTACTATTTTTTTTTACTTTGTCACTAATGAGTAGAAGTTGATGGGTCATTGGTGCTTTTAAATGGAGTAGTGTACGAGAGAAGCACTTAGAAATTAGGAGCAAGTTATTAAATTGTTTTGTTTTTTCATAGAGTAAGTTAATAAGGGTATTTTTTGAAATAAAATTATGTTTTTGATAGATTTTAGAATATTAAATGAATTTCTTAATAAGTGTGTTTTTTTCCCTTATAAATCGGGACGGAGGAAGTATATTGGAACTCGGTCATTGCTTGGATTGTGGTAAGTGTGAATATGACAGGAAATCAAACTTCTTTGACAACAAGCTCTTCTGTTTCGGATTTCTCCGTGCTTAAAGCTTTTAAGGTCATAACTCATTTTTCAGAGGCTACCAAAATCATTGAGGTTATATGGCACCCTCCTATGCTGTTTGAGTTAAGTGTAACACTGATTGTGCAACTCATGGCAGTCCACCAAGTCCTTTTGCTTGTGGTGGTTTATTTAGCAACTGTCATGGTATTTATTTAGGAAGCTTTGCTGAGTTTCTTGGGAATTCTAATGCTTTTGTTGCAGAAATTTCTAGTGTCATGCGTGTCACTTAAGTTGCTTTTGATAGAGGTTGACATTCTTTGTGGGTGAAATAAAGCTTGTTGTTTTAGCTTTTAAGTCTCCTAATATGGTGCCTTGGTCTCTCAGAAACCGTTGGGAGAACTGTTTATTCAAGACTTTGAGTATGAATTTTATGATCACTTATGTGTTCATGGAAGTTAGCTAATCTTAGTCTTTCTTTGCAAAATTTTGTTTGGTAGTTTGAGATTCCTAATGCAATTAAGGAAGACTATTCTAGGATTATATCTTAGGTCTTTCTTGTTTTAGATTTTGCTAGCTTGAGGGTTTGATTTATGTCCCCCTCTCTTTGTATTTTGGTTTATTTCTTTTAAGTTTTAATATATTATGGTGTTGCCTTTAAAACAAAAAAATGTCATATGTTTAGACACATATATAAATTTTTTAAAAAATTAATAGAAAATATAATGAAATGATGTGACTACATTTAATTGTTGTGCATTGTCGGTGTAAATTTTTTTTACACATACATTTAATGATGCGTTGTCATATCATTTAATGAATGTGACACATCACGTGTTTTTAAATATCATACATGATGTGTCAGTATATTATTGAATGCATGTGTAAAATAACTTTACACTGACGGTACATATAAATTAAATTATTATTTTATATTTAAATTTTTTCAATTGTGTGTGCCTAAATATTTTTTTATTTTGGTTTGTGTCTATGTTAGAATTTCTTCTTTGTGCCTATAGATTAATGAAAACTAGGAATGAATTCTCTCACGTGTAATTTACACTTGAGAGAATACAGTGTGGTTTGTTATAATTGATTAAGAGAGAGAAACATATAAAAATTTAGAAAAAATGAATTTACATGGTGTTAGATTACATTTTATTCTCTCAAGTGTAAATCACAGTTGAGAGAATTCATTCCCATGAAAACTTCTAGGAGTACTTTAAAAAAAATTGAATATAGCAACCCTAAAAACATAAACTTTAAAAAGTCAGTCACCTAGGTCAAATAAAACAGACGCATGATTAAAAAAGTCTAGAAGATGAGAACGTATGGCTTCAGTTAAAAAAATTCAAAAATTATTCCCAAAAAAATAAAAAAAACTCAAAAAAATAAAAATAAAAATGCAAAACGCGAAAAAAACGATGACAGTCCAATAAAATGAACCTGTGACGAAAATGCACCCACGTGGCAGGTAAGATTACGAAACCCTAAGAAGAATCTTCATCGATAGGTTGCTTGGAAAAGAGGAAAACAGTGTGAATGACTCCTCACGAAATCGCCACCAATAAAAACCCCACCGTCCTAATCCCTTCTCTCTCAGGCGCCGTCTTTCTCGAACCTTTTCTCCGCCGCCTCATCCACCTAGGGTTTCTCGTTTCTTATTCCTATTCATAAACCTCATCCTGAAATTGAAATTGAAATTCTAATTGATGAGAAAAAACCTATAATAACAAAAATCGAGAGGAATAGGTGAATAATCGGTTTTGTTGATTTTGTTTTCATGATTTTGGATTCAGTTTTGAATAATTGTTTGTTATTGTATGAATTTGTTACTTTATCGGGTTTTGGAATTTTTGTATCTGTTGACTTCGACGTTGGAACTTGGATTTTTGTAGATCGGCGTTGTTTTCGATTGTTCTGAGTTTTCTTATCGATTTTTGTGTTTTCTGTAAATTTTTGGGGATTTGTTTGTGGATGCAAGTGAATTTGATAGTTTTTTTTTTTGGTTTTGTTGATTCCTTGATCTAGTTGGATTTGTTTGTTGATAGTTGTTGTTTTGTTATTTTAATTTGGTGAAATATGTTTAGCTTCGTCTGATTTGTATTTTTGTTTCCTGGTTTCATGATCAGGAATATAGGTGTTTTCAGAGAAAAGAATGTACAGTGTGAACGGTAAACGCAGTGCTTGGTATGAATAACTTTTTTAATATGCTTTTAGTCAATTTTGTGGGTTTTTTGTTAATTTTTTTTGATATATGAATTTCTTGTTCTTTTAACTTCGTTGTTATGCTCGACGACTCTTTCGGATTTGAGCACTAATACTTGTTGGAAACTTAGATGATTTTTTTATTCAAGACTAAGAAATCCTCAAGGCTGCCTTGTATGCCATTTTTTAAACGGAAATGCTAAAAGAGTTCCCTTAGCTCACTTGTTAAGTTATCAAATATTGAAATTTTGGTGTATTCAACCTTTTTAAAGTTTAAATTTTTTCATATGCTTAACTAGTACCCTTAGGGCACTTGTTAACATAACCCTTTATGGAATTATTTTTGCTTGATAACTTGAGTTTTGAGAGATTAAGTTAAGATATATTCATCATACATTCTCTATATGTTATGTGGTTTATTTTTAGATTTGTCGGATGAATAGAAATTGTTGGTTTTGTTAGTTTCCCTTCACGACAAGTTTGGAGATAATAGGCTAAGAGCTATTAATCACACACACTCTTTATGCGGGTTATTTTTAGATTTATCGGACGAATAAAAATTGTTAGTTTTGTTAGTTTCCGACCTCTCTCTTTGATCTTATTTGATGTTTATTGAATACATTTAAAACTATTTGATTCTTTGTCAAATGTTTTAAAATGAAAGTTTTTTAAAAGTATAAGTAAATGTTGATTATAATATCAGATAATGACAAATTTTAAATTTATAAGAACTTTTGTCTGTTTGATCATTAAAATGATAATAATCATAATAATAATAATCAACGGTGCATCATTAATTGATTTCAAATAAACATAAACATGAAACTAGTACATTATTTTGCTTATTTATTTTTTCCTTATTTTCTTTTTTGGGCTTTTGAGAAGTGAGATACTAATTATTGCACTGAAAAATACCGATGTATTTAAAAAGTTTGGCAAAATTGTGTGGTGCATGTAGCTTATTGGTCAGAAGATAAGTCTATGTCAATTAGATGTTTATCTTCCAGAAGGGTCAACAGGGTGATGCATGAGCATCTTCTATAATATTTCTCTTTTACATTGTCTGTTCTGTTTTTATTTAAAAATATTATTCATATTTTAAATGGTAGCATGTGGCCTTTTCATAAGGTCTATAGACTTTGTTTGGGAGTTAGGGGGGAAAGGGAGGGGAGGGGGTGGATGAGGGAATCCATCACCTTATTTGAAGGGGAGGACTGGTGATTAATATATTATTATTAGAATGAGGGGAATCCTCACCTTATTTGGAGGGTGTTTTTGGAGGGAAAGTCTTGTCATTAATATTTTAATTGTTTATAATGAGAGAAATTATTTGAATTAGTTTTCAAATCCTTCCAAACTGTATTTTTTTTTAAGTTCGCCGTATTTGGGAGAGGTTTAGTTCTATCTGCATGCAAGGTGGGAGATTATCCTTCCTTCCCCTTTGCTCGTCCCTTTCTCCTCAAAGCACTCCCCTTCATTTCCCTTCCAAATCCCAAACAAAGCCTAAGGTTATAGCTGGGCTTTGAAAGATTGAGGTGGGCTTAGTATGTTAGTAACCCTGAATAAATTGTTCTACAGCGTATCATCTTTTATAGCGGCACACGTGGTGCTAGAAGCTTAAGAAAGCATGGGTCTTTCTCCTTACTATTTATATATGCAATACTGACCAGATTACTTATTAAAGACTTTGTTGCTATACTATTAATCTATGGACGAAAATGGAAATAAATGGAGAAGTTTTCTTTGCCTTTAATATTTTTCTTAGCTTCTTGGAGATAGTATTTTTGCAAATATCACCTAAAAGCCGCAGTGTTTTAGATTGATTGTTTTGTCACACATGGAATACTTCTATTGATTAATTTATTATTTATCATGTCAACTTTATAATGACTTGTACATGATTCTATACATTAGTTCCATATTCTAATTTATCTTATATATCTAGGGAGTTCCAAATATTCTTGATGTCATTGTCCTCACCGTCACTGGCACACTCTATTTAAATCCGGCCAAGGCCTAGAATTCTATCTGACTGCTGCATCTGAGATTTTATATTTGAACGTGTTTAAAGATATTGATCTAGTAGAGAAAAATGGAAGCAAACAACGAAAAGGCATTGGGTAGGGCTGTGCTCAATCTGAAGCGTAAGCGTGCTTCTCGATATAATACATGTCCAGATGGAGCTCTGCGTTCAGTGTTACCTCAATGGACATCACTAATATCACAAAGAAACAAGGTTGTTAAACGGATGAGATTGAACAGGTACAAAAGCAAGCCGACGAACTCAGAGATTACTTTTGGGCAGTCGTTGGTTAGGTATTATATGAATTATAAGAAGAGCGGACGCCCAGAACGTTTGATGGTCTATCAAAATGGCGGATGGAAGGACTTTCCTCAGGTCGTTGTTGACTTGGTTAGGAAAGATTTTGATGCAAAGAAAGCAGCTGCAGAGGTGGAGTTAAATGGCGATCATCTTGTGCTGAATTTTTTGCACATGTATCAGATGAATTTGAAAACTGGTTTGCAGCAACCTATTGCTTGGATTGATGAGACAGGGTGCTGCTTTTTCCCCGAAATTTATGCCACTTCTGATGAAGGGCCTTATGATCTCTGCAATCAGGACAGGGGAAAAGGTCATGAATATCCTAATGAATCTAATGAAATTAAATTACATTTAGAAATTGAAATAAATGGAGTGAATGAATCCAAGTTGGGGGAGTGCAGTGGTGAGTCCAATGTTATAGTTAAGCATATTGAAATCGATGCTAAACAAGCCTGCAATCAAAATGATTTAGAAATTGAAGATAGCAGTAATGAAATGGGAAATGTTGGTGAGGCCATTGAGCAAAATAATGATATAGGTTTTAATGCTTATAATGAAGCTGTATATGGAAAGTTAGATTTGGATACTGTACAGAAGATGTTTCTTAAGGGAATTGGTAGTTTTGTTAGTGCTGACATAGTTGAGATTTACCCCTTCTCAAGTACATTAATGCAATCACGATTTGAGCTTTTTGAGAAGCAAGCTGAAATTACAAAAAATTGTCGTGGGGATGCTAATGTTCGATATGCTTGGCTTGCTTCTTCTAAAGGAGAACTATCTACTATGATGAAGTGTGGGCTTGGTCATTGTGGACTATCTGCATCTAAATGCACACATGGCACAGGTGTTCATCTTGCAGCTGCTACTTGTCCCTTTGCCAGGTTGAATTTCTAATCATTATTATATTTTAACAGTAAAATCTTCTAAATACTAATAATATTGATGAAGTTATTCAAATAATTTGTTTAGTTAAACCAAAATGAATCGCAATGTAGAAGCTTCCTTCCTTTGATTTTAGATCATATATATTTAAGGATGGAGTTCTAAGAATACATCTCTTCGTGGTAATTTTTTTAGTCACTATTATTACGGTCTTGTTAATTTTTTTCCTTGAAAATATTATAAATTTGATATTTTTGTTGCGTGCTAAGAACTCCCCCATCTCTTCATGGTAATTTTTTTAGTCACTATTATTACTGTGTTGGTTAATGTTTTTCCTTGAAAGTATTATAAATTTGATATTTTTTGTTGCATGCTAAGAACCCCCCCCCCCATATTTACTTATAAATGAACATTGTCTTTACTGTTCACTGTTGTTTTTTTTTTATCATATTTGTATTTTTATACTAGATTTCTAGATTATTCTGTTGTAATGTTTAGAGAAGGATTCAAGTTTGGCTTATTTACAGTGCTAGATACTGTGATGTTGACGAAAATGGGGTTCGACACTTGGTCTTTTGCCGTGTAATTATGGGGAATATGGAGCTTCTCCGTCTTGGCACTAGACAGTTTCGTCCCAGTAATAGTGACTTTGATAGTGGGGTGGATGACATCCACAATCCAAGATACTATATAGTATGGAATATGAATACGAACACCCACATCTATCCAGAATTTGTTGTTAGTTTCAAGGTCTCTTCTAATGCTGAAGGTGAAACATTGTTCCTTTAGTTTTTTTTATGTCTTCTATTTCTTTATATTTTCCTAACATAAAAAGATCCTATCCATTTTGTGTTTATAATATTTTTATATGGTACTTAATGAGTTGATCAGAGGAACTAGTTGAATACGGTTTCCATTTGGATGGAAGGTTTCATCCCTAGATTGTTGATATCTCCTTCTGGTTGGGCACTTGAGCTTCCTCATTGTCAATGGATCACTTCATGTCTTGTCAATGACATAGTCTTCTGTTTCCGCTGCTAAGTTTTACGAGTGCCCTTCCTTTTGGAAACATGTTGCTTTCTTGATCACTGATTTTTTATGCATTTTTACAGGCCTTTTGGGAAGTGAGAATAAGAAAAATATTTTGGAGGTTAATTCAGCTAGCCATGGTCCTAAAATCTTGCCTCGCTCTGCGTCTTCGACAGTAGACTCCGTAAGTTCTTTGGTATTTTGAGCATATATTTCCATTGTGACGGGTGGTGTATTTTTTATATGTAACTACCAATTTTACTTATTTTATATTTTTTTACTTTGTTTAAATTTATCTCTTGATATTAAGATAGATAGCCAATGTGGTTGATCTTTTGTAAAAAGAAAGCAAATCAGTTTAACTTGGATTTGATGCTTTAGTTTGTGCAAGAAATTATGCCTGGTTCTGAAAAATGGGTTGCTTATCTGTAAAAGGATTAAATCCAGAATATAAAGGAATTGAGAATTCAATGAAGGTTTTCCTTGTCTGAAGTTGTCTGCTAGTTATAGTATAATGATTAAAATTAAAAACATGTTGCTTTCAGTGCTAAGAAAAGTTGCTGCAAATAGTTTTTGAACTCAGATCAGTTCTGGAGATGCGGCATCAATTAGGATTTTTGAATGCAGAAAATTATTTAGATGAGACAGGAGATTAATTTAATTTCCAAATAATTGCATAGGTAAAAGGAATGATGGTGATAACGTATTAACGTAGTGATAACAATGCTTCTCATGATTTTCTGGGGAAATATTCCTGTTTGTAGTCTAAAATCATATTACCTACTGCATAAAATTTTACAATTGATATACTTTTTCCTTTTTAAATTCTAATAAGGATATTTTATAGATTTCTGTTACATCAAGGTCTTGAAATTTCAATTTGTTTTATCAAGCAATTCAGTCAGATCAAAAAGCATCAGTCCACAGTCAAATGTGTGCATGTAGTAGTGTGTTATTGCTAAATGCACAACACTTTTGGGTTCTTTTTTATCCTAAATTTGCTTTTGGTTTGAAATTTTCTATTGTTAAGATTTGTTGTCAATAAAGAAAACTATCCAATCAATTTTTGAATTGTGGATACCTCAGGGAACAGCAACTAGTTTGCCTAAAGCTCCAACATCCCCTTGGATGTCTTTTCCTATGCTTTTTGATGCTATTAGAGACAAGGTTCTTGCCGAGGATATGGAAGTTATCAATATGCATTATCTGGACTTCAAGGTATGTAATGTAAACTCCCTTTACTTGGATGCCCCTTTCTGTCTTGACTTCTCTAATATAAACTGTTATTGTTTTCTGATAATCACCAGTCAAAAAAGATGACTCGTGTTGATCTTGTGAAGAAGTTGAAGGATATTGTGGGAGATGCTCTCTTGAGAGATGCAATATCTGGTCATCATCGCAAGGTACTTTCCTCTTGACTTTGATTTTTTCTGCATGTTCTTCTGCTGTGGTAACTAATGCCTTCTTAAATCTATACTTCGGAAGGAAAAATAATGTTTTTTTAAGCAAAGGAAAAATAATGTCTAAAATAATATAGTAAATGCAATAAGCTAAAGAACGGGTAAAGAGAATTGTCATTGTTTTTAAAATTGGCATTAAGAAGAATGGTAAAATGAAGATGAAATTGGATGTTGCCATGTTGGTACCTTTTGCAGTACCTATATACCCGTTGGTAATAAAAACCGAACTTTTGTCAAAAAAAAAAAACTGAACTTTGGCACCCTGCCCCTAAAAAATAAAATACCAAAAAATGCCCAATTTAATATAGCTTGAGTTGAACCCACAACCTTTTTTGATCTGTAAGCGCATTAGGCCGCTAGTTCCAATTTTCTTCCTCGATTTAATCCCTGACTCTAGTGAGTGGTGTATCTGCTATGTAGTTATACTTATACCTCCTAATTGTAATTGCTTCTTGCAGATACCATCCCAATCATCTTGCGTGGTCAAAATGGAATCCTGAGGCTACCTCATTATGTATGGGGAGGTCAACTTTACTCTTCAAACTTTGCCGACTTAACTTGGATGGAACACTCTGCACCAGCCAAAATGAACATGTGAATATTGTTAAGTTCTTGGGATAACTGTGCTTTTAAATTTTCTTTTGATTGCTTCCTATTTTCGTCATGGAACATACTTGCTTTTAGAACTTCTTTTGAGTTTACTTTGAACAATCTTTGATCAGATGCACCGTCAAGCACAATATAGTTTAAACCTAAACGTTGGATTTTATTTTATCATAAAACTGTATTTGGATTGTCCTTATTGTTTTTTACACTTCAAATTGAGCTGTCTTTTCGCACCGGATTGTTGGATTGAGAATCTTAGTTGATGGGTCGCCATATATTTTTATTTGTTTCTTTACCGTATCTATTTATCATTTATTCAGCAAGAGATGTTTTTGTTTCATGCTTATGAGTATTATCAATTCTCTACTAATAAAAGTCTGAGATATTCATTTATTTATGCTTTGCGATTTTTCATTGGGATGAGAAAAATATTTCAGAACAATTATTATCGTGTAGTAGAGTTTTATGTTTCTTTTCTATTAATATTATAAAAAAAACAATATCATCAATTGCCCATTAGCTTGATAAGGTTTCATTGAGATATTTCATTTCTAGTCGCACTCTTTGAAATTATTTTTCATTATTTGTAGTTTGAATTATTGTGTTCCTTCTATAAAATATTTATTCATATTTTTTCTTTGACTAATTAAATGATCATACTTTAGATGTTTTCTCCCGACCCCTCCCCCCCCCCGGCTTTTCTTTTTTACCCCTTGAATTTTTGTTTTTGCCCTTGGGGTACTTCGGGTTGTACGAACCGAAGTTTTTTGTCATGCTCAAAAAATTCGGTTAATAAAAACCAAAACTTTGTGTTCCAAATTTTTTTCCAGATTTTCTGCATAAATTCAACATTAGACTCTCAACTTCCACAATTTATTTGAAAAACTAAATAATATCCGATTTGAGTAAACGACCACTCGTTGGAAAGCTTAGGGTGTCAAGATTACAAATATAATTTTTGTTTTGAGGGTAAACTATCCAATTGGTTCAGTTTGACCAAATAATGGGTAGAAACAAAGCAGCAACTTTTCTCAAACTTGTAGGTAGATTTTCTCATACAACAGCTTATGACAAGTTCTTTAAGGTAGTTTATGAGAAAAGGGCTAGTAAATTTCTCATACTAGTAAATTTTGTCAATCCTGTAGTAAACTTGTAGAAACAAAACTCTTTAAGGTAGTTTATGAGAAAAGAGCTTATCATAAATGCTAAAAGTAAGTTATGCCAAAAAACAGCTTATGCAAACAACTTATTATTTTTGTATACGCTATTTTTATAAGTTCAAAAATAAGCTATAATTTATGCAAATAAATAAAGTTTCATGTTAATTCATAAGTTTTCACCAACAAAAATTGTATCTTTATAAGTTGTTTTCTCATAATACTGCATAAAAGTTTATTTATTTCAATAAGTTGTTTCACATAAGTTAAAAAATATGTCAATTCAAACGGACCCGTTGTATTTCACTAGTTAAATTTTGAGAGAATTTTATAACAAAACATGTAAGTAATATCGTATAAAAATCATGATTTATATGAAATAGCGTCCTAAAAAAGCATATGGCAAGAAAAAAGAAATCACAAAGAAAATGAAATCAAGCACAAGAAATCACAAAGAAAATAAAATCAAGCACAAGGGTGAGAGCATCCTCTTCATCTCCAACGATCGGGATTTTCAAAAGGTCAATTTTTCGTTTTTAGCTAATCTAAATTTGCAAAAATTCAGCAATAGAACTATCTTTATGTGGACTTTCCGATCTAACCTAAGAAGGTTTGGAAATCACAATAACAATGAATTAGTGCATCATTCTATATTTTGAAACAAAAAATAAAGGACAAAACATTATTTAAAAACAAAAGTTCTTCATTCTCAAATTATGTGCGAATAAAAAAGAAAAAAGCTTGATTAATTAAAAAACTAAAACCACAAATCAACTAGAATATGTAAAACAAAAATGTATTTTTTTTAAAGAAATATCAAATAAAATATGTGAAATTGGCAAAACGATAGTGGCAGCAAAGTAATATTCCTCTTTCCGCCACATCGTTCATCTTCCTATTCTCTCTACGTTCACCATTTGGATCCATCCATCCAAAAAAACCCGTTAAAATGTCTTCAATTTCATGCACAAAATTAACACTATTCACCATATCAGCACTCATCATCCAGTTCATCGGTCTCTCGCTTTTCGTCTTCGCTTTCTTCCCTGTCAAACCACTTCTATCCGGCTACAGGTACTAACTAACAACTTCAACTTCACTTCAATTCTCTCTCGCACGCGTTCATTTGATTTTCTTTTCGTTTTTAGTGGCTCTGAGAGTTTCCGACGTCCAACCTGTGATGACGGTGTCGAAGCGAATCCGAATGAAGCAACTCTGCCTCCAGATCGCCGGAGGTTTTTGTATCAGGTTGTAATGCTGAATTGTAAATTCCATTGGTTTTTGTGATCGTTGATGATTTTTTTTTTTGTGGTTTTAGACATATACCGAGTTAGATTGATATCAAATAACAGTATATGCAGATTCATTCCATTTCTATTTCTATTTGTTACGAATTGGAGATTTGTAGGGATTGTTATGTTGTGGTATTTTAGATTTTTAGGTGTAATAATGAAATTTTAGTACCAAAACTATGCTAACCGACTTGCACTAATAAAATGGCTCCATTATTCGATTGCTTATTACTCCTGCCGGTCCTTAATATAAGAGAAATTTTACTTTTAAGATTCATTGAGAATCTAATGTAACATTATTAGATTTTCAATGAATCTAAAAATTACAATTTCTCTTATATTAAGGACCGGAGGGAGTATTTATTAATGGTTGAAGATAAACTTGACTCGACAATTAAGTTGTTTGATATAGTTGGAACTAGGACTATATTTTAAAATGGAAAGCAAATGTTTGCTCCATGATTAGGAATGAAGCAGTGACACAAACACGACGTAGACACATATACCAAATACTTCATCTGTTTCAAAATGAGTGCCACTTTTCAATGTAAAATTTTCCAATAGTGCCCTCTAACTATAACTATATACATTATTCCCAAAGTATTAGATTTCACTTTGTATTTATGATGGTGAGAAACACACCAATAGTTAATAGGGTTAGTTTAGTAAAACTGTCATATCTTTGGACAATATAATTGCTTTTCTTAATCTGTGTGCAAAAACCTTAAATGAAACTCATTTTGAAACGGAGGGAGTACAACAATGACATGTTGACACGGTTAATAATTTGAAAATTGAAGTGATTGAATGTAGTCACATGTGTCGGATACTGGACACGCCTTTTAGTTGGATCATATGTCATGTTCATGAATGTGGGTATTCATATGCTATACAGTAATTTTCGATATGGAATAAATTCTTAGGGACTTCGGTTTGCTCATAATAGATTGTGATTAGATGATTTAATCTGATTTCATTTCTGCTTCTAGTTTTATTGTTACTGAACTGTTTGGAAAAATGTTCTCTGTGTAGGAAGTATCTGAGATGCCTCCTTCTTATGATCGACTCATCTTAATGGTATACACAGCTGCCATAATTTCATATTTTCTGAGGTCTATGATTTGATCATTTTATTTGTTTTTGGTTGTTCGTGGTCTAAGGCGATCATTGAAGATATTAATTTCTCTCACACAAGTAATTTACTATAGGTCATTGATGGTCTTCCAGCAGAATTTGTGCTTGGTAAGATGGGTCAGCCACCAAGCAAGGCTTTTATGGAAGCTATGCCATACACCCAGTCATTGCTAGCAAATGGAATGGGTGTGGGATATCATGCAATAGCTGCAGCGCCAACAGTTACCATGCCTCGTTTGAAAGTTAGTGTCAATTCCAGTTTCAAATGTGGAAGTGTGTAGAGAGCATATTGATTTGAGTTTACTTTTTCTTTTTCTATCTTATTATTATCTTGTGTTTGTTGTTCCAGGCCATGGTTTCTGGAGCAATAGGGGGCTTCCTGGATGTAGCTTCCAACTTTAACTCCCAGGCTTATTCAGATGACAATCTTATTGGTTAGTTGAGCATGTTGAAAAATTGAACTCATTTGAATTTTCTTGGATCAGTAGTGATACCCTCAGTATTTGTTGCAGCACAATTCTTTAAGATTGGATGGAAAATGGTTATGCATGGTGATAATACATGGCTGAAGTTATTTCCTGGTTTCTTTGCACGGCATGACGGAGTTAGCAGTTTTTTTGTAAGTCTTCAATGTACATGTCAGCATATAGACTTGGTCTTATGCCCCCCAAATAAGCTATAATACTCATTTAGTTATCAGCAATTACTATAATTTGCTGTACATTATCAGATCCCTTTCTCATTTATAATGTTGTAGCAACACATTTTATTTGAGATGATACCGTAGCAGTGTAGTCTGCTCTTTAGAGAGAAGAACCTCATGCTAGAGACTAGTAGTAATTAATCACAACCATTCATTGATATTAAAATTAATGGTTAAGATTAAGAGTAACTCGTTAGACTTACTCTTGGAGTCAACGGATCCCTCCTCTCTCTCTCTCTCTATATATATATATATAAATTTTTTGGATGCTTTATCTTTTACAATGTTATTCTGAGGTTACTTGTCACTATAGGTTAAAGATACTGTACAAGTGGATCGTAATGTGTCTCGACATCTTGGTGATGAACTTAGCAGAGATGACTGGAATTTACTCGTAAGTAATTACATAGCCACTTCATAATTTTGTTCCTATCTAATCTTATTTTGAATTCCCATGTTGTAATGATTTTACACTATCCAGACTTTTATGCCGTTGCTTTTCTGGCCAAAATGGTGGAAGTTACGTCCAATTACCAATAAACATTGTTGCCATTTATTCTGTGGCATATTTCTGAGTTTTGGATATAAGAATAACTTTCTCTTGTGTATGAATTTTAAAATTTTGTTTTTCCTGTTTTTTATCTTTAAGAAAACTATTTCCATACATATAGATTTCTTGAATCAGATTTCAATAAGAATCAGTTGAAATATGTTGGTAATTTTTCAAGATTAAAGAAGACAGTCAGAGAGTGTTATGCTGTTGTTTGGAACTTAAGCAATTTGACTGCATGTTAACATTTTTCCTTCAATCCTAACTATATATCACTAGACCTTTTCTATGGATTCACATAAGGAGATGTCGGTTCTATCATATCAAACAAGCCGTATTGTTTTTTATCTGCTATAAAAATTTGTTTGGTTTGGTTCTACTTTTATATATCAAATTATGTTTTTTTCTTCCAATTGGGCCGCTATGTATGGTTCTACCTATATGATTACACCAAATAGGAATAATAGCTTTTTTGGCTTTACGTTTTAATATTTGTTCCAATCAATAATCAATTTGCTTATAGCTAGATAGTACACTATTTTTTGTATCTCTTATCATCAGAGTTCTTTCAACTCATGACTTATGAGAAGATATTAATCTACTTTTGCACTGAATTGTTGGTTTCACTTTTACATTAAATTAAGATTAAGATCCATCTGTTACATAGTTTGACCATACATGCTGCCAAATGTGGAATTTTTCGGTCTACTTCAGAATTGCATGATGCTTTTCAATGAAGATTTAATTTCATATGTAGACATTTTACTGAGTTTATTTTAGATACTTCATTATCTAGGCTTGGATCATGTTGGTCATATTGGTGGACGAAGCAGGTATAATCACTAACTTTCTGCTCTATACATGTAATTTCATTCTGTTCTCTAAGCTTCACTGGGACATTTCCTGTTTCAGTGCATTAATGGCTTCAAAACTTTCCGAAATGGATGAAGTAGTGAGGATGATTCATACTAATATCTTGCAAAATCTTGAAAATGATCAAAGGCAAATGCTTCTGGTTTGTGACTATCTTTTTGTTGCTTTTTTGAATTGTGCAATACAGAATTCACGTGTCTTGTTTATTGTGGTGTGTAGCGTGTAGACATTAATAAGGACCGAAGAGTTCCTCGGTGAATTTTATCTATTTATCTTGTAATGTATATGACTTGTAAAATTCCATTTAGGATGTATTTGCATGTGTGAGCCTGCACATGCATGCTTGTATAAGAAAACAAATTATATGTTGGAGTTCTACTTAAATGCCTGCTTTTAATTTTTAAGTTAATGTTCAATGGCCCTTTGGCTTTGTCATGCATCCATGGTATATTCTCATGGCTTTTCATGTCACAACGTTTAGTATGAGCATACCTACAGCAATAAGAATTTTCATCTGTGATCATATACCTTTGGTGTTATGTACTTTGAAGTGTAATTTAAGTTTTCTAATTTTCTTTATGGGTTTTTCAATTAATTATTGTAAAGACAAAGTCCATTCAAATATTCAAAGTTTTAAATAGTATCTGGCTATAAATTTCTATCCAGGTTGTAGTCAGTGACCATGGAATGACAGAAAGTGGTAATCATGGAGGTTCATCGTATGAGGAAACAGACTCTCTAGCTCTTTTTATTGGACCAAAAAACCATGCTTCTAGCCACACATTATCCAATCATGACACGATTTTTCAGGTAATGAAACTATACTTCATGCTTGTAGGTTGTATCACAAGAACTACTCACATCTTCTCTTGAACCTGAACGTATTGCCAAAACAGTTGGCAAACCATCAGAGTTTCTTCTTGCATCAAGTGTATTAGCCGATTTTTGTTTGTATGCTTCCTAATGCGGAGAACCTTTTATGTTTTAAATGACTTTGTAGCCATCCCTGCTTTCTTGTTTTTCAATCTTGAACTTAACATGAACTACCCATTTAACAAAATATCCTGGGCATTTGGTGGTTACCTATGTATGCAATTTACATCGTATTGTACAACAGGTTGACATTGCTCCAACATTAGCTTTACTTTTTGGCGTGCCTATTCCCAAAAACAATATTGGTGTTTTGATCTCTCAAATGGTCGACTCTCTGACTGGTTAGCTCTCTCTCTCTCTCTCTCTCTCTCTCTCTCTCTCTCTCTCTCTCTCTCTCTCTCTCTATTTATCAAACAAACTAAACCAAATGTGATATGGCATTTTTCCCCATCTTTTCCAATTTTCTATGAAGGACATACATGAAACTAGACATGGCACACACACAAATTTATCAACAGTCACCACCACTTATGTCGAAAATATATGAGCCAACACGGATATATAGTATTATATAATTACAAATTAAATATGAGCCTAATTTACAGAAGATATAAATCAAGAGTCGAGATGGCCACTAAATGACCACCAAAACAGAATGAAGATGATGACCCTGTCTAATTAAAAAACTATTATATTACTTTTGAAAGCTTTTTGTTTCTGGTCTTTTTTGTGCAATTTTTTTCACTGTAGCTGTATTCAAGGAGTGAAGGGAAGAAGAACAAAAAATATTAAATGGGCCAATTGTCCAAAGTATTTGATGTGTTGTCTGGGTGTCAGTGTCCGACACGTGTCGGACATGCCGACACACACAAACCCACAAGTTTCGGTGCTTCATACTAATGTTTCTTTGAGCAATATTATATGTCGTAGCAGCAAAGTATGTAACTGCGTCCTTTTTTTTCTCCTTTGGTGATCTAGATGAACAAAAGTTGAGGGCACTGCAGTTGAACTCATGGCAGTTATTCAGATTACTTCAAGCACAATTGCCTGATTTGTCTTGTAGAAATTTTCCATGTGATTCTTTCATTACTGATAGTGGACCCACAATTAGTGAATGCAAAGGTAGCAAGGAAAAGTTGTTTTGTTGCTTGTATTTAAACGCCGCCGCTCTTCATGATGCCTGGAGGGATGAAGTAGTCATTAAGTATGTGACAATCCTGTTGTTGTTTCATATTTTTACTTAATTCTACAAGAAATATTTGCCAACATCTTTTCATTTGCCATTTATTTTTTAGGTCTAATAATACAGAAGGATACAACACCACTGTTGCAGCATATCATGAGTTTCTAAGCAGAGCAAGCGAGTGGCTATCACACAAAGCAACTGATGTATGTATGGTCTTCTGTGCTTAAAGTTTCTCTTGAGATATATCTCCCCTTCTGTTATTTTGATTCATGACACTTGTATTTGTTCAGAGACCAATTAGCTCACTTGCTTTTGGAGTTGCTGCTTTGATCACATCTTGCTTGATACTGCTAAAACTTCTATTTGTTATCCACAAAGAAGTTCCTGCTCAGGAAATTCAAGATGTAGAGAATTATATGAAGCCACGGAAGTTGGATGAAGTGTTCATTTTGTTAGGCATCCTGATTCTTGTTATTAGTATGGGATCAAGTTCAATGATTGAGGAAGAGCATTACATTTGGCATTTCCTAACATCCACAATTAGCTTGTTATTTTTTCGGAAAGCAATACAATCGTTTGACCTTAACAAAGCAGTTGGTGATCTCATTTCAGCAGAGAAAAAAAACTACACATCAGGATGCCAAATTAGTTTGTTATTCCTTATTATTTTTTGTGGAAGAATTTTGAAAGGCTGGCATCAAGGTGGTGTAAATTGGACGAACCTTCCTGACATTTCTTCCTGGCTTGAGCAGGCTGGAAGTCAATATATAAATCTGATACAGATAACATCATGTGTCATAATCTTCATGTTGGGCATATTTCTATTATTCCTATTGCAGTCCAAAAAAAAAGTTATAATGGTCATTGGGTTGAGCCTTTTAATGTCTGGTTTGTTGGTATTGCAGCATTTTATGAAACATCAGAACATGTCTGCCTCAAACAATAAGGATGCCACCTTATCAGTTCAAGTTTTCTATGCTGTTCTGGGAATTACTACTGTTACAGTTGTATTGGTTTTGCCATGGGTTATGCCTAAGAATACTCATGAAAAGTGCTCAAAATGGAACCTCTACATGTCTGCTTCTGTTCCTACAGAAATCCAGAATATGACACCAATATTTGTTTTAAAAGATTCTTTGTATGTTATAGGGTGCATGTACATAACATTCTGGTGTCTTCTGCAGTTGTTGCTTCAACGACCGATTAATGCAATGCCTTTGTTGTTGCTCAATGTTCAAATTTTGGCTTACATGCTTGCTTTCTCTTCTTGTGGGTCACATCATAATAAACAGTGGGTCGAGGTAAGTTGTAAAATTCATGAATAAATATCAGTTTTTATTTTATTTTTTTATAGCAGATTAGTTAGGGGTTCGAGAGTGCAGTGCTAACTCTGAAAATGATTTCTCCATTATCTAACTAGATAAGGGTTCTTTTAGTTCTCTTTGTGGAGTTTTGATTTCTGTGTAATTTTCAAACTATAATGGGTTAGGGTTTACAGTTTCAATTGCATTTTTCAAGCATTATTTCTTTTCAAATTAAAACATCTTTATATATTTATCCAAGATAATTACACATGGATGGAAGGTAGGTGGGCAACAAGCTGCGCCGCTAAACCTTTTCAAATTGGAATTTTCATTAAATTTCCACCATGTACAGAGTACAAACTATTCTGACTAATCAACAGAAGCATGTGCTTCGTGCATTTGAATAGGCCATTGTTTGTATATTGTCTCAAAAATTGAGGAATATGAAGATTTATTTCCTGAATTGCTTGAGCTAAAGTTTGAATACAGTCATGGACGTAGTTTCTTGTTTAATAATGTGTTAATATTCCAACATCTCAACATACTGTTTTTACATAAAACTAAAATTCCTATTGTATGGCTTACAAATTATGATTCATATGAAGAAGAGCTAAAGATATTTATTTTATAGTCTGGTGCAAATGTCTCCATAGCAACGTGTATCGAGTAAATAACACTACATTCAAAAGTTAAATGGTTGTAAACTTGTAATATTGTGAATTGTTTTGAGTTGATAACTTAGCGAACTGCACTATGACTATTACATGTACTTGTTTCTGTGCTTCATGTGATTTCTTTTTGATACATAATGAGTATTTTAATGAGCTCAAAATGCAAATCATGTACTGATACTGTGTGTTTGTTAGATTGCTGCTCTGTACAATCTTGGAATGGCAGG
The DNA here is from genome assembly GCF_020283565.1 of Trifolium pratense. Classification (NCBI taxonomy): domain Eukaryota; kingdom Viridiplantae; phylum Streptophyta; class Magnoliopsida; order Fabales; family Fabaceae; genus Trifolium; species Trifolium pratense. Next base: position 19,275,303 of record NC_060060.1, read on the forward strand.
CCATTTTGCTCTTGGGAACAGTAACACGCTAGCTACCATTGATGTGGCTGGAGCTTTTATTGTAATGTCTCCTATTTTTCTTTTTGCAATTCTTTCGAAAAGAGCACACTATTTTCAGGTTTAAATTCTCCATAAATATCTATTTTCTTAGCAAGGTTTCCCTTTTGTTGGCAGGGAATTTCAAGTCATTCAACCTTCCTTTCAGGTGTTCTAATGTACATCATTACATATGCATCCCCAATGTTATTCTTTTTTTCTTTGGTGATGTACATCTCTATCAAGATCACAATCTGTCCACTAGTTACCGACGGTGGAAATTCTGGAGAAATTCTTAAGTCTTTTCTTGGATTTCCTTGCCTAGTACCACTGAGCATAAACTCCATTCTCTTGTCAGCATACACGATTGTCTTAGTGTTGATGAGGAACCATTTATTTATTTGGAGCGTCTACTCTCCCAAGTGAGTCTTCCTTGAAGTTGATGAATGATTGAGACAATTTTATTCTGTGATTTATTGAAATAATAAGGATTAATTATGATTTTCTGGCATTATATATCATTTAACAAACTACACTGTTATTTGTTCTGCAGGTACCTTTATGTCTGTGCAGCAACTGCATGTGTCTATATTGGGGTCTTCCTTGTTGTCACAACTGTGATTTATACATATATAGTGCTTTTCTGGCTGAGAAAGAGTTTTTCCATAACTAGCAAGGAAGATGGTACGCGATAATCTATGTTAACGTAAATTTATTATTACACTGTCAAACAGCAATTTTGGCTCTTTTAAGTGCTTAGTTAGTAAGTGAATGTTATTTTAATTTTCCGGGTGTATCACAAAGTGTAAAATATGGAGATGCGTTAGGAGAAAATTTAGAACAGAACGAAACCTATCTACATAGGACCATACTGTTGATGCCAATTTACAAAATGAACTGGGTTTTTTTTTTTTTTTATACACAGTTCATGAACTAACCTTTAAACTAAGTACATTCACTGGATGTTTGCTTACTGTTTTTTATGTTTTCAAACAGATGAAAAAACTTGTTTGAAAGCAATGTTTTGTGTGAACCGTTAAAGAAAACAATAACTGTTTTTTAGCTTTAAAAACAGAAATTGGAGAACAAATTATGGTTGTTCTTGTTTTGTATTCTATTTTCAATAACAAATGAAATGCATTTTCTTTAACCCTCTATCCGGTCCACTATCACATTCACCTAGAACTAGAAACACTCATGTTCATTCCATGAACCATCAAACCACATCCAGTGGACTGGAGGAGCTAGGGGTGGGCTGAGGTGGCACGGAAATTAGGAAATTATTGAAATACTCTTGCTATTTTTATAAAATTACATGTGTATACTGTACTATATATATTTGTTTGGACGTGAAAATGCCAAATTTGAGAGGTAGCATAGCTGATAATTATGCAGTTAAAGGTGTTGAAGATTGTAGGTTCAACTCTTGTTTGCTCCAATTTTGCATTTTGCTTTGTAAAAATAAAATCAATTTTAATATACAAAAGTGTTCGAACCCACACACCCTTGAGGACCAAAACATTTTCTTAGGCACCAAAGCAAGGACATTATTTTAGAAGAAGTTAGATTAATATGATGGTAGAGGTGAAAATTGTAAAAGACCCTTACGATGCATTTTTTTTTCACTTTGCTTTTTTTTTTTGCATTAACCACTTGAGTCTAATATCATAATTTTATTTTATCTGTGGTAACCGCCCTCGCTCTACCATGTTCATCTCGACTTTCAGATTTTCTTCTCATCGTCAAAGTTATGTTATTAAGCAATTTCTGTGGGTAGCAACAACAGGAGACGACATTATTTTTCAAGATACCAATTATAAACCATATAGGGTGCCAAAATTCAATGGCTCAATTTTTTCAATTTGGGTAAATACGGCGATGAAAGTAGGAACAACATGGGTAAGATCTGGATATCATTGCTTCGTCAGCACTTATTTGCCAGAAATTGGAAAAATTAAAATATAATTGAGTAACCACAAACTCCAATCTCTTTTTCACACTCATTTTCTACGGTAAAATTTTTCAACTTTTCCTAAATATATAACAACATTTGCAATGGTTATGCGGTATAAAGATATGGGGAGTGCTGGCCAACACCATCTTCGCCGTTAACACCGCAATCGCACAGAGGAATTGTGCGTTTTTCTTTCTGGTCTCTCCTAGAGCTTCGCCGGCGCATCCCAAGCTCAGTCAGTGAGAGTTTGTCCTCGATTGTTTGGGTATTCATTCTAATCGCTTCTCATACCATATCTTCAGGTGAAGTTTAATTAATCCTCCCAATCTACAATCTTTATTTCGAATCCTGAGATCCGATTCGATTTTGTTTCCTTATTTTTATGTTGAAGATCGAATCTGAGTCTTCTTCTTTGGGCCTCTGATTTAATTAGTGTTTTGAAAAGCTTTATTCTCCTTGATACATGCCTGTAAAATCCCCAATTTGTCTCATGTTCTCTTTGATGGGTTGGGTCATGTAATCTGGATGAATCTTATCCCTCAATTGAAGTCTCGTATTTTCTCATAGAATTGATTCCCCTGCAATTCAATTATCCAACATCATCGGATCCTTAATTTCCAGAGTTAACCAGCAAGAATATTTTGGCTTTATGGGTACAGATTGAATCTTTGATCCGAGTGTTAAGTGAAGGGATTAAAGACTCTTTTGTTTCCACTTCAGTCACGATATACCTTTGCTAAGAGAATATCAAGGTCATGCTGTCTTAAAATATCTGTATCAGATAACTGTGTTTTAAATGAGGAGAAAATTATCTTTTCTTTCCTGGTTGATGTAGCTATGAAGGAGGAAACTCTGATCAATACTGGAGTGCTGGAAATCAAAATTAATGGCTAGATCAATTGTTGCCACGTTTTTGTTTTGGAAGCTGATTACTCATGCTGATACTGAGGGATACTGTCTTTTTCTCTCACCCCTATATATTCAGAGATTCTTGAGACTCTCAAACACAACTCACAAACATATGTTTCTAGTAAAAATACTCATCTTTGTTATAGCTATCTTGCCCACCTGTTCCTCTGTTGCCATGGAAAACCTCAACATCAATGATAATACTGGTGCTGCTACTTTGTCTCCTGAGGAAAAGCTTGAATTATGTCTTGTTGGTACACTATTGACTGACAAGCCTGTTAAATTCAAAGCTATGCAGGAATGCTTAGCAAATATATGGCGCCCTAGTCAGAAAGTTGAAATTGCTGCCATTGCAGGGAACAGATTTCTGTTCCAGTTTTTTCATTTATGGGATATGGAAAGGGTCTTTCAAGCAGGACCATGGACGTTTGATAATCATATGCTGGTACTTAAAAAGCTGGCAGTTGGTGATGAACCTTTGGCTGTTAAACTAGATGAGATTGAGGTGTGGGTTCAGATCTTTAATTTACCTTTTGGCTATGTTGTTGAGCCAATTGGCTTGCTGATTGGAAGCCACCTTGGGCGTTATGTTAAGTATGATGATTACACCAATAGTGGTTCGTGGCGTCTGTATATGCGTGTCCGCGTTGCTATCAAGGTTGATGAACCGCTGAAGCAAGGTCTTACTTTTGAAAAGGAAGATGGAGGTGTTGTCCATGTTTTCTTCAAATATGAAAGGTTGGGGATTTTCTGTTTTCTCTGTGGCGTGCTTGGCCACACTGAAAGTTTCTGTCCTAAAAGGGTTGAGCCTGGTTTCGTGGAGGGAGAGAAGGAATGGGGAAATTTTCTGAGATCTAACAGCAGCTCAATTGGAGGAGGATCAACCATCAACAAATGGTTATATGACAGCAGAGGTCAGTCTCGTGGGAGCCATAGTGGAGGTAACAAAGCAACTAATGGTACAACAAATGGGAACGCTATGAGGGAAACAGAAGCTGTTGGAATTAATGTTGGACAACCAGTCCAACATGCTCGCTTTGGCAGGGTGAAAGTTATCCGTGATGTGCAAGGTAGAGGCTTCATCTTTCAGACTGCTACAGCAAATCCAATGCATCGGGTTGCTGCATATGATGGTACAGTTCAATGGGTTCCGTTTGTGATCAATCTTGAGTCCTTGGCAAATCCACTTGTCAATTCTGCTGTGGGCCAAAGAATTATACTCGAACGTAGTAACAACACCAATGCTCTGCAAGCTGCAACAGGAAACATAATAAATAATTCTGCTATGATGGTGAGAACTTTAACTAATGGCTCTGCTGCTGAGGAGTTACCTATCGGCTTAAAACCAAGCTCTGCTATGACAGTTATTCCTATTGCTGATGTGACACAAACACCATCTGCAAACTCTATGGCTCAGGGCTCTGGTATCAAGATTGTGTCTGCTCCCAAGAAACGAATGAGAACTTATCAAGCAGGTAAAGATGCAGAGGCTGAAGCGGATGAGCTTACAAAGGAGATGACTGCTGATACTACACATGTCAAAGCTTCAACATCAAGCTTGAAGAAGACTGGTTTGGATGTTGTTAATATGAGGAGTGCAGAAAATGACACAGCTGTGCACACTAATCCTTTATTTGATGTCGATATTGTAATGGCAGGCACTGGTAGCCAGGCCTGCCAGCCCAAATGAATATTATAAGTTGGAACTGCCGGGGCTTAGGTAACCCGAGTGCAGTTCGTCATCTAAAATACCTCATCCGCAAGTATAAGCCGGATGTAATGATATTGTACGAGACTTTGAGTAATGCTAATAAAATAAATGATTTGCGTTATGTTTTGAGTTTTGATAATTGTATGGCTGCTGACCGTGAGGGTAGAGGAGGGGGTGTTGCTGTATATTGGATGAATCATGTCGGATGTGTTATTACCAACTACTCCCGTAATCACATAGACATCGAAGTTACTGATCCGATGAGGGGAAAATGGCGTTTGACTGGTTTTTATGGTTATCCCGAGGGGAGTCGGAGAAGGGATTCGTGGAACTTTCTTAGACAACTATCACAAATCTCTAATCTACCATGGTGTATTATTGGAGACTTCAACGATATTTTGTCTTCCGATGAGAAAAAAGGAAGAACTGATAGAGCAAATTGGCTTATACATGGTTTTAGGGAAGCGGTTTCTGATGCGGGGCTAGTTGATTTGACTATGGAAAATTACCAATTCACTTGGTTCAAGAGTTTGGGTACAGCACGGGCAGTAGAAGAAAAACTTGACCGAGCCCTCTCTAACAATGGCTGGAATCAATTCTTCCCTAATGCAAGACTAGAATGTTTGACTGCAACTTCCTCAGATCATTACCCGCTGCTGTTATTATGTGATCCGATCACTCCTGTCTCTAATAAAAACAAACATTTCAGGTTTGAAAATGCTTGGTTGGTTGACCCGGATTGTGACAGTTTTGTCAAAAATAGTTGGCAATCTCTTTCGAATAATGGTATTGTTCATAAGCTGGAAGGCTGCGCTTCAGACTTGCAACAATGGAGCAAAGAAAAGTTCCATATGCTACGAAAAGATATTGACAAATATCACAAGAAGCTGGAGCAGCTGAGGGATCATGTTGATGATACCAATATTAATTATTTCAATGCACTTAAAAAAAGATTATCTTCTCTTCTTCTTCAGGATGATCTTTTTTGGAGGCAGAGAGCAAAGACCTTTTGGTACAAAGATGGAGACTTGAATACTAAGTTCTTTCATGCGGCTGCTACTACAAGAAGGAAGATGAATCGCGTTAATATGCTCCTTGATGATAGCGGTGCCGAAGTTCGTGACCAAGAAGATATGAGTATTATTGCTAGGAATTATTTTATTGAGCTTTTTCAAAAGCAACACAGCTCTCGCAATGCGGTACTCAGTGCTTTGTCACAAACTGTTTCAAGTGATGATAATCAAAAACTGACAGCTCCTTTTACTGTTGATGAATTCAGAGCTGCTGTTTTCTCTATGCAAGCTGACAAGTGTTCAGGCCCGGATGGCTTTAATCCTGGTTTTTATCAGCATTTTTGGGATATGTGTGGTCATGAAATCTTCACTGCTGGATGTGCATGGCTGGAAACAGGCGTTTTCCCTCCCAGTTTAAATTCCACGAACATTGCACTAATTCCAAAAGGCGAGACTCAAACTTCGATGAAAGATTGGCGGCCCATAGCACTTTGTAATGTACTCTATAAGGTGGTGGCCAAAGTTCTAGCTAATAGATTGAAGGATGTACTCGACACTTGTATATCTGAAAATCAATCAGCGTTTGTCCCTGGAAGATCAATTCATGATAATGCTATGGCGGCAATTGAAATAGTGCACTTTATGAAATCCAAGTCTAGAGGAAAGAGAGGGGAAGTTGCACTAAAATTAGACATCAGCAAGGCCTATGACAGAATTGACTGGGATTACCTCAGAGAAGTTCTTTCCACTATGGGTTTTTCTCAACAATGGATTTCTTGGATCATGCTCTGTGTGGAAACGGTAGATTATTCTATTAATTTTAATGGTAAGCTGGTGGGCCCTATTGTACCGGGGCGAGGTCTCAGACAAGGTGATCCTCTATCACCATACCTCTTTATTCTTTGCGCTGAAGGTTTATCGGCGCTTATTAACAAAGCTGATAGTAGAGGAGATATTCATGGAGTAAAAATTTGTAAAAATGCTCCTATCATTTCGCATCTTCTTTTTGCAGACGACTGCTTTTTGTTCTTCAGGGCCACAGAAAATGAAGCCTTGGTAATGAAGAATATTTTGTCTATTTATGAACAGGCTTCAGGTCAGTCAATTAATCTACAAAAATCTGAAATCTTCTGTAGCAAAAATGTATCGGATCCTGTTAAAAATTCAATATCCCATATTCTAGGAGTACAACAAGTACTTGGAACAGGTAGATATCTTGGTCTCCCCTCTATGGTGGGAAGAAGCAGAAAAGCTACTTTCAGATTTATTAAAGATAGGATATGGAAGAAGATAAATTCTTGGAGCAGTAGATGTCTTTCTCAAGCAGGTAGAGAGGTCATGATTAAATCTGTTCTTCAAACTATACCTTCCTACATAATGAGTGTTTTTTTAATTCCACACTCCTTAAGTGATGAAATTGAAAAAATGTTGAACTCATTTTGGTGGGGTCATAACAAAGACCAGTCACAAGGCATTAATTGGCTCTCTTGGGAACGTTTATCTATGCACAAAAGTGCGGGTGGCTTGGGTTTTAAAAGTATCACAGCTTTTAATTATGCAATGCTTGGCAAGCAAGCCTGGAAACTTCTTACTAACCCAGGTAATTTAATCACTAGACTCTTCAAAGCTAAATATTTTCCCAATAGTGATTTCCTTAGTTCAAGCATCGGTCATAATCCAAGTTATGTGTGGCGAAGCATCTGGAGTGCAAAGTTTGTTGTTAGAACTGGGTATAAGTGGAGTATAGGGACTGGCCATAATATTCCTATTTGGGATAGCAGATGGCTCTCTGATGGTTCTATCTTATCACAACCAACCAATATGCATGTGAATTTAGCTGATATGCGTGTGTCTGATATTCTAGAACCCAATGTAAAGCAATGGAACCCCACTTTAGCTACAAGTATGTTGGGAACGCAGTTAGGCTCAAGAATCCTCAAAACTCCTCTCTTTGATTCAGTTTCTCATGATAAGATCATTTGGAGATTTGAAAAGAATGGAAAATACTCGGTTAAAAGTGCATACCGTTATTGTATAGAGGATACTCTTGATTTATCTCATCTTAAGGTTCCAGGTAATTGGAATCTGGTTTGGCAAATTCAAGCACCTCCAAAAGTTAAGAATTTTATGTGGCGTTTATGTCGAAATTGCATCCCAACCAGGACCCGTCTCCTTCAGAAAGGTGTCAATTGTCCCGGGGAGTGTGTTCTGTGCGCCACCGAGATAGAAGATAGCATACACATTATTCTCTCTTGTGAAGTTGCTCGACAAGTTTGGCAAAAATCCGGCTTCTTGAACACTATTCAGCAGCACCTCACTGTTAATAATAACATTGCAGATCTAGTGTTTTCTATTTTACAGGTACTGACAGCGGAACAATGCTCCCTTTTCTCCACGGTGCTTTGGAGTTTGTGGCAATCTCGTAACAACAAACTGTGGCGAAGTCAAGTAGAGACAGCTTCAGTAGTGTTCGACAGAGCCTGTACGGTCCTTACGAATTGGCAAACAGCCCAAATCGCACCAAAGAAAGGCATCAACGGGCAACAACAACCAGCCGCAGCAAAATGGGCGCGACCGAGTTTGGGTCGCTACAAATGCAATATTGACGCCTCCTTCTCCTCAGGCCTTAACAGAGTTGGCATAGGTACATGTATTAGAGATGATCAAGGCAGATTTGTCGTTGCTAAAACAGAGTGGTTTTCACCTGTTTGTGATGTGGAGATGGGTGAAGCCCAAGGGCTTCTACAAGCTCTCAAATGGGTTCGAGATTTACAGTTGGAGGATGTTGATTTTGAACTTGATGCGCAAACTGTTGTTACAAAGTTTCATAGTAAAAAGGATGATGTATCTGAATTCGGGGAAGTCATCAAAGACTGTCAACGTTTGCATAACACTTTTTTCAAAAACTCAAAGGTCGAGTTTATCAGGAGACAAGCCAATGTGGTCGCTCATGTTTTAGCACGGGCAGCCCCATCCCTAGCTAGTTTCCGTGTTTTCACTGATACACCTATTTGTATTCATAACTTTATTATTAATGAAATGTTTTAAGCGCCTTTACGTCAAAAAAAAAAAATATATAACACAATAGAATCAAATAAATCTCAATAATTAACAGGATAAGCTACAAATTGGAGTTAAAAATTATCCAATTTTATATAAATCTCAATCAACACAATCAAACTTAAAATACGAAGAGGGGAAAATGGCTAATAAGCGCCAAAAAGTCAAAAGGAAAATGTTAAACTTGGTTAGGGAAACAAAAAATGGTAAATTGGTAATATAATTTTAAAAGTAGTGTATTTAATGTTTAAAATTTAAAAAAATAAAAAAGGATATTTTCTACTTAAATTCTTGGCTTTTGTTTTCATTTTTATTTTTTTAATCATTGTCCTGAAGACAATGTTTAACATGACCAAATCAAAATAGTCACCATCGATAATCTATCTTGTGTAGTTGAGAATATAGAAGCTCTAGAAAATAAAAAAGAAATTGAGACCGAAACGATGTAGAGCTTTACTTTTATGTCTCTACTGTTCAACTAATCTAACGGTTGATAATAGTGCAACAAAGATAGTTGCAGGGATTTTTTGTAGCCGAGGATCCAAATCGATATGGTTTGAAAATTGATCAAGTGAACAATAAAGGGAGTGAGTTATCAGATGAAAATCCAAAATTATGTACATAATAACTAAACCATGGTACAAAAAGAGAAATGCTTAACTTTACGACCAGTAAAACAAGAATCGCAAAGAATAAATATCCATGATTTACATTATTGTTTATTAATTGAGTTGTTGGGGTTCGCATAAGGTGAAATACACATTGGATCCAATAGACTACTTGAATTGGAGTAGCCGGTGAGAGAATTATAACTAATGAGAAGAGATACAAAATTAATATGACAAATAAGAGTAGTTATTTTGTTGTCAACAAGGACCAAAATTTATTATCCGTGTCATTAGAAATATCATCAATAATATAATTTGGCATCAAACCATCAACTTAACACTTAAGGATTAGCCATATGTATAGTTGCCTTAGCTGGTTCATGAGCAACTATGTTAGTTTGCTTCATAGTAAACTCGACCAACAATTTTGGACAAAAAACATGAAGCTTAACAATACAACCAAAATACGATTATGTTATCTATAAAAAATGAGTCATAATGAAAAATCAAACAAAGTCGATATTTTCATAACATGATGTTTAATGAGGAGTTGGCACACTAAAATTCTTTCCAAAAATAATATAAAATTTTGAATTTAACAGTTGAAATTGTGAATTTAACAAGTGCTCCGGGGGTACTATTTAGCATGACCCATATAAAAATCACGAGCCAACATAAATTTTGTGTATCTTTTTTTTATTTTTATCCTTTATTAGCAAATTACTTTGATTTTTTTTAAGAAGCCAAACAAATATATTAAAGGGTAAATAGGGTTTTACCTACCTGCAAAATAAGCCAATTTTGCATTACCCCCTGCAATATGAAGATTCTCTTTTTTTACCCCTTGCTTGACAACTTGGCATAGAATCTTTATTTTTTATGAGGTGACATGCATATGTGGCATTTATTTATTTTTTATTTTTTTAAATTTGCACATGTCATTTTTATTATTAAATAAACTAAAAATTAAAAAAATAATAATAAATTCTTTTCTAATTTCCCCTTCATCCCTACCACGATAACTTTCATCATTCAACAAGAACGACAACATCAACACCACCAAGAACAACAACAACATCAACAAAATCATCAATACCACCAAGAACAACAATCCAAAAAGAACCCAATTTTTTTCCTTCCAAAAATCAATCTCGGTAAACCCAGAAACATAATCATAAATTTCTTTTGTTCTTCTATTCTTCATCCCTTTGCAACAACCCAATTTCTTCCTAACCCAAAAACATAATTCTTCTTCCCAATTCTTCATCCATCAATTCAATCCCTAACCCATAAATTCAAAAACTCAGTTTCTGCCTTTATAGGAAATCCGGTTCCTAGTTCCTGCCTTTGTTCTTCATCAATCATTTGTTTCGACAAATTCGGCGGAGTGATTCGGCGGATTTCTAGGTTTTATTTTAGATAAAAAGGATTCTGGGATTCTGAGTTTGTGTTAGAGAAAAAATAATTTTGGGTTTTGAGAAGAAGAATGAGAAGGAGAAAGATTTGTGTTATGTTACAGGAAAAGATTGTGAGTTTTTTTTTTTTTTTTTGCGTTAGAAACAATGGATTAACATATCTTTTTGAATTAACATATTTTTAATAATTTTTTTTTGACACAATATTTTTTATTTTTTTAAAAACTAATTAAGTGGAATTTTTAAAATATTTGTCACCAATTTATTTAATAATAAAAATGACATGTGCAAATTAAAACAATAAAAATGAAATAAATGCCACATATGCATGCCACCTCATAAAAAATAAAGATTCTATGCCAAGTTGTCAAGCAGGGGGTAAAAAGAGAAAATCTTTATATTGCAGGGGGTAATCTCAAGTTTTTTTTTTGCAGGGGGTAATGCAAAATTGGCTTATTTTGCAGGGGGGTAAAACCCTATTTACCCTATATTAAAAAATAACACTAGCTCATTTCGCACAAGGTGTACCAAAAAGGGTTAAAGAATCCACATAATACAAAAGGAGAAAACTCACAAAGTAGCCAAAGAAACAAAATTATGTTACAACCTCAAAAAATAAACCAAGGCTAACCCTCCAGACCGAATAATCGAAATAAAAAACAACATAATAAGATTTGAGCCATAAAAAAGTTTGGAGTTTAACCTTTTCCAAAAGAGAAAGAAGTTGTTCTGATTTATTGTGGAAAAGCCTCGAATTACGGTTCTTTCAAATAGTAAAAAGAGTTGAAATCCAAATTATATTAAAAGTCAATCGAGACTTTTTGGAGAAACCACCAAGACTTCCAAACTGAAGGAAATAGTTTGATCTTTTTCTTAGTTTATTGTTAATGCAGTGACAATGTAAAATAGTTTAACACATTTATTCAATAAAAAAATATTTACCATGTAGTACAACAAAGTTTAGATCATCTTTGTGATTTGACAAAATACAATATTCTCATTGAATGTCAGTTTAAAATTTTACACTATCGCTATATCTTCTATTCTCTATTTTTTTTAAACTTGAATGACTTTGTTTTTGCCAACCTAATATGTTTTTGCAAATTCTAACGAACGAGAATGAATCCTCTCAATTTCTTTTTCCTCAATTTTCACATCTCAACCATCAATCAACTTTCTTCCATTTCTTTTAAATTTAAATATTATTTTATATTTATGATCCAATGGTCAATTATCCACATTATTTCCTCAATTTATTTTTGAACTTGAGAGAATCCTCTCTCCTAACGAACAAAATTGGTCAAATAAAATTACTCTCGTGTCCTTTTTAATAATTAATTTTTTAAATTTATTGAAAACTAATATATCTCATATATAATATAAACTAATTATTCAATGAATTTTTTTTCTACAAATTATTCAATGAATCTTGTAACAATTTTTTATAAAAAAAATTAAAAGAAATATTTGCTTTCCTTTATTTTATTTTTTTTGGTAGAAATTTGCTTTCCTTTATTACAATGGTCAAAAAGAATTACTTGACCATGCACATTGACCAGTCATATGCATACTTACTGCATAGTAGTTAGTACCATCCATCAGTATAAATGAATGTTTATATCATCACTGATCATTAATTCATAACTAAGAGAAAAACCGAAGCAGAATCAAATCAGAAACGTAATAATATAATACGGTCGAAAGAAACAACCAACTCTATAAAATGACCAAACCACCCTTCTTGACCCTCTCTATCATTTGATTTCACATTTCAATTCTCTTTAACCCTTTCTTCTCCCTCACACATCACAACACAAAACACCAAAATCATAACCCAAATGGATCCTTTCAAAGGATCCGAATCCGAACCCGAAAACCCAATCGCATCATGCATCTCTATGCTCTCCCTCCGTAACTTCACAGCCTGCAGCGACTTCGCCCGCCGTTTACCTCTCTCCGATTCAATCGGCCGTATCCTCACAATCGCCGACGTTCTCTCCGCCCCCGACCACTACTCAGTCCTCCGTCTCCGCCGTTCCGAAGCCGTTAACCGTGACCTAGCTCGTCAACATTACGCGAAGTTCGCGATCCTTCTAGACCCTACAAGCACTGAAAAATTCCCTTTTCAAGATGAAGCCCTAGCACGTGTTCGTGAAGCTTGGCACGTGCTTTCTGACCCTGATCGCCGCGCTGTTTACGACCGTGGTGTTGTTGACACCGCCGCTACGTTTTGGACTGCATGTCCTTATTGCTGGAATTTGTATCAGTATGAGAAGAAGTATGAGGGTTGTTCTTTGATGTGTCAGGGTTGTAGTAAATCTTTTCACGGTGTTGCTGTTAGGCCGCCGGTGAAAGTTGGTGCGACGGTGGTTGAAGGGGAAGAGCGGCGGCAGTATTATAAATGCCGTGCTAGAGTCCCATTGAAGTTTTATGAGGTGAAGGGAATTGGTAATGAGAGTGAAAATGAAAATTCTGCTGAGTTTGTGTATGTTTCTGATGATGATGGTGATTGGGAGAAAGAATGGGGGAATGTGGGTGGTGCTGGTGGTGGTGTTGGTGGTGGTGGTGGTGTGAGAAATGATGGTTTTGAGAAGGTGATTCAAGATGATCATCAAATGCAAGGGAACGAGAAACCGAAGACGAGGATGAAGACTGTGGCAAGGAAGAGTGTTGTGAACAGAGTGGCAAGATTTGATTTTGATAGTAACTTGAATGTGGGTGTGGATACTAAGGATTGTGAATTGGAGTTTACAGAAGGAGCTGATGATGTCTTCGTCGGGGTACGGTTCAATGGATGATGATATGGTTTTTTTCTTGTTCTTTTGTTCTTTGGCTAGGTCTAGTTCTAGCAGCATGATAGTGTGTAGTGTTATGAGAAAGTGTTTTGCATAGGTTTATTTTGAGGGAAGAAAAATGACTGAGAATTGGAATTTGATAGAATAGTTGTTAAATTGATGATCACCTGCATTGTTATGTTAGTGGGGAGGCATTGCATTGTTGATATCTTACATTTTTGTAATGCACATTTCCCTTGACCTTTCTGAAACTGAAAAGAAAAAATTTGGTCTTTTAGATTTTGTGATTCAATTGTTTTAGTTTTACATGTTCATGCTTCATGTGAATTGGATTGTGTGTGTGTGTCTGTGTGTGCGCGCGTGTGTGATAGTTTTGGTCTTTATGCACCTTCTCTTTTCATCTTCCACAGCGGCGGTCATGGTTATTAAACTCGCGGGAAAAGAAAAAATTTGGTCGTTAAACTCGCGGGAAAAGAAAAAATTTGGTCTTCTTTTAGATTTTGTGATTCAATTGTTTTAGTTTTACATGTTCATGCTTCCTGTGAATTGGATTGTGTGTGTGTGCGCGCGTGTGATAGTTTTGGTCTTTATGCACCTTCTCTTTTCATCTTCCACAGCGGCGGACATGGTCGTTAAACTCGCGGGAAAAGAAAAATTTGGTCGTTAAACTCACGGGAAAAGAAAAAATTTGGTCTTCTTTTAGATTGTGTGATTCAATTGTTTTAGTTTTACATGTTCATGCTTCCTGTGAATTGGATTATGTGTGTGTGCGCGCACGCATGTGTGATAGTTTTGGTCTTTATGCACCTTCTCTTTTCATTTTCCACAGGGGCGGTCATGGTTGTTAAACTCGCGGGAAAAGAAAAAATTTGGTCCTTAAACTCGCGGGAAAAGAAAAAACCTGGTCTTCTTTTAGATTGTGTGATTCAATTGTTTTTGTTTTACATGTTCATGCTTCCTGTGAATTGGATTGTGCGCGCGCATGCGTGTGTGATAGTTTTGCTCTTTATGCACCTTCTCTTTTCATCTTCCACAGCGGCGGTCATGGTTGTTAAACTCGCGGGAAAAGAAAATATTTGGTTGTTAAACTCGCGGGAAAAGAAAAAATCTGGTCTTCTGTTAGATTGTGTGATTCAATTGTTTTAGTTTTACATGTTCATGCTTCCTGTGAATTGGATTGTTAGTTTTGGTCTTTATGCACCTTCTCTTTTTCATCTTCCACAGTGGCGGTCATGGTTGTTAAACTCGCGGGAAATTTGAAAAACGGCTTTTTATCTTTTTTCCATCTCGGTTTTCACACTTGGTTCATTATCTTCGTTGTTTCAGTTTGATTTTGTTCATGTTAGATTTTTGCTTTATAATTAAGTTAAAAATTTATATAATGGATGATTTTATTGTATTACATAGTATATTTGTTGTGCATATATTATTTTTAATATGAGGTCAATTCGTATGAGTCTACGGGTTTACAAGTCGATTTTACATAAGGCAGTAAACCCCTCTTCACCTCTTCTTCATCTCCTGCCTCGGAAAGAATAGCATTATCATCCTTATACCACTATTCACCAAATTTTGATCCCTAGTAGCTGTTTCTTCAACACCAATATCTACATTATATTCTTGCTTTGCTTGTTCTGTTTTTCCTCCTTCTTTGTCATGCTCCATCTGGGCAGGTAGCCGGCTAAAATTTATATTCCAACTTCTAAGAGGCACTACTCACTACTTAAACACAAACAAAAACCAGTAACAAATGAGAAAACCCAATAATGTCAAACTTCAAGATCAAAGACTCAGTACACAATCAATCACGATTCATTATATAGCAACAAAAAAACACCAAATCTGCGTGAACAAAAGTTTGTGTGTAACGAATCGATGAATGGAAATAAGGGCGGTGAGTTTCGGCGAGATGAATTCGCTGCCGCTGTGGAATTAACAGAGAAGTTGAATAGCTTGCAAAGCTTTTGAGAATGGAAAGGATGAAGAGGAATGGGAAAATTCAAAAGTATACTTTCAATTTAGTCCCTGTGACATGTCAAAGACGTGGTTGCGTAGGTAAACTATCTCACATAGGCACTAAACATGTGGGTTCATGTACTAGTATAACAGAAGCATTTAAATAGAAAGACTAAATTGATTGACGTTTTATAATTTCCAAGGTGTTTTTGTCTATTCGTAAAACGCATGAACTAAACTGACCCTTGCAAATTTAGGTACCCAATCGGCGATTCACTCTTTGTTTTTAAGTAGGTCACTTGTGAATTAAGTAAGAGTTAAGAGGCTGTATTGAATTTTCTTCACTTCTCCCATATCATTGTTGATAAAATTAGTTTTTCTATTTAATTTTTATTTTTTAAAAAAAAAACAGCTGATAAAAAGAGAAATCAAACAGTCTAAAAAAAAACTATGTACAAAGTAATCAATTCCTGTTAATATTGTTCTAAAATCTAAAATAACAACTGAGGTTTGGGAAGAAACAGTTAAAATAAAGTTAGTGTAAAAACAAGGAAGATGAGAGATATTTGTCTTTGGTACAGCTATTTGGAAACTTCAAAGTAATAAATATTCATATTCCTTCACGAGTAAATGAAGATAAATAAAGGATGTAACTGGAAATCCAAAATATATTTTTGCATATCAATAAGATTACAAAATTTTGTGTTATAAAAATGGTAGTATATCAGAAGATAATAATATCATTATGAACATTTAAAATAGGCATGATCTCATACTTAATTTCAAAATCCTATCATAAATTCCTTGATTTTCATATCCCTTTTATAAAGTGACTAAATAGTTGCCAAACATATTCAATCTTCCTTGCTTTTGCTGTAATTGCATTTCACTTGCCTCTTTTAGCACAAAGGTTTCTATTGGAAGCAAAATGGTTTTACTTCGACAGGTAAGATTATTAAAACTTGTTTTGTTTGAAAGGTTAAATGCAAACTTGTTTCCTTTCTTGTGTTCTACTAACATAGTTTGAACAGGGCATGCAACATGTTCGAAATTACTATAACTCCGAAGCTCAAATGATAAGAAACAACTTTTCACGGTCGACCTTCATCTCACAAACATACAAAAGCAGTTTCTTGAAGCAAAGATCAAAGGCAGAGAACAAATTACTAGCAGCCAAGAAACACAGTGAAGCAGAAAAGAGACGTAGAATGCGAATCAATGGTCAATATGACACCCTCCGCGATATCCTCCCCAACTTGATCAAAGTTAGTGTCATTCTTAAAAAAAATTAACCAACTTTGTGAAAACAAAATTTCCTTTATTTTCGTGTCAATTACAACGAAAAACGGTTAAATATGATTGATGTCACCGTAATTGCAATAACAATGCAGCCTAAATCATGTTTTCTAATTTTGGCCGCCGTAAAGTCAAGTTTCTGGCTTTGCCCTTCGTGTAATTATAAGTTGCGATTTTCCTAAAAAAGCTTGCTTAAGTTAGACATTTTTATTTATTAACAGAAGGACAAGGCATCAATACTAGTGGAGACTATCAAGCAAGTGAAGGAGTTGAAGAAAAAAGCATCAAAACTAGAAGATAATCATGGTACCTCAAAGGAGGTCAAGTTTCCAAGTGGAGTAGACAAATTGAGTTTGGAAAAGTGTAATGATAAGGAGGGTTTAGTGAAAGCTACATTAAGTTGTGAGGATAGACCAGGATTAATGTCTTCTATAGCAAGAGCATTAGGGTCAATGAAAGCCAAAGTTGTAAAAGTTGAGATGGTGACAGTAGGTGGAAGAAACAGAAGTGTGTTATGGGTGCAAGGTATTGAAAATGAAGGTTTGGGGATGCTTAAGAGTACTTTAAAAGTTGTCATGCATAAGCCAAGCTCTAAGATGAGACGGTTTACTCAATAAGTGTTTTTTGTTATAGGATTCACTTAATTCTGACTTATGTTGGTAAAGTGCTGACTAAAGAACTATAACATGTAAAAGCTAATTACATGTTTTCTTTCTAGGTTTAAGGAACACATAATAATAACTTTAGGGGAACTTTGTAGAACTGAGACTCCACCATAAGGCTTGTTTACTTTTGCAAGAAACATTCAGCTCTTAGTTTGTATATGAATATCATATCCAACTCTTTAAATGAAGTGTAACATTACATGACAGATTAACATGTAATTTGTGTAAGGGCCCGTCATAAGTGTCGGTGGATTTAGGTGTTGTTTTAGTTTATTTTCTTTCTTGTGATGTAATTGTATGTATTTATTTTGTGCATTGTGCTCGTCTTGCGCTCAGTTGCGATATGAATAAAATTTAGCCATTCAAAAAAAAATGTAATTTTTGTTTGTGAGACAAGATTGTAAGCAGTAAGCACTTAATGATATAGTGATTACTTAACTTTGCAAACTTGATTATTACCAAGGAATTATCGCTCATTTTATTCTAGTTATTACTTTATGAATTCATAAATTTAATCTTTGAATAAAGGATGAACATCAAACAGGTAGTTAAGCACTTAATGATATTCACTGTACCAAAAATTATTGATGATTGCTGTCTCAACTCAAACTCAACAAAATGTTTGAGCTGTTGCATCTCAATTTGTTATTCATTCTTACTTGTACACAAGAATTCTTGAGCTAAGACTGAACATCAAAACAAGAATCCCCATTCTACTTATATTAGTGAAATATTGATTTTCACTGTACCAAAAATATCCCAGATGATTGATTCTATCTCAACTCAAACTCAATAAAATGTTTGAGCTGATGCATCTCTACTTGTTTTTCTTGCATGTACAACAGAATTTTTGTCATGATGCTTAGCAGTGACAAATCTTTTAAGGTCAATTCCCCACCTACCACTACCACTATGACTTTTGTTTTTGTTAGCATTCGAAATTGCTTTATCTTCCGAGTCCTGCTGGATCCTCCTATTAGCATCATTGTCCACTGAAAAATCTGTATGTAAGTTATCATACGAAGAAGATGCCGCTGAGTTAGACGAAATTCCATAGTGGCCATGCCAATTGGATCCTGCCTCACCAAATATGTAATCTGAAAAGTCCACAGTACTAGCTGAGTCCTTGGTACTTGCAGTACTGCAAGAACTTGCATCAGAAGAGCTGAAAAGTGAGCTTTCGCTTGAAGAATCCACCAATGTATTTCTTCCCCGATAGTTGAATCTCCATTCTTCTGTATATGCAGATTCATTGGTATAGGAATCGTTGACAGCATTCCAGTTAGTGTGCTGTCCCTGCTTCTGCTGTACGGACGGAGAATCAGCACCTGTAGCCATGGAATTTGATCGCGTCTTAGAAACAGCAGGAATGGCTTCCAAGTTCCTCCTCTTGAACTTTCCAGTTGAAAAGGTTGCATTGCTACTTACTGAACTCAGAGGCTTTGGAGAGTGCCTGAAGAATTTACAATTTAGTATAAAAAAGGTTATAATTTCTGCAGAGACACTATAAATAAAATCAATAAACATATCCAACCAAAAATTATACGTCAACCTCTGTAGCATTATTACCTTGCATAAAGAAGCATGTATGCCCTTTCTGATAAGACTCTCGACAATTCGACAGGTTCTACCTGAAGAGAAGCACAAATGCAATCCTCTATTTACATACAGAAATAAATCTCAAAAATAAAGTATGTATTTTCAACATTGCCGGTGCTTTTCAGGTGTCATAAAAATTAATGACACAAATTGCAAGACATAAACTTATAATAATACATTGTAATTTTTTAAAAAGACTTTGATATTCCTTTAAATTTATATTTGAAAAAAAAAAGGCACAAGTAGCTTTCAAACCATCTCTACTATGCCATAGATTCTAACATATAGATGCAAATATTAAACTTTTGCTTGTTTAGAAGTAGAATTGTAGAAGGCGCTGTTGACAAAGTACTTGTTTCTCGTATTTATACAAACTTAAAAGAGGACTCGGGGCCAATTTCCTATTCAAATCACAAGCTTCTAAGAACCCCCCACATCACAGATTGATTATTAATGAACGGAAGTTTAGTTCATATGTTGAGGATAATAAGAGGACACATTTTAAGTCAATTAAACAGCATCAATTGTATAATCTCATTTTTCGGGGGGAGGAGGGGAGGGAAGCAGACAATCAGACACAAAAAGGAAATGCGGGAGAAAGCTCTCACCCTGCTGTCATCAATCCTGAACCATTCTCCTCGGATGTTCTTCACATAACAAACATAATGGCCTGAAAATGCAGCATTCATGATATCCAAATGGACAACAACTGCATAAAGACTGTATACTGGAGATTTATCCTTTGTTCCACTCATATATGGAGTCATATTCAGGACTTCAGGAAACTGAACTGACTTATTCAACTTTTCAAAGTTACCAGACTGCCAAAATAAACAACAGAACATGGATGAGAAAATCTAACATAAAAGCAAAATTACAAATCAACGAACAATGTACATAGACAAGAAAAACATCAACATTAATATTGGACATGCACCTGAAATCGTTTTAATACAATTGTAAGAATATTTGGTGCCTCCAATACTGTCAGCTTCTTCTTGGCTTTCTCATATGATTTACATCTACATAGCAAGAAAAACAAATAAAAACGACTTCGTAAATACAGCGAGTCTCATAGAAAAGGAAAGTCAAACATAAAAATTTAGGAATTTAAATCACAAGTTCGTCAATACTCCCTCTAGTCCTATTTATAAGAGATAATTAAGTTTTTCTTGGTCCTAAATAAAAAAATAGTACACTTTTTAAGTGTATTAATTATTGAAATTCCTTTTATACTCTTACTTTATTGTGAGTTTCATAGAAGTCCATCTTCGCTATGCAATTGGGTTTTCATTAAATAAGTATTGATGGTATTTCTGGGAAAAAAGTTAGCATTAACTATTTCGAATGTGCTTCCTTGGTCTTTGCGAATAGTCTTTTGCTTCCATATAACTAGGACCATAGGGAACAATAATGTAATATACAACCATTTGGGCCCCTCTAAACATTAAAGCAGAATAAATCATTGTTCATAAATCAGAATAAACAAAGTCAACTTAAAGTCATAAAATCCGTGGGACAGAATCCGCATTGAGCTTGGTACCTAAAGCTCTAATATCTAGTACAATATTAAAGCACGGAATTACGATCGTGATTACATCTCGTTTAATATAATTGCATTAGAAGAACCAAGAGCAATCAATTGCGAAGGAAGTCAAGTAGTCAACAGTTGTTCATTTTCTAATCTGAAGTAATAGAGTCCGAGTCATCAAACAGAACTGTTCAGCCCAATCACAAGGTCCCACAGAATTCTTTCCCAAACTCTACAAAGTATAGGGTTCAAATTCTCATTTGTCTATAATAGCAGTAGCATACTAGCACTATTTCAAAAAGAGAATCCAGAAAACCATTAAAAGATGACTATTTAAATCAACTTGACAGGATTTTATCAAAGCCCGCAGTGTGTACTTGTTGGAAATTCCGCCTTCATTGCAGTCCACCCCTAGCAGTCTAATTGCAGCATTCAAGGTAGCTAAAATTGGGATTTTACACATAATAGGAAAGGTGAAGTAAAATCGTATAATCGTAACATTAATCGTAAGATTATACGAAATTCATAAATCTCAAATATATGCATATATATATATATATATATATATATATATATATATATATATATATATATATATATATATATATATATATATATATATATATATATATATATATATAACCTTAAATCAAACTTGAAATACTTATATAAATTTAAATTCATAACCATATCTCGCAACATAACATAACAGCATAGTTGCATTTCCTCAAAATTCATAACAGCATAACTCACATAACATAACCATAGTCTCAAGATAAAACAGAAGCAGGAGAAACAATCGAAGTGAGAGGTGTAGTGTTGAAGTTACTTCGCTCTTCCAATTCTATAGGTGAACAGTTCCAGAAAAGGGAAAGAAACAGCGTGTGAATTCTTTGGAATTATGTGTCACACTTGCTGCACAGTTAATGTGCATGTGGCTATTTAAAAAACCAATTTTGTATGAAAAGAAAAAACCTTAATTTCTAAATGGGCCTTCTGCTGACCAACAAAATCAAACAGGTCATCTTCTAACCCGAGTTCGTGTCATTATTCTTCTAACTTGAGTTTGTGTGTTATTTTTCTAACTCGAGTTTGTGTCGTTATTCTTCTGACCCTAGTTATGAAACGGGTTTTCATTGACCCGCTCAAGTTTTAACTGCAAAACATAAATTAAATACACGACAACAACCAAGCATTTTTCAACTAAGTGGAGTCGGCTATGTGCAAGCCATGACGCCCATGACACGCGTCATGTATTAGGTCCAAAGACAATATTTACATCTAAATAAGCCACCTTTGAGAATGGGATATCGGGATAATGAGATAGCCGCTATTTGAACTAATTATAATGAATACTACAACACACACTAGATGTTAATTTTTTGAGAGCTTTACACACAACCCTCCTTGGTGATTTTTTTAAAACAGTGTTTTTCCCTATCCAGATGGATAAATTCAGACGGTAGCGGTTTTATAGAATCGTGTGGGGGAGGGGGGCGAAGCTCGCTATTTTTTCTGCAGTGGGCCTTAAGGGCCCAAAAGTTTTCTTTTACTCCCTAAACCTAGCTTGAAAACATGAGACAGCAACAACCACACATAACAAGCACACACAAAAATGAAGAAAACGCACACAACAACCTGCTGCTGTACACACCATAGCCGCCGCACACAACAAGCAGATCTGGCCAAAAAACAAAGATATGCGTTGTAGGAAAATTCAGATCTGGCCATATCAGGTAAGAAATCCTTTCTTTCTTCAATTTTTCATCCCCTCCCCTGGTGTGTGCCGCGACGGGAGCGAAATGCAACGCGCTGTTCCTTCTGCGAAGCCTGGTGTAGCACTCACACTCTTAATATGTGGCACACCTGGCCTCACTGTAGCAACCAGCCACAGTTCTGTGGCGCATCGGTGCGATCACGGCGCTATTGACTACCTAGATCTCAATTTTTCTCTAATAAATGTACCCTAAATCCTATCTTGTCTTGAATAATAGTTTAAAATCCACACGTAATTTCCATATACCATTTGAAAAAAAGGAAAAATATTCAATTACTGCATAACATGAGTACTATAACAGCAATGTGTTATAACTTAAAAATAATAGGAAAAACTTAAACGTGGCATGGAATGAAGAGTGACAAACCTGCCACAATTATATTTATTATCTTTATCCAAGATTTCAGGCGCTGTAAACTGTCCAAGAGCCTCTTCCAAAGTATCAATATCCCCATCAATCTCAACAGTAAGATCCATCATTCTCTCATACATCTCAGATTTCCCTAGGCACCTTAAGCACTTTATCTGCATTTTGCAGCATAATAAAAAATTAATATGTATGTAAGCTATTATTTTCCATCCCTTTCTAGCTCAAATAAAAGTTGAAAATACAAATCACCATAAAATAGCTTGTTAGATTGAAAACTACCTTAGATCGTAGATAACCTCCAAAGGTGTACCCAATGAGAGTTGTTTCTTCTGTCAGAGGACTCGAAACACCGGCTTCTTTGAGGCAAATAGATTGCATTATATCAACTGCACCCCTGTCAATAGCAATTTCTCATATATACAATGCACAAAATATATTTTTTACAGCTGAAGAAGGAACAGCATTGGCAAAGCATCAGCATTGGCAATTATTTGGCTCACCTCAAAAATTCATGTGCATCTTCCTCTCTCCCATGTCCAAGATGACTTCCAATCTTGTGTATCTTAGATAATATCCCAATTGGAGAAAGTGGAGAATTCCCTTCTTTTGCCTTCTGAATTAGATATTCAAACTCGCAGAAAAAACACCATCCCTTCTTCTGACCTAGTAAGAACATTGTGAAGATTCAATTATTAAAGGTCCTAATAGTTGAACAAGTTAAATCACGAAGATGTTATTAAGAGGTACTTGCATCGTTTCGAATGGAACCCTTGCAAAAGATACGATGTTAGAGGCCGAGTATACGCCAAACACTGGAGTACTGCATTAGCGTAACAGCTGCAATAGAGGCATTTCATTTGTAAGAGGGTATGTAATTATGAATCAAAGAAACAAAATACTACGTAGACAAACACTTGATGTGACCCCCTTGACATACACAAAACACGAAATCAAAACAAGCATTGAATACCAGTAAGAAAGTTCAACCGACCAACAACTAGAATGTTTCCTAATTATATTCTAATCTTATAATAACTTTAGGACTATGCAATGCAATAGAGCACTAAAATAATAAATATAAATCTTCAAAAAATGTATCAGACTCCTCATTGTCTCCTTCCTAATCTCTCATCCCTCTCACTAGAGCAGTTACATTACATCACATAAAACAAATTACACCAATCAATGTAAAGCAAAAAGAACTTTAAGTACCTGTTCCCACAGTTTGTAAGGCCAAACGGTAATTGTTTCACCTTGTCATAACAATAAAGCTCCACAAAAAGTTCATAAGGAAAGCCCAACTGCGAAAACATACAAGATTTAAATCACCAGCGACAAAAGTAATAATGATAACAAGAATAGTCAATTTCTAAATAAATAAGTCCAATATATTCACAACCTCATTTTCAACTGACATTTGATTGGATCTTGATTCTTTTGAGCTTCTAAACTGCTGGACAACTTTTTGCATTGATGTTTTCAAACCACTACGAATATTTTGTGGAGGATTTGGAGCAACGCTAAATTTTGAAGGCAATGCATGATAATTTTCAGTTTTTGTAGACATGGAATGTGAAATCAAATCCTCTTTAGCAGTTGATAATAGTCGATCACGAGAACTAGATGATGATCTTCGTCCTTCTTTGTACCTGGACAAATATGAATCTTCCACATAATCAGCTGCAACATCTTTATTTGAATTACTCGAGGAAGGCACAGCCCTGCCCTTAGAGGTATCTGCTACTGATTTTTCAACTGATTCAACTTTTCGTTTGTGTTCGTGGCCAACCAAATTTGATGCCGCATCATGAGATGTGTCAAATTTGACTTTTGGAACTTTTGATTTAAATCCAGACTCATCACTGTTGTTACTAGACTTTTTCTTGCTTCTTTTACTTGAACTACAATTCTTAACTTCAATATTGACAGGATTTTTAGATTCCAAGGGAAATGAGGTGGGTAACACGGTTTCGTCGCTGTCGGTGGAAGCTACACATGTGTCATCAGCAGTATTATCATGAACAGGTTTCGTAAATGTGTCATGAGTCTCATGACGGTTATCATCAAATGATTTTCTTGCAGCAACAGACGGATTAAAGTTGGAAAGTGAGTCATTGTAAGATCCAGCACCATATTTTCCTTTGATTTCTGCATAGAACAACATAATGAGATTTCTAATCTAAGACATTACCATGATATGACTCTCGAAACAACATAATGAGATTTCTAATCTAAGACATTACCATGAAGATCAAACTGTGTTTCTGATACTGACGCTCTACAAGTAATATTTCCGTCTTCGATATTCCTAGTAGTTGTAACCGAAGGACAACATTCGTCCTTGTGGCCTTGCCTCCAGTGACTAATTTGACACTTACCCGAACTACAAGAAAGCATGCTTGTGTAAATGAATAACAACTAGAGATGTCTGGAGATATTTAACTGAAGAGAGAACAAACATGGGCACACAAAAAACTAGAGATATTCAGGAATGCGCAATGTCAAACAAATCATCGTAAAACTACACACTACAATAAAAATAAAAAATCCAAGCTCTACATAATCAGATAAATTTCAACAACAAACACACACGCACATAATACTAAGGCTACATTTTGATTGAGATTTTTTTAGGTGAGGATGGGATTTGTCTAAATTAAGAAAGCTATGTAGTGTGATTGAAATGTTATATAGTGTATGTTTGGTATCACGGTGAGTATGTCAGAATCACGGTCACCTAACGTGATTTTCCAAAAGCTACACTATGTAGCTTCTGCAAAATGGATCACCGTGATTCTAGCATACTCACTGTGATGCCAAACATACATAGTTATCTATCACATCACTCTTTCAATTTTGTCAAAAGCATATCTCATATAAATATACAACATATAGACTAAAAATACCCTAAAAAGCTAAAACTGTTTCCCCTATAATGTTTCAAAAAAACTTATGTTCCTAACTAAATAGTACCCCACACATTTCTCAATTTCAAACAATCACATGCAGAACATTAACAAAAAAAAAAAACTATTTTTTCAATTAAAAAACAAAACTTTAAGAAATGAAACAAAAAACAAACCAGTATCTAACAGCTTTGCAACGAGCACATCTCATGGTAGTAGGTGAATAACAAACAGCACACTGATACCACTCTGAAACAGGAACTGAATTTGAATTCAAATTTGAATCACTATAATTAGCTGAAACATCATCATAAGAAGCTGAATCAGCATAAGCTTCAGCCATGGCAGCAGTATCTTGAACTAACATTATAACCTCTTCCTTTTTGGCTTCCGCATTCTTCCAAACATAACGAATCACTACAAACCCCAAAAGCAAAAACAAATAAACAAAACCTTGTAACCCTAAAATCTCAAAAATCAGCATTTTTTGTTAAATCTTATCCTGTTTCCAACACAGGATCCACGGAAGAGATAGTTTACAACGCATAGGGTTTCCGATAAGGGTAAAATGGGAAAGTAGCGTCGGTGAGAAGAAAGTAACAGAGTAGAACCGTCACTGTTTTTTTGTGTGTTGTTTTTGTTTCTTCTCTGTTTTTTTGGTGTTGACGAATTGAGAAAATGGTGCGACACAGCGATCTATTTGTCGTTTCTATTGTCTTTTTCTTCTTTGAATTGCCGTTTACACATCTTAATCATATTAATTAAAAATTAACGTTTTAAGTCTCTTTTTTTAATTTTGTTTATGATTTAATTATGTTTTAGTTTATTGATTAAAACGTTAGGTGAATTTAATATTTACCTACTTTTTGAGCTTTGGTATGTTTTTTGTAACTACTTACTACTGTTTTTTTTTTCTTTCACTTTTACTATCGGTTTAATCTGATTTTGGGTCAGTTTTGGAGCTTTCAACTTCCTTTCGACCGTAATTACAGGAAATCGAACTGTGATTTTTTCTATTAAGTTCAGTGACAATCACCACTAAACCGATTAACGATCGGTTATTTACAGCAGTTGTTGTTGAATTGAAGATATATTATTAATGGCTTTGAAGATTTGAGAGGAGAGTAGTAGAATATAATCTTTATATATTTTGAGAAAGAAACTGGGGAATCTTGAATGCGTTAATGTGCTTTTTGATCATTTATGAGTAACACACTTGAATTGGATCATAATTTACTAACTATTATTACTGTGGCAGATGAGTTTGCTTCAATAAGAAAAGTTGGACAATGACAAACTGACATTGATGTGTTTTATTTTATCCTAATGTGTTTGTTTTATATCACTTCACTAATCAGGCACATCATCATAAATCAAATTTGGCAGTATATAATATTTTTGTCTTTCCAATTCTTTTAAATAGGTAATAAATATAGTGGATCATATCTTTTAATTAATAAAGTTGATTATTACTATTTTTGAAGTAAATTAAATGAAATATTAGTTAATTAAATGCACCTTAAAATGTACCCTTAGGGCACATGTTAGCATTTGCCATAAATTAAATAGCAATACGGTTATGCTAACTACAAATGTCTTAGTTGTAGCTGTGTTTGTGAGTTGGTTTGGTTCGATTTTAAGTGAATTTATTGTCTAAATTGATCAACAATATATGGATTGGTTTTAGTTGATTTTAAATGTTTTCAGCATAAAACTCAAACTAAACTAAATTGATAAACAGGTTAAACTAAACTAAACTAAACTAAACTAAGTTGTTTCTCTTTATTTATAGAAGATTTTATTGGATAATACATTCAAAAGAAGAACACTAAATTGATACAACATAAATTACTAAGGAACTGTTGGTAAGTCCAATAAGTTGGCTTATAGCTTATTGAACTAGCTTATAAGCTTGTTTGAAAAAAATGTGAAGTGTTTGGTAACGAACTTCTCTAACTAGCTTATAGCATTTTTTGAGATGTTATTTCAAGTTGCGTATGAGCTTATAGCTTATAGCTTTTTCATTTTATTCCATATTTACCCTAATTAATTTTATTTATTTATTTTTTAAAAATTATAATAACTACCCACTAACACTTACCAAAAAAAAAAACTACCCACTAACCATGTATTTTTATGTCATTTTGTACTTACAATAGTTAAATTTGTCAAACACTTTAATTTTATTCTACCAGCTTTTCAGCTATAAGCTACCAGACATCAGCTATCAGCTATAAGCTAGTTTTTCAGCTATAAACTAGTTTATCAGCTATCAGCTAGCTTATAGCTTATTTTTACAAAACAAAGCCTAAAACTTCATTGAATTAATGTTCTTCTTTTGAATGTATTACTCGATAAATCTTCTAGATAAAGAGAAACAACTTCTAATTTGACTTTGTGTTCATTTGGTAAAATATAATAAATCATAACCAAGATAATATATTGAATCAACTTTTTTAAACAAGGGACATTCAAAAGATACATGATTAGGAAACTTCGTTACTTAACAATCGTTCACACAATAATGAGCATCGTCATTTACACTATGAATGAAGCATCAAGATCATCTCCTACCACCTTACTTATGTCAATGAGCCACCACTTCGACCATCTACATATCTTCCCACCAAGTGGAATATCTCATCGACCCTTCCACCACACTACTACAATCTAATCAATATATTTCCTCCGTCCCAAAATATAAGCAAAAGGGAGTCAATAAAAGTGAATGTATCTGGACTAAATTTTAAACCAAATTCATCAACTTTTGTTGACCACTTTTTACTTATATTTTGGGACGGATAGAGTATTTGTCTAGCAATACCTTAAATCTTAACCTCCAACATCATTTATCTATTGTAACTACTTCCTTCGTCGCAAAATATAAGGCTTAGTTGACCACATCATGTATTCCAATGCACAATTTTGATCACTAATATCTTTAATTGTCTATTTGTAAAAATTATAAAAATTTAATATTTTGAAAATACTCATCAAAACAAATCAAACAAAATCTCATATGATAATGTTTACATTTATATGTTATTAGAAAAATACGGTCAAAACAAGATGAATGAATAGTACATTTAGTCAAAGTAGCTCTTATATATTGAAACAGATGGAGTAAATTAAATTAAATGATCCCAAGTCACGCAATCATAATCCACCTTTTTTATAAAGACACCTTATCCCATTTAACACAATGCACCCTTCGGCCTCCTCGCCTTCCCCAATAAAAAAAATATTTAAACAAAGACTCAATTTTAGAAATGATACCTGAAATACAACATTTTTAAAGAAAAAGAAAAAAGTAAACTAGTATTAGGTACTGTTTGGCCCGACTTTTTTACGGTCTAAAAGTTACTTTAAAATAAAGTTTAAAATAAGTGCTTTAGAAATAAAGTTAAAGTTGTTTGGCTATTTCATTTTTAAAAAACTTAAAAAATAAACTCCAATTTAGAATTTGTTTGATTAAATGTTTTATAAAAGTTATGATAATATTGAAAATCATTAAAAATAAATAAAATAAGTTAAAAATATAATAACCAAATATTAACATTTTGTGTGTCTATATATTACATTTTAAATAATAGTATTTTATAAAATCTACCGTTTAATTAGAAGTATATACATTACACAAATCTATAACAATTTGTTACGTTACTAATATTCATATTCATAAAATTTTAAAATTTTTAATAAAAATGCATAAATCCTTAATTTTAGCGGGTGTCAATAACATATAAAATAATTTTAAATTTGTGTAAAATTTTATATAAATAATCGAAATGATTTTTTAAGCAAATAATCTAAATGATATAAACTTTAAATCCGTTATAAATTTTATATTTATTAAAATATTATTGCATGGCATAATATTATCGGTTTAATTTTATCTACCCACGTGTGTGTATATATATTATAGTCATAGTAATGAAAATATGAAATGGATGATTATTTTATTGTTTTAGTTTTTTAATTAATAGTAGTAGTATGCACCTGACAGTGAAAATTAATAATAGTGCATTTTTCAAAAATATTAAAATATAATTAATAATAATAATAATAATAATATTGCATATTGCTTCAAAAAACAATAATAGTGCATATGATAGAAGGGTGGTGCATGTATATGAATAGCACTTAAATATTAAATATATAATATAAAAATGATCCGTCAAAAAAAATAAAAATATAATGGGCTGGCGATGCATATACTAGTATATATTAATAAAAATATGAATGATTGCGTTCTCCGGGATTCGAAGAAGAGTTGATGAGCGAAAAGCTGATTTGCTCTAAAAAAGTTCAATATATTAACTTTTCTAAAAGTTCATTATTGATGTATTTTAGACATAAAAATTAAGCAACTTTTTTTGTTAAGTACTTTTAAAAAAAACTGTTTGGCCTGACTTATACTTTTATGGAGTAAAAAGTCAGAAATAAGTCGGGTCAAACAGTACCTTATAACCGGAACAATTTTTTTGTAATCATATACTTATTTACCTTGCATTCAGATTTAAGTATAGTGGTCGGTGACAAAAAGAATACCTTGTGACGTTTTTTTAATCAAATAGTTTAGTAGTTAGAAATTTCACCATTAAAGCCACTAGGTTTTGTCTAAAGGTGAAAAGTTTGGGTAGTACGTTATAGATCCTGAGTTCGATTCTCATCTCATTATAAATAAAAAAAATGTCATCATTAAAATGAATAAATGAGGTACTAAGGTTCGAATTAAATTAAATTAACAGGATATTTAGTGAAACTCATGGGATATTTAGTGACACATTTAAAGTTCTTATCTCTACATGTTGGACCCGTTAATTTATTAGTCATATCAGCTTACTTGAAAATAGGTTGCATGACAAACCTCTAAACAACCCATTATACTAAATTAAGCTTTGAGAAAGCTATGTCATACCTAAACATAATTTTTCTCAGTTACATGTCAAACTTACATCTCAAGTTTTCCTATCATGTCCCACATGTTTAACCAAAGTCTTGTGAGCTCTAACATATTTCAATTTTTCTACGAATAACAAAAGAAATTGCATTGATCAATAACAAAGTAAAATGTGCCAAAAACACATGCATTAACGCTTCCCAACACAATCCAACGTATGAATTATCGAATATGTTAGGTTTGCATCGGTTGCAAGTGAAAAATTATGTACGTGGAACCAGGGACGGCTCCAACTTTTTAGAGAACCTCCTCAATTATTAAAAATAGGTCCTAATAAAAAAATGAAAAAAAAATCCTCTCTATATAAGTTTTAAATAACATTAAAAAATTCATTCTTATAACCAACATAAAAAGAGACCTCCGAAAAAAAAAAAAAAAAAAGACATTTTATAATCAATAAGATCTAAATATAATTTTCAAGTTACTATCAATCTTCTAGCTACTTAAAAGATGTCAACATTTTAACATTTTTTAAAGCAAATTGATCAATTAAGTCTTCATTTTATTCATCATTTATTAATTTTGTGTTTATTACTAAGTAATAATAATAATAATAATAATAATAATATTTCCATGAGTATTATTTGTTTACGCTTATTGTTACTAATATAATTACTATCCATTGGTATGGTAGTTGGTATCATGATATCATACATTGAAGATCCATAGTACATAGGAGGCCTCTAACTTCTCCAAATTTAGAGGGGCCCTATGCAGTGGCACACCTTGCACACCCATAGGAGCCGCCCCTGCCTGGAACATATGGGGAAATATATTACTTATATGATTTTGTTTATTTATTTTAGTTTTTGTTTATCTGTTGGGGAAGTCGCAACATGTGATGGGGTAGGAGGTGTGGAGGGACCTCCTTCACTGCCTGTTGTGGGGATTTAGGTAGTCCCGGAGGTTTGGGAGTTGCCCCCCGCTGCCCCGGAGGTTCTGGTTTTAGCACAGCTAATGGTACCAAACCCCCAAAGAGAGTCACATTTCTTTATAAATAAAGTCCAAAAGCCCATTTAGCCCTTCGGACTAAGGCGTGACCATATGATCTCACAGTGTCGGAATGAGTTGAAGACGAGATGTGATGTCCAGTCGGATATATAGGGCGACGTGAGAAGGGGAACAATGATCAAAATAGGCATGGTGCTTAGGGGAGTGCGACCTCTTTCATTTCCTGACGTTGGGTGGGGTGACCCACTTCTACTTACGCGAATTCCCCACTCCCATTCCTCAAAGCCCGGCTGCAGAGTCAACCCCTCCTTCGGTCGGTTCATGAGCTGCCAAAAGCAAACTCTACGCTCGGTAGCTACTGGATCTAATGCACCATATCGTCTTGTGTTTCATCAATCATCGGGCTACGAAATCGGGAGAGAATCGGGCTACGGAAAGCTAAATGCCGTAGTGTTTAGCTCAATGGATATAGTCCTATGACTAAGCTACGATGGAACTAGCAATACAATAGTAAGCTAGTAAAGTATTCAATAACCCTAGGAATGGAAAGTTACGATTATAATTTGACGCATATTTGATGAGTTTATGAACTACCTGGTTATTTTATTATCTTATAATATACACCATTTTAACAATATATCGAAAATAATAAATCTTAAAAGACTCGTCAACAAACTCAAGGTTCATATGTGTTCGGTTCAAAGGCATTTTCATCATAATATGTTTTCTACAAATTTGATGTTTTTGATTAAGCACATTCAAACACTAATTTATTTGCAAGTTTTTCGGCACTAGGAAATTTGTGCTAATCCATATGTGCTATATTATTTCAAGTACTAATCAAACATTTTACTAGTTCTATAACCGTATCAATACACACCACATCTACCACGATCTTACACAACTTAAACTACCAATAATCAACTTTTTAAAAAATAGACCAAGTATATTGATATCGCATGTGAGTTATTATTCACATATCGTTGACTTGGTTAAAATTAGTGGAAATCGGCTTTTTGCAAAAGTGTTATTGTCAAAGTTATGGAGTCAACATTACAAGTTTATAAAAATTAAGGGATCAAAAGTGCAATTTAGACTATTGTTAAATTGGTGCTAACATCAGCTAGGAAAAAAAATATATTGAATTCCCAATTAGATCAACTCTATGAAGGGTTATAGTTTACTACTAGAAATTTAGAATCTGGATGGAAAAAATGTTGGAAAAATTATCTTTAGACCCCCTCAACATTATCTAAAGCCCCTTAACATGCTCCTAAAACGTTTTAAGTTGTGTTCATGTTGGGCCTCCCACTACAGGCTTAATATTGTTGCACACAATTGAAATGTTGGGCTCACAACAGTATCCCATATATGTATATGCTTTACAGAGAAAAACTTTACCATAAAAATTAAGTTGTAATCTTGCAAGTATAGCTCAATTGATAGATAACTACATCACATAGGATATGATTTTAATTTGGTATTTTCCACTTATTCATTTTAAGTAGTGAGTTTTTAACTACTAAATTATTTGACAGGAAAAAAATATACTCCCTCCGTCCCAAATTATAAGGGAAAAAATGCCATTTTTTTTGTCCCAAATTATAAGAGAAAAATTCATTTTCAAGAATGTTTTTTCCTTATTTTCATAAAATTAAATGCAAATTGCATTTAATTTCTTCTCTCTCTCATTTTCTCAATAAACAACAACCAATAAAAATTATTTTTACATCTTCCTATGCAACTTATTCCAAGGAAAACCCACAAAATCATACTTCAAATTCTCATGTTTTACTTTTTCTTAATAAGTGTGATTTTTTTATTTTCTCTTATAATTTGGGACGGAGGGAGTATCTCGCTAAAAACAAACTAACCTAAATATTAACATATAGGAAGTATATTTTTCTTAGTTTACCATGTTATAGGCTCAATGTTTTCACCATGGTTTAATGATGATTAATCTCTCACAAAGAATTTTATGGAATATACAAGGTGGAACTTTATCTTATAACCAAATTTTGTGATACATATGAGTCGGAGATCAAACTTCAAGCTCCTTGTTAATTGGACCAATTTATTATTGGTATAGGAAGTGTATACTATTGGTATTATTTCTTTTTTCGGTCAAGTTCTGTTGGTATTACTTCTCCACATTAATTGATACACTTGTTTAAATTTAAATTATGATTTTTTTTTAAAACAAAGATAATAATTTCAAAAAATTAACTTTTTGCTACGTACTGATACTATGATATAGCTATAAAGTTTTTATTGTTGTTTAATGGTGACTAATCTCTATTGGTGGAACTGCGAGGCACACAAAATGAGTCTTCTCTTTAAATTTAATTTTTTCATACCTAAGAGGTTGATACCAAATCTATGACCATTTGTGGAATTAATTTTCTTATCATTTACCATAAAAATAAATAATTTTTTTTATCATTTAAACAAGCAATATCATATAGGCAAAATGCATGTATATGTCCTTTAAGTTTTACGTTTCTATCAGACAGGTACTTTATGTTTTTTAAGTATCAAATAGATCCTTTAAGTTTTTTAAGTATTAAATAAGTCATTTAAGTTTTACGTTTGTATCATATAGATTCTTTAAGTTTTACGTTTGTAACAGATAAATCCTTAAAAAATAGGACCTAGATGTTAAAAATTACAAACTTAAAGGACCTATTTGATATTTAAAAACTTAAAGGACATATTTGATACTTAAAAAACTGAAACCATATATATGATACAAACATAAAACTTAAATGACCTATAGATGCATTTTGCCTAAAATATAATATTAAGATGTTCTTGTAAACCTAAAACCGTTAGCAGAGACACTACATTATATATGCAGAGATAAAATTTAAGTTTGAGATTTTTCACTTATTAATTTAAGAAATAAACTTCTAATCACCATGTTATATGAACCCAAAATAAGTAGAGTATTGAGGATTATTTATTGATATATTGGTAAAATTTAATAAAAACATCCACATTAATGAAGTTAAATACGTATAGATTACAAAACTTAACATGAATGACGCTTTGGCCGAGTGGTTAAGGCGTGTGCCTGCTAAGTACATGGGGTTTCCCCGCGAGAGTTCGAATCTCTCAGGCGTCGTTTTATCGTTTTTTGCTATTTTTGAAGAAAATATAGAAGTAGGGCCCACAACGGGTGAGAGTTGTAACTAGGGAAGGTTTAGTCTGCGGGTTGTTTGGTTGTCGCCTTCTGCCTGCCTGCCTGCCCCAGACACTACCTCTAACTTAATCAATAAATGCCTCGTATTCCTCATAATTTTTTTTGAAAGGTCATAATTTTTTTTTTTGGAAAGCTCGTATTCCTCATTTGTAGTATGAGGACTTCTTCAACTATGTATGATGCAATAATTATACTCCTATATATGAGGATATGATGATATGGTCATTAAAAAAAATATGTCATGAGGATAGGATGATATGGTTATTAAAAAATATATATATGATGTCCTATAGTATAATTCAATCTATAAAGATATAGTAATATACTAATCAATGTTTTGAAAACCGGACCGGACCGGCCGGTCCGACCGGTTCGACCACGAACCGGTGCCCTCGGCGGTCCGGTCGACTAGCAAGAACCGCTAGTCAGTGGAACCGGTCAAAAACCGGTGTGAACCGGTATGAACCGGTGTGAACCGGTGTGAACCGGTGAACCGGAAAACCGGCCGGTTTTTCTCTCACTTAAAAAAAAAAAAAAAAAAAACTGATTTTTTAATTAAAAAAAACGATGGATTGAAATTGAAAGGTTAAAAAATCAAAAATCTTTCCTTTCCAACCATAGACTCAAACACGTGAAAAAATTATATGAACGGTTCAATATAAACGGTTCAATAACGGTTGAACCGATCCGACCGGTTGACCCTTGAACCAGTTGTCACAACGGTTCGACCTCCGGTCCGGTTCTTAAAACATTGATACTAATATACATTATTTTTGACTTATTCATTTAAGGTGATATTGATTTGGCTATTAGGATTTTTTTCCATGTATAGACAGACTAAATAAAAGAGCGATAGACCTGATGCGATCGATAGACAAGTCGATGATGTTAATAGTAGGTTTAATTTCGTGATAAAAGTGTTATGTTTTCAAACAAATTTGTCTACCGAAACTGCTATTTGTTTTATACCAAAAATGAAAGAAAAGGCAAGCAAGTCAGGGATTCCCCGAGCTGCTATCTTGATATCGATCCTTAAAATCCTGAAAATGAAAATTTACAAATAAATAAAGAGGTTTAAGGAGAGACCGTAAAATTTGTTTTAAAAAAAAAGAGAGAGAGATTTAAGGAAAGCGATGTAAACGCTTGAGAAAATGCGAGAGAATTATTTTTCTTTTGAGATCACATCAACTCACTTTTATAAAGTATTCTTTTTTAAAAAAAACAATGTAAAGTATTTTAAAACTAATTATGTAATATGAAAAATAATCTTTTAATTTTTTATAATCATTCTCCACTTAAATTAATCACATTTGAAACATATCAGACACTAAATATGAATATCTCCTTGTCGGTCAAAAATTTAAACTTTTGTTCATCATGTTGTAAGAATTTAATCATTCTACTATATTCAACCTCATTTGTCCGTGTAAAATCAATCATAAAAATATCTATCAAAACTGTTTTACAAAATAGTATGTTTGTGCACTTTTCTGTGTTTAATTAAAAAAATCCATCATTCCATCATAAAAACTATATTATCCGAAATAAAATATTGGTTGCCACTACTATAATTGACTTGGTCAAGTTGGTCATTATATTAGTCAGCCATTCCCAGCATCAAGGACATATGGAGAATTGGAGATGCACATGTAATGCTTCTGGATGATAATTTTGGTAAAGTCAAGAAAACAGAATAGAATATGATCCTCTCCAACCAAAGAATTTTAACCATTCAACTTTTCGTCATAGTGCTTACCTTTTCAATTAGTTCTTCTTACTGTTTCTCTTTGTCATAGTGAAACTTTAGTAGGTTATATTTGTGGTGGTTGGTTCTCTTTCAGATCAGGTTGAATTTACTTGGCTGATTTACGAAATTTCATCTATGTGAATTCCTACCTGAGGTTGTCTTGGGACGTGAAGGGAAGTATCAATGGATCTGATTTCATCAATAAGTTAAGTGTTTTTAAGTAATTATACAAATGACTTTGACATCATATTTTCACTTAAAACGTTAAAGTAAGCTAAAATCTTAAGTCATTTGGTTTATATGTCCTTCCGTCAGCTATATGATGCTAAACCTCACTCTTTAAACTAACGCGAGACTTAAATTACACTCTTTGCTTCATTTTTTGTTTTCCTTTTTTTATTGGTTTGATTTATGTTGCCATTTATTTGTTCTTATTATTTTAATATACTTTTAGCTTAAAAATTGCTACAATTTTGTTAGTCTTTTGATTAAGTCCGAGTTCAAATTTTGGTCCCGTATATTACATTACATATAATATGTTTTTTTTTTTTTATTTTGCTTTCACCACTAGTTGAATCTGGTTTGAGGGTTAGTTCTGACATCAAGTGATTCCAGCTCCCTTCTGATCGCAGTTGCAGGGGATCGAACCGCGGTCCTCCCTACCAAGTTCAACGCCAATCACAACTGAACCAACTAACGAATAATATGTTTATTAACCAAACTATATGTTCACGGGGAAATATTGCTACAACTTAAATTAATGAAATTTTTTTATAAGAAAAAGATAAACATAAATAACATCAATAAAATATGATTTGCTTGACTTTATTAATTGAGATTAATTTATATGAACTGTTTTCATTTTTATCGCACGTATTTGATTCATTGGACCTTCTAATCTAATTCGGGGTCAGTTTTAGCATTAAGTGACCCCGAATGCTAAAACTGACCAACTTTATTTGTTCATAAAATATCTCCACATATTAATAAAGTGATATCAAATTAACATAACATTGTAATACTAACATTGAATATAAAAAAAAAATATATTGTATGTTCATATTTATTATACACATATTCTTAATAAAGTCAAAGCTTAATATGTGTTTTTTTTATAAACAAAATCTTAATATATGTGTAATATTACTTTAAAATATAATTAGATACGTGTGTAAAAAATGTAAATATAAATTAGTTAAAATAGTAAAAAAAAAAAATAGCTTAAATATAAATTAGTTTAAATAGTAAAATATAAATTCAAATAGTTTCGATCATCATTGATAAAAAAAATAAAAAAAGGTTCGATCATGACGCTTGCCTACCGAGAAAATTTGATTTTTTTTTTTTTGGTACAAAATTCGATTTTATTTTAATTCAAAGTCAAATCATTTAATTTTTGTTATAAAAATAATTATTGTGACCTTGACCAAAAGAAAAAAAAATCATTATTGTTACCAAATATTGGGAAAAACGTTTATATTAAAGTAATAAGTATTAAATTAATCATAATCAAATAGTATGAGACAAAAAAAAATTAATCAATAGTAATATTCCGAAAGAAAAAAATCCATATATTTCCTATATATATTTTCTTATATAAATATTTTCCATATCTTCTAAAAAAATAAAAAATAAAAACCTCCTATTATTGCCTTTTCAAAAAAAACAGCCTTCTGAGAAACGCGTTATTTAATTATTATTACACGATATTTTGACCAGTAACTCTGTATCTTTTCCACCAATTATGCAAACTGTAATCGCGTAGAAGCACTACCCTAGATGCTTCCAAAAAAAATAAAATCAACTATAAATTCTCTCTTCACATCCCTTATTTTCTTCACACCAAAAACAACAAACGTTATTTCCTTTAGCATATGTCTCAAAGGCCTTCTGTTCCTCACTCTTCTTCTATAGCCTGTGGCCTTCATTCCCATCTCCTGGTTTCCAGTGAGATGTCCTCTAACTCCAATTGGTCCTTTTCCAATTAATTCATTCTTTTTTATTCATTATTAATTCTTTTTTATTCTTCTTACAATTTTAAACCCTTTTACCAAAAACAAAACATCATGGGTGTTAAAGGTTTTGTTGAAGGTGGTATTGCTTCGATTATCGCTGGATGTTCTACACATCCTTTGGATCTTATTAAGGTTCGGATGCAACTTCAGGGAGAAAACGCTCCTAAACCGAACCCGGTTCAGGTTCTTAGACCAGCACTTGCTTTTGGCCAAACCGGATCAGCAACCTCGATCCACGTGGCAGGGCAAACTGCGGTTCCACAAGCGCGTGTGGGTTTGGTTTCGGTTGGAGTTCGTCTTGTTCAACAAGAGGGTGTTAAGGCTTTGTTCTCCGGTGTTTCTGCTACCGTGCTCCGGCAGACGCTGTATTCTACTACCAGGATGGGTTTGTATGATATTCTGAAGAATAAATGGACGGATCGTGAAGCTGGCGGGACTATGCCGCTGGCTCGTAAGATTGAGGCTGGACTTATTGCTGGAGGAGTTGGAGCTGCGATTGGAAATCCGGCTGATGTTGCTATGGTTAGAATGCAAGCCGACGGGAGACTCCCGGCGGCTCAGAGGAGAAACTATAAATCTGTTGTTGATGCCATTACTAGAATGGCTAAGCAGGAAGGCGTGACCAGTCTATGGCGCGGGTCATCACTTACTGTTAACCGCGCCATGCTGGTCACGGCTTCCCAGTTGGCATCTTATGATCAGTTTAAGGAGATGATTTTAGAGAAAGGTGTGATGAAAGATGGACTTGGGACTCATGTGACAGCTAGTTTTGCGGCTGGGTTTGTGGCGGCTGTTGCATCGAATCCGGTGGATGTTATTAAAACTAGGGTTATGAATATGAAGGTGGAGGCTGGTAAGGAACCACCTTATGCTGGTGCATTGGATTGTGCTATGAAAACGATTCGTGCTGAGGGTCCTATGGCTCTTTACAAAGGATTTATTCCTACAATTTCGAGACAGGGACCTTTCACTGTTGTTCTGTTTGTTACCCTGGAGCAGGTTCGCAAGGTGTTGAAGGATTTCTGAGTTATAGGATCGATGACCGATGATGATGGCCAAGAAGTTTAGCTTTTAATTTGATTCCAATAAACTGTTCTAATGTGATGTTCATTTTGATGATGTTATTGATTAATGAAAACCATGGATTTTAAATTGCTATGCAAATCTTGTTCTAAGATGATTATTTTGATGATGTTATTGATTAATCAAAAACCATGATTTTTAATTGCTATACAAAACTTGATATCAGTGACAAATTAAAAGTAATTGTGGTCGGTAAGAACCTGCATTCACTTAGTTGGAGTCGGAGATTGTTTGATCTTAATCGGAGCTCAGTATTTTAAATTATAAACTAAAAATCAAATTCGGCTTAATTCAACCGTCTGATTAAAGTCCGGCAAGACAGAAAATCGGACAAGACTGGACGGTTCATGTTGTCTTGACTTTGAATTTTTGCTGATGGCAGAGAATCCGAGTTACATAAACAGCTGTGATGTGCTATTAAAAAAAGATAACTGTGATGCTGTTGAAACATTTAAAAATCTTTACGTTATGCAATTAGTAGTAATATAATGTAAACTATTAGGAGAAACATTAAACATGTTAAATGTTTTTACAAGTTGGGACTTTGACAATTTGAGACAACAAATCAGCATTTGTTGCAATTTTTTACAATAAATTTTTCTATGAAATGGGAAAGGAATTGCGTGTACGTAATTATTTAAGTTAGGTGAAAGTTCCGAATTTGTTTTTTTCATATCATATTTTTGAAAGGAAAGTGCAACTAGTTTTGAAACGAACTTTGGCAATGAGTTTGTTTCAATCAATAAGAAGTTGACATATTCATACCATATAGTAAATTGCTTACATTAGATTCAATTAACCTAAAATTTGTTTCTATTTTCCATTCTTTCTTTAATTAATATTAATATTCCTAAGTTCTAACAAACAAGATTGAGAATCAAAGAGAGATGAAGGTAACAAGTAACAACATAGGTGATGTTGTCACGATTCAGCGTATTCATTCATTCATTATTGGCGGAATAATTCATTCCTGATCTCCAAATCTCTAGCTACTAATAATTTTAGGACATTGGGACCCAAACAAATGACGCCTAAAACATCTCCTATCTATTATAATATATCATCGTGTTATAAAACTATTGGGTGTGTGTTATTGTCACACTACCATTATTAGTTATTGGAAAACTAGAGACATTATAACCAACTCAGTTGGATTACATATTGTTGCAGAACTAAAATTGTGGCATCTGGCCAATGTGGACAAGCGATAGATATTTGGCCCCCTTAATTATTTGGTTTTGGGTTTGATTTCTGACCGTGTATGAAGAAGTATTTGTTGGGAGAAGTCAACCTCTTAAATGGATTTCACTTGTCTCGAGGGAATTAGTCTCTGCAGTGCAAAAGATATTTTTGGTTTAACAAAAAAATGTGTAATCTTTTTTGCACCATTTTTAGTTTTTGCATCGGTATCCAACGGTCCAATGGATCGGATAGACTGAATATCGGTGATGAAAATTAAAATTACTCATACGAGACTTAGAAGTTACTTACATACTTAAAAAAACAAAATTTATAAAGTCTTTTTAGAATGAGTTTAATTGGTATGCACTGACGGTGTAAAATAGTTTTACACGATTGTCCAATAAATAACCATCATTTTGTCATGTCATGTCAAGAAAGTGAAGTGATATGGCGGAAAACATGGTTGGTATTGATTAACCGTGTAAAACTATTTTATACTGTCGGTGCATATCAATTAAATCTTTTTAGAATTTATTCCAAGATACGAACATTATATTGTGAAATTCATTAACTCTTTTTACATACCAATCAGACAATTTTAGACTATTCTGCACCATATGCTCAATATACCAACTAGGCAATTCTTCACCATAGGGTCTCTATCTTCTGCCAAGAATAATTTGATTTGCATTTGTAACACCACAAGTTGTCATTTTATGGAAGGAAATGAGTTGTTTCTCTCACGAATGTGCATCGCAAACGTAATCGTACTCTTCTTCCCTATGTGAAACCAAAAAAAATAGAAAGAAAAAAAAACTTTTGAATTTTCCTTCTAGGGAAAGAAGATTTCATTTTGTTTACATAGAGAAAATTATGTTTTGGTTTGTAAAATGATAAATGTCTCCCACTTTTTTTTTGAAGGATAAATGTCTCCCACTTAAAAAGTCATTTTATAATCATATATTATTTATGGTCTGTTTTGATTGGATTATTTTTGAGTTTTTGCAAAATAACTTATTCAAATAAATAAAATCATATGTATTATTCATAAGCTTGTCAATGTAATTTATAAAATAACAGTTCAAATTATATATATATATATATATATATATATATATATATATATATAAATCAATATCTCATTCATCCAATATTCATATGTCAAATTTTTCACTTTTTGAGAAAATACTTTTGTAAAGAATGATAAATAAATACTTATAATTATATATTTTTAAAATAAAGAGTATTTAACAATATATATTACATTTTAAGAATTCATCTAAACTCCTAAAAATCCACTAAAATCGTCTCCTCGAATTAGAGGAATTTTATATCATGAAGAAAAGTAAACTCCTAAAATCCTCTCCTCTAATAGTAAAATTTGGAATCTAGTTAGTACTAAAATTAGTCCAGTTAGTACTAAGATATATATATATATATATATATATATATATATATATATATATATATATATATATATATATATATATATATATATATATATATATATATATATATATATATATATATATATATATATATATATATATATATATAATGGCTACGTTCCACGCCCCATTTCATAGGTAACCTCAAAGTGGCGGTCCATGGATTTTCTTTCCTTTTGTTTTCCCGCATTTCGCTCATTTTCTTTTTTCTTTCTTTTTTTTTTAAAGTGCTTCCAAACATACTTTTAATAAAATGATCATAGTATCTAGTGTCCTGGAGCACTAGTTAAAGAACTAAGAAAAATAAGTTTTATATTAAAAATAACGCATTTTATATATTTTATAAGAGTTTGACTACATAAATCTCAAAATATTTTTACTATATTTACTTCTTTAATTAGTGTCTCGAAAATACTGGTTAACATTTCCCTTATAAAATTTACATATGCCACTTGCATATTGACCTATGACAATTTGGATGATTGGGGTGCTGTATGCAGCAATTGGCTATTTAGATTGAAGGACATTTCCTAGTGGCAATTTAAGAGACTAATTCAAATTTGTTGGGGATTTTCCACAATTCATTATTATCTTTGCTCGATCATTTTCAACAACTTGAAATTGTAGGCCAAGCAAACTACACTATTGTGGAGTATCAAGTGGATTCCATATAATTATACCAAAATTCTTGTGGGAATTTTTCAATTTTATACCAATGGTTCAACCTGTAATAAATTACCAAGGAAAAATAACAAGCAATACTTGATTACGTATTAAATTAAATTTATTTAAATAATAATAATAAACCAAAATATAATATATCCATGCACCTGGGACCATGGGTAATCTGGTCCCTTTAAGGTGGGTAATCAAATATTGTTAAATAAAACTTAATACCCCAATCAACATCAAAAGATTAATTGGAGGTGGCTGTGCATAAGGTTATTCCACTTTGACCCTGTTACTGTGATAGGTTAATCATATCAAAAGTAGTCTGAAAGTTCTCCATTTGACAAAGTTTTTTTTTGCACCATCATGCATGATAGCGACACCAGACACCATACTTATTGGAGTATATTGTATAGAATAGTAATCTATATCCACATGTAATAGTTTTAGATAAAAGATGTGATGCTAAATTTGTTTTCTTATAAGTTTAATGTGAAGATACTAAACTCCAGTATAACTCAACAACAATTAAAACCTCAACACAAGTAAAAATTTAAGAAATTTCGAATATAACATGCCTTCAAATTCAATCATACAATTAGCTCGCCTCAAAGAAGAAACATTAACAGTTAACAGCCAAATTGACAGAGGGACTAATTTTGATGTACCTTTAACAAATGCAAGGATGTTTAAACTATTTCAAATAATTCAAGGACAAGTTTGATTGACGAATAAAAATTCAATGACCAATTTGCTTATTTATTGTATCTTGTACTGTTATGCGAATCAAATACTAAGTAATAACCAAGTCTTCATTGGGTCAGATGGGAGTTAGGATGCCATTGGTTATTCAAAAGAAAGGGAATTGAGAGACACAAA
The DNA here is from genome assembly GCF_020283565.1 of Trifolium pratense. NCBI lineage: Eukaryota > Viridiplantae > Streptophyta > Magnoliopsida > Fabales > Fabaceae > Trifolium > Trifolium pratense. The sequence continues at coordinate 19,319,043 of NC_060060.1, forward strand.
ATATGAAATTGTATGAGAATTCAAAAGCATAAAATGGACTGAATCCAAAGGATAAAATCCTCTCCAGGTTTGGAAAGGAAATAGAGAAGTCCATTTTGTTTTTATCCAGAAAACACATGGCATTTTAGACATTCAACACCTGGAATCTAAAATCATTTTAAACATCAACATATTTTTATGGAAAAGAAACTAGAAAAAACATACAAAACTTCAGTCTTGTCTTAGATGATGAGTATAGTCATCATCATTGTGGAAGATCCAGCTACTCAACGCCCTCTCCTACCTCACAGTCATTCAGCTTCTGCCCGACAGTGTGGACCACCCACCATGCAACCAGTAAAAAACAACGCAGCTGCAAGGCGATAAGTTGTGGCCACGATGCAACAGCACAGGATAATCAAGGTGAAGAAGCACAGTGGCAAGGTACACAATTGAAATGGAAAAAACATTGTTCTGAAACTATAACATTGGATTTTTCAAGTTTTACATTTCATCAAGATAGGGAACTGTGTCTGTGAGGGATGGAAGCAAATCAACAAATTCCATTAACTAAACCAAAAGTAACTGTACATTCATTCATACTTTTTAAGCAGTGTGACCAAAACTACATTTCATGAAGTTCATCTTTTCATAACAACTAATTATCTTCTGAACCAAGAACTTGTTGCTTGAGTTCCTCTATTTTATCTGATAGCTCATCTCTGTTTCTCTGCAGTTTAACGAATCAAATTAAAAATTGTTGGAACCAACACACAAATATCAGCAATTGTTATAACTAAAACTTGGCAAATACCTTGAAAAGCAAATATCGGTAAGTGAACCATAATGAGTATCCAAGCCCTACAACTTCGAACAATTTGGGAATCTGGCATAAGAATGAACCAAACACAAGTTAGCTTTTATAAGATTTGGATTTTGGTTAGAAATCTTTTATCAATTTAACAGCAGATACATACCACTGGGATAGCATCAATAGCACCAACGATGGCTGAGGTTAGCCACAGGGCCACTATAGCACCACCACCATACACAGCAAGAGAAGTGGTGTCATTTACATCAAACTGTAAAGATATAAAAGAGATAAGACTAGATCAATAGGCTATAAAATATTTTTAATACTGGTGTAACATTTATGTTTGGTTATTTTGGGTTAACCAAAGTGCACTTCATAACACTTCACTAAAACACTTTGGAAAAAATGAAAAACAAGTTATAAGAAACAGTCCACATAAATTGATTTTTCATGCAACAGTGCAGTTTAATTCAGTCACATTTTAGATTCTGCATTTCGAATATACAAAGACCAAAGTTTGAGAGCTAAAACAGTGGAAAGACAAACAAACACAAGCATCTTCATCAGACAATCAAACACGAAAATTAAAACAATGCAGCGATGTAGGGTTGCTCAGCTAGCCGCTCAGATTCGACATGAATGCCGAAGTATCATCAAGCACTCAATGAATGCCATCAATAAACTGAGATTCATCATAGCAAACACAAAATGGAAATACAAAACAATCTAAAACAGTGGAAAGACAACAAACACGAGCATCTTCATCAAACAACCAAACACAAAAATTAAAACAATGTAGAGATGTAGATTTGCTCAGCTAACCGCTCAGATTCGACATGAATGCCGAAATATCATCAAGCACTCAATGAATGACATCAATAAACTGAGTTTCATCATAGCAAACACAGCATGGAAATACAAAACAATCTAAAAAAATGGAAAGACAAACAAACAAACAAACACGGCCATCTTCATCAAAAAATCAAACCCGAAAATTAAAACAATGTAGAGATGTAGAATTGCTCAGCTAACCGCTCAGATTCGACATGAATGCCGAAGTATCATTAAGCACTCGATGAGCGCCATCAATAAACTGAGGTTCATCATAGCAAACACAACACACAAATACAAAACCATCTAAAACAGTGGAAAAACAAACAAACACGAGTATCTTGATAAATACACCAAACACACAAAAATTAATACAATGAAGAGTTGCTCAGCTAACCGCTCAGATTCGACATGAATGCCGAAGTATCATGAAGCACTCAATGAACGCCGTCAATAAACTGAGGTTCATCATAGCAACATGGAAATACAAACCAATCTAAAACAGAGGAAAAACAAACAAACACAAGCATCCTCATCAATCATTCAAACTTACAATCACTACACTAGTGTGCATAGAACTAAACAGATTACAAGACTATAAAGAGAATGGGGTTATCCCGCAAAATTATCATCATCATCATCATTGTGAAGTCAGTTATCACAATATCACATATGAACCAATTTATCAATGCTCATATCATTAAGTTATTCATAACATCCTATCACTCATTAATAAATACTGCATAGAACATGGAAGGCTCAAGTAAAATTCTCACAACTAACAATCCATAACTACAAACACTTAACAGGGGAAATGAAAAAGGAAAAACAAAAATTGAAACAATGATGAGTTGCTCAGCTAACCGCTCAGGTTCGACATGAATGCCGAAGTATCACAAAAGCATTCTATGAATACCATCAATAAACTGAACTATCATCATAGCAACTCAACATGGCAATAAAAACAATATTAAAAACACATGAATCAAACACAAAAACAACCAATTAACTAGTATGCATATACACACTATTCAGATTACAAATACTAAAAGGCAAAGGGAAAGGCAAAGCAACCTTTAAATCCAGCTTATCCAGCAAATCCAACGGCAGGCCGTCTCCATCAGAAAGCAACTCTTTCTCAGGGTCTTCATTCCCCACAGTTTCATTGTATCCATTCTTATCAGCTTCTAAGGTTATAACACCATCACGTTTCTCATTGAAAAACTTCCCTGCACCACTTGATGTTTCCTCAGAAGCTGTTGCCCTTACATTTCTAAGGAAAACTGATCCTGAAATAACATAAAACACACAAATCAAAATTCAACACTTACCCTTCATTTTATTTTAATTAAGATAAAAATTCAACCTTGACACTAAATACAACAACCCATTTGCTATAAAAGCTTAAATAACAAGTGTAAGAATCAATCAAACAACTGCATCAAAATTTCCATACCATAACACATGAATTATATAAAAAATTATGGAGAAAATGAAAACAAAAAATAAAACCCTAATTTTTGGTTAAGATTGGAGAACATACGAGATAAGAGTACAGGTTTTGGAGAAGATGAAGGTTTATGGTGAAAAGCGAAGGAATTGGTAAGCTTGGAGAGAGTGAGAGGCTGAACTGTACAATGCCCCATTTTGAATTGTGAATAAGCCGATGAAGGGTTTGGTGAGATGAAGAGATGGGAATTTCAAGCCTTTTATATACAAAGAGTGGCTTCTAGGGTTTACGACCTTCTTTTTTTTGTTATTTTTTTTGCTGAGTTTAAACATATACACGATGAAAGTAAATTTATTTTACACCAACAATCAACGAGAATATTCAATTTATTGTGTATTAAGAACTTAAAATTAATTTAGTTGACAGAGACATTAAATTTTATATGCAGAGAACTGAGATTCGAGCACATCATTTGAAATGGGAATTTTAAGTTTTTTTCACCACCAGTTGAATCTGGTTCAGGAGTCAATTCTGAATTTCAAGCCTTTTTTTTATAAGCTACCATATACTACTTATCATTAGTTTAACATTATTTGCGGTGTATGATTATTTTTTTTAACCCTCTATTTCTAAGAAATAAGACTGATAACTCATAGTTCGGTTACGAGATAAATAAAGTTTGGTAAAAAATTATTTCCTCCGAAAATTAAACTTAGATTTTTTCGAACAATTCTTCATTCATTTTAGGGGAACTAATTAACCGCTTGAATCTAATATCTTGATCGTAAAGAGTAAATTATTTCGTTTACTGTCATTAAGATTAAAATAACTATTGTACAAACTAAAATGCGATATTTCTATCAACTAAGTTAAGCTCACGGTAACTAATTAATAAAATAAATGCAACTCATAAAAATTGGTACAAAAAGTACAGTTTTGATATTTGATACAAAATGGTCATTCATGTCATCTAACTGATTTAAGCCTTCCAGTACTTATACTAATATATCAACGGCTTAAATAACTATTTCCCATGGTGGGAATATTATATTGTTGCTCCCACCTTAACCTGGAAATTTCTTCTAACCGATAAAAAGTATATAACTTTTTTGTCAATAAAGAGTCTGTACATTAAAAAAAAATTAAACAAGTTAAAATCTTTTCCATTCCAATATGGCAATGTCTACATCAGCCATCAAGATATTTCATCATTGAAGGACTTTCTGAAAAATGATTTTCTCTCGGTAAGCTATCATAAACTCACATATACGTAGGAGAATTGAAATTCACAGCGTTCAATTTAAAATTTGACATTTTTTTACCAGATAAATTAGTACTTTTTTTTTTACAATCAGTTAAATTAGTACTTATGAACTATTTTTCTCTTCTATTTGTGCACTTTTTTTTTACGAGATCTATTTGTGCACCTAGATAGTAAATATGCCTCTATTATATTTATGTCGATAATGAAATGAATGACAAAAAAAGAAAAATATTATGGTTGTAAAGTTATTTATTTAGTTTTTTACTAAAAAATATATTCATTCATTTAAATTGAAAAATATATTTCGATCCTCCGCAATTGCGGTCGGAGGAAGGCTGAAATCACTTGATGCCAAAACTAACTCCCGAACCAGATTAAACTGGTGGTGAAACCAAAAAATTGAAAAATATACCGATCATTATAAATTTAAGATCGCTAAAAACTGAAAAAGATGAATCTACAAAGAATTTTACGGTACCTAGGTTAATAGCATAAACAGCAACATGAAAGTGCCTACAAATATGATTATATGACAAAATAAAATAACTGAAATATTCATACTCCTAAATCTGCACCGTTGACGTTCAAGTTTTCATCAAATCTATAATGAGTTGAAGTAAATATGTCAATTTGAATCAATGAAACATCTTATTAAGACGAAAAACGTAACCAACAAACGCCACACAATATGACGACAAACACAATGCTGCACTAAGATGGCGAAAACTCAAAAAACACAAAACGAAGAAGCAAATATACGTGGACAACCACTTATTTAAATAAAAGACAGACAAAAATGGTGTTGTGTGATAATTTCAGGTCAAAAATGGCCAAAAACTACCTTTTATAATGAAAGAATGAAAAGAGAGAAAAATCGAGAGAAAATGGAGAAAATGAATGACAACTTATCGACATAATACATAGCTGTAAAAAGTTATTTGAAATATCACAAATTTATATTTTGTCGGAAAAAAATATTGTATGTGGGCCTGTGTAATGCGTTTTTCTCATATGGTACCAATTAACAAAATTTTATGATTAATGGAGGAGATAAAGGGTGGGATTGAGATGTGCACAGGTTTTTCATCTTTGTTTCTAACAAATCTAAATTATTCATTTCTCTCAAACATTAAAAACTAAATTATACATTAAAATTATAGTAAATTTTGATGATTCTTAATAACATATCAAATTATTTTCAAAAAATTTTAAAATTTTTATGGATGATCTATATGATATAAACTTTCAATCCAGCGATGAATTTTAAAAAATTCGTATTCGTTATAATATAAATGACAACTTGTACACCATGCAAAATATAAAGAGGTTGTGCATGTTAGACCAAACTTAAATTTGATGGTATTCTTTTTATTGCTCCACCAGTGAGCCATATATTGCTACATCACCTTAGAAACAAGGCGGGTGTAACTAGCAAAAGTTTGTTTCACTACAAAAAATTCATGTTTACACTGCCTCAAACACAAAATATGAAAATAATATCTAAAATTCCTCTGGCTTCTCATATTTGATTTTTAAAACTCATCTTATATCTTCATTAATATTCAACCATATATATGTAAATGATATATTTTTCGGTCTTGTTAGTTTCTAATATTTTCTGCATATGAGAATATATTCAAAAAATAGTTTTAAGACGTACGAAACTTATCAATGTACACAAACTTAATTCGCATATCACATGTGAATTTTGAATTCAAAGTCGAGACCTCAATTAAAGTGGGTGTACGTGAATTGTGTTAACATATGTGAAGTTTAGAAAATTTGATACATGGTATGGTATGTGAGTTGAATATATCATTAGTGTTGCGAGTTGGAATAAACTCATCAAGAAGAGAAAGACATCCACATTTTATTAATCCGGTTCTGTTTAGAGATGACTTACGTAAGGGGAAGAGAACCGTTTTCCGTTCCACTAATTAAAAGAGTTTCGTTACACAAAGATTTTAAAATGAATTGCATGAATTAGTCTTAAGACTTCAATCTTAATATTACCATTTTACCGAATTTCTATTCATGACCAAGAGACTCACTGATTTAGAATACCCAAGGCGAATAAAATGATCATTTGCTCAACCATAGTGTTGTACCAAGATAAAAAATAATAAAAACCCCTTAGTTCTCTCTAAAACCCTAGTTTTTTTACCACCAGTATCCGATTTATTCAATGTTTTAAAACCCGGACCAGTGATCGACCTGGTCGAGACACTGAGTCACTGGTTCACTAGTCTGACCAGTGGGTCACTGGTCAGACCGCACGACTATTGACCCGGCATATATAAAAAATTTAAAATATTAACTTGAATTTCATAACAATAAAATTTAATAAAAAAAAATTCCTTCAAACTTTTTTTAATAAAATTTCATATATTTAAAAGAAAAAGCACAAAAGCTTCTCATTTTATCGTTATTTATATTTTGATTCACATATCCAACCATATAATATTATAATTTAGTCAATAAAAGTATTATTATATCATAATTTTTAATTAGAACAACATTATTTAATATATTACATTAAAATAAAACAATGAATATATATATATGAAAATTAAATTTTAAATAATAAGGAAAAAAATTATCCATGTATTTATTAATATATGTCATGGTGTTTTTTTTTTGAAGGAATGTCATGGTGTTTTATAACTAGTACAATAGTATTAAATATATTTCAGTAATAATGGATATCACATAAATGCAAGTGGTATAGTGGTGATTGTGATGCTAAAGTATAGAAAGGATCTGTGTTCGATTTCCATATCCAACATAATTGGATTTTTTAGAAATAATTCATTTCCTCTCCAAACCGGTCAAGTTCGCGCGCGGGTTTATCCGGTTCCCCGGTTCAACCATCGACTCGGTCGGTTCACAGCGGTTTTCTCCGGTTTATAAGCAGAACCGGTTCTGCATGCTAACAACCGAGTCGGCCACCCCACCGGTTCCCGGTCCGGCCGGCCGGTCCGGTTTTTAAAACTATGGATTTACTGGATCGCCTAATTTGATTTGGGGGTCAGTTGTGGCATCAAGTGTTTCCAACCCCCTTCCGATCGTAATTGCGGGGGATCGGAATGTGATTCTTCCTACCAAGTTCAACGTCAATCACCATTGGATCAACTAATGATTAGTTCTAAAACTCTAGTATTTTGTTGGCTACAATCCTAATAAAATCCCTTGTTTTTCTTTTTTATATATATATATATATATATATATATATATATAAAATATAAGGTTTAGAGAACAAATTTATTTTAAAAAAATTGAATCTTGCACATATATGGCAGATTCTCTTAGTGAGTTCAGGAGAACCTGAAATACTGATTTTCAAGTCAATCTTCACAGTTTGTGAATTCATTTCTTCCTTGTATATGTGCTTTTCTTATATGTGATCTGATATTTTATGTGCTTTTCTTATATGTGATGTGATATTAAAGTTATGTTTTGCATATCACTTCTCATGTCTCAATCAGGCAGCAGGTACTCCCCCGCTTCCTATCTCAGCCACTTAAAGTGTCCTCGGTATTCCTTCCTCACTTTGGGAAGCTTTTTTCAATGCACGTCTCCATGAGAACTCCATTAACATTAAAAATACAAAATAAGGGTTAATAGTGTTTTTGGTCTCTGCCAAATGGAGTAAATTAATTTTAGTCCCTCTAAAAAAAATTAGATTTTACTCATATCATATTAGGTTATTTAACGTGTAGTCCTTCATATAATTTGAACATGCAAATCGTTGATGTGGCATGCTAACTTGTATTTTTTATAAATAAATAAAAAATCGTTGCGTTTTTTTATCCGTTTGGCCTTTATTTAAATCAACATGGATTTAAAAAAAAAAATAATAATAAATTCTTCTTCTACTATCTAACAACTGAAAAAATCTAGAACCGGAAAACTTTGTACTCTTCTTCTACTTTCACCACCCAACAACAACAACACCAGTTCTTCTTCTACTCCATCTCCCAAACTCTCGACTCAGATCCATTAGCAATACATGAATTCACAAATACATATATATATTTTTAAAACTACGAGATATATATATATATACACGAACTTACACTACAAGAAAAATGTGTTGTAGCTTCAAATAAATTAGCGTCTGCCACGACACTGACGCTACTAGCGTTTATATTGCGTCTATACATTGGACGCTATGACTTTTCTATTTTAAATTTTAGTTTTAAATGATTTTTTAAACATAGAGTCCGCTTTTGGAGACGGTACATGGACACTGCAAAAATAAAAAAAAAACAATGCTACTTAGCGTCTGTTGAGGCTGACGCCATCCATCATTAAATCATTAAATTAAATTGAAAAAGAAAGAGCAAAAACTCTTGTATTTTTTTTCATTAATAATTAATAATTAATCTAACATTCATAAATAAATAAATTTATTAAAAAACAAATCTGTCTCTTCCTCAAATGGTTCATCTTCTTTGAACCCTAGTTTATCGCGTGCCGTCACCTTCAAACACCTCACCTCACTTCGCCCTCACACTCATAGCTCAACGCATGGCACATCGTCGATCTGCCTTTCTCCGCCGATCTTGTGTCGTTTCTCAACCCTTCTCAGTCGTTCTCCGCTGATTTGTGACTCATGCTCTCTGGTTGCTTGTCAATATTATGTATGTTAGAGATTCAAGTGAATGATTTTAGGGAAGTAAACTCTTTCAGTTTTATTACTTATTTGTTGATGTTTGATTTTCATGCCTTATTGTTAGCACTTAGATGACTCTTTTTGTTCTATTCTCTAGGTTTGCAAATTTAACTCTCTGGCATTATTTTTATTTTTTGTTATTATCTAATTCATATATATATTTTAAAGTTAACTCTCTAGGTTTTCTGGTTTCATTTCTCCAAAAAGAACTGCTGATAAAATTTTATTAGCAGTAGAATGTAGAAACCATTCTATTTTTGTTTTTCATCAAAGTATACATGCAAGAGAAATCACATATTGTTGGCATGTTAGTGTCGAAAGAGATCCCCAATTGAAGGAAGTGAGAAAATCATGGCAATGAACTTTTTATACATATTTAGTATTGTGTGTATTATATAACATATTACTAAAATCTGTTATGATTTGTATTTGCAGAGGTACGTACATGGCTGACATAGGAAAGGTATGGCCTGTGCTGATTTGTATCAAGTTATTATTGACATCTATACGCTCTAAGGTAAGCTCAAACACTCCTCTTTTTTCTAGTAACTTATAAAAATTTGTGTCTCATATGTTATTTTGCTTTTGCTGGGTTGGTGTCCTATTATTTTGCATTTGATTGTGATAGTAATGTGTTTGTTGGTTGGGTTGGGTTCTTTGTAAGTTGGAGGTTTGGTGTGAGTGCAATTGCATTCACTAGTTTTTTTTTTTTTTTCCTGTTTAGGTTCTATTAGTCTTGAGCACTTCTCTAATTAGTTTTTTGGTCATATTATGATTATAATAGATCTACTGAGTCTGTACCGACTAACATGTATGGTAACACCAGCAGCTCCACCAACATATCCTGCATCTTATGGATATCTGCCTCCACTGAAATGCAGTGCAGTGCATCAATTTGATTATTTTTTACTGTTGTTTTTTTATATTTTATTTTGGAGTTTCAATACTCAATGATATGTTGGACAAGTTGATAATTGTAAGTGTGAACGAGCCTTCTTTACTTGCCGATGCTGAAGACCTAGGGATACACATCAAGCTTGATACAAATATATATAATGGAACTATTATTGTATCACATCTTTTCTGTTGTGGCTTCTGTCTTATTTATTTTTCTGGTAATGTGGGGGGATAATTATGAAAATGTGATGATATTGCAGATATACTAGTATTTGAATGACCAAAAGCAGCTCATTGATTCGTTGACCTCTTTGCAAGATTGTTCACTTCCATTGAAATACTATCTTAGAGGTTGCTTTATTGTGCTTCAGCACTCCATGTAAGCTCTTTCTCTCTTCTTTCCTCTATTCGTTTTCCAATTTCAGTATTCAATTTCAATTTGAAACCGTTTCCCCTCTATTACTCAATCTCAATTCGCCCTTGACCGGTTGTTGGCTTGATGTGTGAATTTCTTGTTTAGTAGTTCTACTATATGAATTGGATGCAATTCGGAAGATTAGAATTGTTTACCCACTCTTACTCTAATTGTAAGTTGTAGCAGATCTTTTTAATAATAGATATGTTATTTATGCAATAATTTTGCCTCTTTGGAGCCAAATTAGCAACATCCAGAAACTTTGTATGTTGAATGCTATTAAATTTCTTTTGCACACAAATGAAATTATGAGTCGTATTATTTTTTTGAAAGTGATTCTATTTTGCAATTGACTTTTCATGCTTTTGATATTAATTATTTGTATATTGGAGATATTTTACTTAATATTTTAACATTTCTCTAATAGTAGTGATAATAGTATATCCTCCTATAGTATGATTCTAGATCTTTGTATACTATGATTGACCTTTTCATCTCATATTAATTTCAATTATTGTTTCTTTACTACAATATTGTGATTTATTTTCTGTTATAGTATGTTCTTCGTGCTGCATAAGTTTTTGGTTTGTGTGCTTCTCAGTGTTTCTGGTTTGCAGTTTGGTTTCTGAAGTCTGAATGCGAACCCTTTACCTTCTCTGCGAGACCACCGTGAGACCACGCAAAAGTTGTTTGCTACGACACCATCACTATCCTCCTATAGTATGATTTTAGATCTTTGTATACTATGATTAACCTTTTCATCTCATATTAATTTCAATTATTGTTTCTTTACTACAATATTGTGATTTATTTTCTGTTATAGTATGTTCTTCGTGCTGCTGCTGCATAAGTTTTTGGTTTGTGTGCTTCTCAGTGTTTCTGGTTTGCAGTTTGGTTTCTGAAGTCTGAATGCGAACCCTTTACCTTCTCTGCGAGACCACCGTGAGACCACGCAAAAGTTGTTTGCTACGACACCATCACTATCTTCAATCAATGGCTCCAATTGCAGTGAGAGATGTGATTCCAGATGGAACGTTAGCACACCTCAATGACGAAACCACTATGACATGCAACTGAGGATGTTAAGATTCATGAATGCTTCAAAATTGGGGCTTCTTTCTAGACATGGATTATATATGGCTTGTTAGATGGATTTGTATTGTATTTTCTTTTTCTAATTATAAATAAATTGGATTCTATTGACTAAACCACTATGACATGCAACTGAGGATGTTAATATCACTACGACATGCAACTGCGGATGTTAATAAAAGAGAAATATTATGCTAAGATGCATCATGTAGTCCTTATAAGTCTATGAAGGTTTGGAAATGAATGTATATGAATAATATCAATTCAACAACTGAATATAAAACGATTTGCAAGAATGAAATTAGTATTTAAATAGATTATGGTAGTTTTATATTTAGGTGGGAGAGATAGTAATTTTAACGAGTATATTGGTAAACATTATGGTCATGACTTATGAGAAATTATGGTTGCCATTATGAAAGATAATAATTTTTTGATATATTTTGAGCAATATAAGTGACTTTCATTGATGCCTTTTTAAAAGAAAAATAGGACTAAAGTGTCGGCTCAGTGTATTTGTGTTCTAGTTTGGTGGTGTTGAGTTAATTCAATGTATTTGTGTACTGGTATCCAAGTTTGGTGGTGTTGAGTTAAGGGTTTGGTGGTGTTTGTGTAATATAGCTTTGGTTTTCCTTATAATATTAATAATTAATGGTCGAGAGTTCTGAACTATTATTATGCATTTCAAGTTGATAAAGTTTATCGGTAAATATGAATATCATATCTAAATTAGTTGATTATCTTATTTCGTTTTTGCTATGATTTGATGGGTTCATAAACACTTTGAATTTGATCTGATAGGTTTTGCCATGCACGCCCCCTCATTCTTTTCAATTGTTCCTCAAATCAAGTGGATCGATCTCTTGGAAGAGAAAATTTCATCAAATGGTTAGTAGAGAATAAACTCATAAATTTTATTCATACTTATAAATCATGAGCACATATTGTTTTATTGCTTACTTGCACATGATATTGCATGTTAGTTTTGCTAGTGGCAGTGTTGATATTATCGAATGCTTAAATTTGACATTTTCAACAAGTATTACTAATCCAATGATGGGATATAAGTTCTACTGATGACATAAGAATCACGCGATCTCATTGATGTCAAAGAGTAGAGTCATGCACTAAGTCTAGGACTTATTACATATTCACTAGTGTTTTACAATCAATAGCATTTGCATTGGAGTCTCTGCATTTGGGTAGGTGCTTTCAAGTCTTCTATACTCACTTTGAAATTGAATTTATAAATTTTGGCTAGGTGCTTTTGGGGTTTGTATTGATATTGGTGTCATATCCATTTACAGGAACATCTGGAACATATGAGCCAATTGACACAATGAAGACAGTCAAAGAAGATGATGAAAGTTGCACATCATTGCCACTATTTGAGCACTTGTACCAAAATGTCTTGCTTTATGCTTGATTAGTATAATTGAATCTGTTAGCATCAATGTATAGGTAGGTTTTTTTTGCAATTGATGCAATCATTTGCATAGGTTGTTGGTAGGCGAATTTCTATTAGACTAGTGGACTTTTAAGTTTTTCTAGATTCATCATAGGCATATTGGTCCAAGGATGGGATATAAGTTCTACTGATGACATTATTTTTGTTGCATTTCAAGGTTAATTGCATAAATACAATTGTATTCTTTTTGCCTTATCATCATAGGATATCTATGTTCTTGGCTTTCTTTTATGCCTGACACTTCATATTATCTTTGGTTTTGATGATTATATTGGTAGAGATGTATGGTTGTGAGAAACTATGGTTGCAACTATGAAAGATAATTTTTTGATGTATTTTTAGTAATATAGGTATTTGCCTTTCTAGTATCAGTTATTGGAAAGAAAAAAAACCAGAAGCGTCTGCTTAAGCTGACGCTATATAATTCAGAAACTAACGTATAGCATTGCATAATGAACAGACGCTACAGTTAGCATCTGCCAAGCGGACTCTACAGCTGACATTGTGTGGCACCAATATATATCAATAGCGTCACCCAAAAACCGAAGCTACTAGCGTCTGCCTATATACATGTCACTAGCTTCAACTTAACGTCTAATAAAACGGACACCAAATAGCGTCTACTGGACGCAACTGTCTAGCTTCGGGCATTTAAGTGTCCGCCACGATGTGGACACTAAGCAGACGCTAATTACACTATAGCGTCCGTTTTTTGCCATTTAGCGTCTCATTTTGGCCGACGCTCCAGAGCAGTTTTCTAGTAGTGTTAGCCCATGTTCATTTATGTGAACACATTTTACATATATTGCTACCACATTGGAAGGAAAAAAAAAAGAATGCAGGTGGCCTTAAAAAATTGGAAGGGAAATAGTACACCATACATGTAAATAGAACTAATTTTCGATGCAAACTTTCCCAAACCTTGACTTGCGTGGCTCATTTACATTTCCATTTTTGCCCCATTTTTCACTGCCCGGAAACTTTATAACATTTCCACCTCCAACCTTTTTACCAACATTAGGAAACTTTATGACGTTACTACTACTGCCTTCGAAAGTGTTTCCATTAGATGTTTCCCAGATTCCATATCCACCTGGCACCCATGTTACAAAGCCATCAACCTCACTCTTTTTCTTTGATTTTTCTATTTCACCAACTGCAAATAAAGAAAAGCTTTTGTTATAAATAAAATAAGAAAGCAATCGTGCATACACGAAAACTAGTTATAAACACACACACATTGTTTCTTATCTTCGGAACACTTAATTGTCAAAACTGAGATAAGAAGCAATGCAAAGAAGCACAAGACGATAAACAAATTGATTTTCATTGCTACAACTAAAGTTTGTTGTCAAATATGAATATACAATAGAAAACTTGGTTTTATATATAGCGAACTTAGGACAAGTTAAATATAATTAAATTTACAAGTGCTAGATAAAACAATATATATTATTCAATAAAACAATGGAAATATATATTGTACAACAAAAAAATAAATTAAATATAATGTTTGGTTAGCTTATTGTGATGATAATAGGTCATTAACACTTGTTGAGCAATTGAAAGGTTAATTTGGGGCACGTTCGTCAATTTGTAAGCATGATTTTCGAACTATATGTTTGAAGTGACTAGGATGTTTAAGAATTTATTTAATCAAAATCGTAATTTTCTTTTTTTTTTTAGAAAATTAAAATAATAATCCTAGCAAAAATATAATAATAATAAATAAGTATGTAACCATTTGTTTCTATCTCTTAAATTTAAGATCATAAAATACAAACAAGTTAATTGATCATATTCGATCAAATTTTAAAGCTTTTTTATTTTATTTTATTAAACCTTGCCTTTTTTAGATGAAGAGAAAAGAGGAAAATGATTTGATTTATGTGACATGCATGATTTTATATTACATTTGTGAATGTAATGACAATCACTACAATTGTAGCCATTGCAGTCGTTATGACTTATACATTTAATTTATTAAGATACAATATTATAATTTTGTAATAATCTTATACAACACATGTGTCATCATTCTTCTCTAAAATCTCATGTCTATCTCATTATCAGGTCTCCACCACTTTAAAATATACATTACTCCTTAAATCTGTGATATAAATAACAATGAAGTTGGAAAAATAATTTTTGTGACCACTACATATATAGTATATTGTTGTATGATGTGACCTAATGTTGATGTTTCCACTATGTTGTGGTTGTTTCATCGTTGCAATGCAATTTTTATACTTATAGTAATAATTTACAATCACATTGCAATTGCGGTCCAATGTGATTGCATATATTGCTGCAATGTTGTGGTCATATCACGTGATGCAATTTGAAATAAAACGGACAAGGTACATTTGAGACTATAATCATCTTCTACTCACATATTAACTTATCAGAGTTTACATTTATCCATAAATAACATCATACCCTAACATTCACTACTTAAGAGGAAACATGATTGTATCAGTTTCTCTCCTCTGTTTCCATCATCAAAAAACTCTTTTTCTAATCGGCAAATATATATATTATAACATTCAACCATTAGTATAAGACATACAAATGGTGAGAAAAGGTACAAAACTGCAAAAAATGCAGCACAACAACATCACCAAATACAAACATATCAAAGACAAACAAGGACACACAAAAGTCTCACTCCAACTCCATGACCCACCCCAATAAACTAAAACCCGAGCAGAAACATTGCTGAACTGAAGCGGAACAGAACCATCGCTCCCGGAAAAACATCCTTGCCAAATCAAGCTCTTCCGGGCTAAAAGTAAACTCCGACAACCAAACAAACTCCGCCCAGATCTCAGCAAACTGCAACCCACCAAAGCAACCAGCACGGGGAGACCACCAGAAACTACTGGTAAAAGCAAAAAGTCTACATTTGCGATCTAAATGTATGGCAGCCGGAGAAGACTCTAGAAGAAAACGTCGATAAAGGAAAGTGTTTGTGAGAGAAGTTGTTCTGGTATCGCCACAAGACTGCAACAAACACCAATGCAAATAACAACCACCTGAACAATAATTCACGGTCAACACTGCCAACACCTAAAACCCCTATGAATACTGAAACACACCGCCAAATCTACTGGAACAATCCACTCCTCCTAACCCCATAAGCTAACACCCACTAACTATCTTATACTTATCCGATACACGTATCAGAGAAGTCGGATATCATAGAAGTATCCGACACATATCGGTTATATTTTAAAAAAAATATATCAATTACTAATACTTCCTCAATACGCGTATCGGGAAGTATCAGACGAATATCAATATCGGAGTGTCAGACACGATACTTCGCCATTTTTAATGTATCAGGGCTTCATAGATCAAAAGCACTACCTTCATGATCTATTTGTTCATTTTACAAATATTTAAAAAATGTACAAATGAAAAAGAGAAAATATTATTTTTATTAAAGTACTACTAGTTTTAATAAATATTAGTAGGATACTTACAATTGTTTTATAAAATATAATGCTGAATTAGAGTGATGTAAATATTACTCCCTCTAATTCTATATACGGAGTGCAAGACAAAATTTGTTTTTTAGATTCATTGTTGAATTGATGTATCTAGACTATATATAAGCTAAATACATCAATTCAATAATAAACTTAAAAAGCAAATTGTTTCTTATATATAAGACGAGAGTTGTCAAAATGGGCAGCCCGACCAGTTTTGGATCGGCCCGGTCGGGCTTCGGATTTTGTCGGACTGGGCTAAAAAACAGGCTATCAAAATTTGTGTCTGAGCCCGACCCGATACAGGTTGTCGGGCTTTCGGGCCGGGTTTTTTTTCTCTTACTTTTAGTTATTAAATTCAACATTATAAATAACTAAAAAACTACTACGTTGTGTTGTGTGTACCAAATTTGGACATTCAAATTAACTATTACGTACTACGCTATGTTAATCCTTACTCTTATATATATATATATAATCAAAATTTTCGCGCGCTCTATTTTTACTCATCCGCTACTTATGAGTTTTTCGTGCATCCTATTTTTACTCACCCGCTACCTAAGAGTTTCTCGCACGCCCTATTTTTACTCATGTGCTACTTAAATAGTAAAAATGAGAAATTTGAGGGGAAAAAACTATTGGTGTAAGCCCTAGAGGCCAATAAGTTTTAGATTGAACTTAATCTTATTTATCATGAATTTTATTATTATTAATAATATGAGGCATTCTTTATTATCCTATAAGGTAATAAAGTCCATAGAATAGTAAAATATACTAATGGTATATTAAGTAAGACTTAATTGTGAGACTACTATTCTTAAAGTATCCGTAGTTAAGTTTTAATATGAATTGAGATAATATTTAAAACATGGAGACTATTATGTATGTCGACTGATGATCACATCTCACTGGTCATAGATATGTAGATATCAAGTCTATACATAGGTATAAATATTAAGAATAATATTTATACTGGATTGACCCACAATGAGAATACTACATAGTAGTTATGAAAAATGTCATAAGATATTCTCATATTGATAATGGTGAATACCACCCTTAGACCTGAACCAACTATGATCCCTAGATGTGGAGTCGAGTACTTTATTGTTATTCAAACATTATCTGTAAAAGGATAATTATAAAGTTGATTAATAGGTACTTCACGAATCATACTGAAGGACATGAGTGACCTAGATGAGATTTGCCCCTCCTATATAATGGGAGTAATATCTATAGACCTCTTGATGGAATATTACTGATAAAATGTGTGGCCACGCTAAACTAAGTCAATATGAGATATTGAACTTATTCGTTGCTCAGTATATCCCGGGATCAAGAAATAAGATATTGAACCATACAAGGGTGACACGAACTATGCCTTGTGTTCAATATAGATATAAAGGGCAAAGGGGTAATTAGTACTTGGCTCAATTGGTCCAGTTTTTTTAGAGCTTATGCAAACAATTTATGCAATTTTTATATATTATTATAAGTTTATCAAAATAATTTATGATAAAATAACTTATAAAATTACAATTTTCACTAATATAAATTTATAAAATAGCATAAAATCTAAATTATATTGTATAAACTGTTTGGATAAGTTCTAAAAAAACGTATTTGATAAAATTGAAGAAAAAAATCATTTACTAGTAGTAAGAAGGACATGATTGGCTCTAAGGAAAATAATTTTGTAATCTGACAGTGTTCTCCCTGAGTAGAAGCAAAGCTCTAAAGAGAGAGCCAAAATGATGAAGTCTATCAATCTCATGTCCAATCCAATGTCCGGTCGATCTTAGCAATAATAGTATAATAAGATAAGTACATGTCTCATGTCTGAATAAAGTACCGAAAAATAAGGGGTAAAGATTTCAGTCATTAGAAGCCATGTTCTTGTTCTTGTTCTTGCTTGGACTGTACTACCATTGTCTATTTCACTTACACCTGCTAATGCTACTATCTTATCTCTACCGTAGGCCGTATTGAGCTACAACTAGAGTCTAGAACTAAAATTAACTATAGTGGCAGATTCATTCATTTGATACAAACGGCTCGGTAACTTTTAATATTTGGAGAAGTACTCTACTTATAACAGTAACTATTTTTACAAAGTACTCAATGGCGGAATTAAAAAGAAAAATTCCCTAATATTACATGGGACAAAATGATAGAAATTTAAGTAAACAAATTCTGTGAGGCCCCTATGACAAATCACAACAAGCATAAAATGTCCTTTCGAGCCAAACAGACCAAGACCGAAGTGCGAACAAGATCCGACAGGACCCAACCTAGGAGCGTTATAGTTTTTGAACAAAAACATATCCATAAGCACCACAATCTCATATATGAATTTCGACCAACAACCCTTAAGGGGTGAAAGAATACCGACGACGGTAGCTAGCCCGAAACTGACCACTGTCGTATGACGAATCAAAACAACAACCGTCCAACCAATCAACAGAACCGCAACCCCAAATCTCATCGACAATGGCAACCCATAAAACGCAAATTAGCCGACCGGATAGGAAGAAATGGATCAAACATTAATTGGTTGATGACACCAAACAAGATAGCGTGGCGGCGTCGCCACTGCTCAAGAAACCAAAAGACTAAAACACCAAACTCTAGATCGAGAACAATGATGTCTTTTGTTTTTGAAACCGCCCAGAAAGGGGTTAGAAGGTAATACACCGTGAAACTTCTCACACGCACCACTAACCTGCTATGGCTACATCTTGACATACGGTGTTTGGGTGTAAGAGGGGAAAAGTGGCTGCTTGACAAACATGTATTCATCAATTTGTAAAAATCGAGACTATTTCATTAGATAATAATTACACTACAGCTCTTTTATCTTATTTTTTTTATAACACTTTGATCCTTTATCTTATTTATTTGTAACACTTTAATCCTTTATCTTATTATTATTACCAACGTGTTACAAAAAAAAAAGACTAAAATGTTACAAATAAATAAGATAAAAGACCAAAATGTTACAAAAAAAAACCAAAGTGTTACAATTAAATAAGATAAAAGACTAAAGTGTTACCAAAAAAAGATAAAGAACCAAAATGTTACGAAAAAACATAAAGGACCAAAGTGTTACAAAAAAATAAGATAAAGAACATGCGGTGTAATTTTGCCTAGATAATATAAATACTCCCTCATTCTAAAATAAGTGCCGTAGTTGATTAGTGCTCACATGTCAATGCAAAATTTTGAAAATTAATATATTTACATATATTCTCTCAGATCTCGTATATAAGCAAAAATTGACTTTTTAGATTAATTTAAAAAGATATGCATTTAGTCTGTATTATAGATACATTGTTTTTTTTAAATAAATCTTAAAAAATAATTTTTGATTATATATGAGACCCGAAGAAATATACTATTAAAAATTATAAAAAATTGACATTTAAAAAATACGCAGTAAGAAAAATTCAACATGTTATATGCTGACATTTATCTGTATATATTAGTAAAAAATAGGGTCTTGCTAACGAGTGCCACCGGAGAACTCTTTAAGCATTCCATTTTAAAAAATAATTTATTCAAAAAATGAAAAATTTAAATTTTCAATGTGTTTGATTACACAAATTTTCGTAAAAATTTCACAAAAACTTACTATTTAAGGTGTTTAAAAAATGTCTCAGGGGCACTCGTTAGCATTTTTTTATTTTTATTTATTGAAAACAACACATCTTATATTACATCCGGTCATTTTTATGAGGAATACTTTGAAAAAATTAAACAGACCAAGGAAAGACATCGTAAATGATTATTTTTATTTAATACTCTTAAAAATTTAAATTTATTCCATATATACCCTTATTTAATTACTCTTACTTAGAGCTGGGTATACGGATCAAGGTCCGCGGGCCGACCCGTTTAACCCGCAGCCCGCACGGACTTAAGACCAAATTTTTTTGTCTCGTTTACATTTTTGCCCGTGTGGGTTGGACCGTTAAAACCACGGGTTATGCGGGTTAAATCCGCGGGTTCGCGGGTTAGCATGTGGCCCGCCTGCTTTTTTTTATACAATTAATTACAAAATTTATCAAATATAAATAACTTGGTCCATGTCCAAATTCAACTTTTTTAATCACAAAAAAAAAAGGACTTAGTCTAAACCCTAATTATAAAAAGCAACAACACACTCCAATTTTAATCAAGTAGACAACAACACAAAACATCATGTTTCACTATCTTTTACTTTGTCTTAGCTGTATATACATTTGCTAGTATTTAAAAGATACATGCCCAAATGAGTAGTTATTTTTCTTGGGGGTATTTTCCGCTATTATGTTTTGAATAATTTGGTTACCTTGATGTGATTTAGTTAAGTTGAATCTGTTAATCTTTTTATGCTTTTTTGGGTACATGTAGAAAGTTTTTCTCACTAAAATGGACGGTAAAAAAATGACGATAAGAATCAGTTGAATTTGATTTTAGTTGCATTACTTACAAAGAGAAGATAGATAAACTCAATGATATCACAAACTTTATTTATTTTTATTTGTTAGTTACAATTTATATGTTATAACATAAAATTATTAATAATATATTTTTTTAAGCTTTCATTATATCAATATTTTACTAATTCAATTTATTTTTTGAAAAAAATGATTTATTATTTTTTTTGGTAATAGTCCGCGGGTTAACCGTTTAACCCGCGGGCTTATGCGGACCGGACTCGGACTTAATATTATAACTCGTTTATATTTGCCGACGGGCTTGTTCGCCCCGTTTAATATGCGGGTTTATGCGGGGCGGGTTAAACGAGGCGGGCTAGCCCGCATACCCAGCTCTACTCTTACTTCAACTAACTTACTTATATAAATTCTCTCTCTCTCTCTCATAATAACTAAGGGCATAAATGAAATTAAACATTTAAAACATTTGAAAATTGGTCAAAGTTTCTTATAAAAATGACCAATTTTTTTCCTCAAAGTGTTCTTTATAAAAAATATCGGAGGGAGTACTTTTAAGTGTTTGACTACACAAAGTCCAAAATGTTTTTACTATCTTTGATTTAGTGCCTCAAAGACACTACTCCCTCCGTCTCAAAAAGATTTTCTTTTAAGGTTGTTTAACACATATTAAGAAACGTAATGACGTTGTTAAAATAAATAATATTTTTACTAAATAACCCCTATAAATTATAGGTTTGTTTCCTTAGGAATAATGCATATATAAATTATTAGGGATACAATTGAAAAGTATTACATTGAAAAGTGATAATGACAATTATTTTGAGACAAAATTTTATTCATAAAGTGACAATTATTTGAGATCGAGGGAGTACTTAGTACTAATTTCCTACAATATTAGTAATATCAATGAAGTAATTAATATCATTTTTCGTCTTATACTCATAACTATTTAATACTTTTTTTTTCCAATTATTTAATTTATCTTTCTCATATAATTAATGAAGAATAATTTTGTAAAATTACTCGTAATTTCTCTTTTCCATATAAAATTAATTACACTTTTTAATCTCTACGAAATGGTAAAAACAATTTATAATTTGGAATAAGTAGTTTATAAAATTATCCTTCATTTGATGGATTTTTTAAAAACTTGTATGCCATCATCCAAGGACCGATTAATCCAAAATTTACATAAAAAAAATCAAAATCTTAAATCTTAAAATGAGCACATTCCAAGATTCTAAGCCAACACAAGTAGATCTGAGAACCGTGTCAACTTGTGGGAGCCTAGCAAGACAAAAATAATGGTTGCCTTACCCTAAAGAGGCCTACTTTTTCCACACTTCCACAGTTATTTCTCTCTGTCTCTCTCCTCTCTACATTTGTGGCTTTGATCAAAGAAGAATAGACCACACAAGGCACCAAAACCAACGTTTTCCTTTTTTCATTCCAAATACCAACGCCTTTCCCCTCAAAAAGGAAAGTAAAATCCTCAAAGTACAATTCACCCCTTTCAAAACCCTCACCACCCATCACCAAAATACACAATTCCAATAACAAACCACCCATTTGTTCATCAGTTTCTTTGTTTCATCTCCTGCAGGATCTGAAAGTGGAAAGAACAATCAATTTTCTCATCACTTCAGATACTACAAATTCTTAACGAAACTAAAATTAGCTAATGCCTGCATCATACTTCTTCTTCTTCTATCACATGTCCATCTCAAACTAGAAAGAAATTAAAAAACCCACTTTTCTTTTGCTTTAAACCAAAAAATAAAAAAACCATAAATAGTCAACTATACATATCTTCATTTCTTTCTCTTGCTTTTGTCTCATCTTTCTTAGGTTAGTTTTCTGTGTTATTCATTTTTTTTAATGATAAATTGTTAGGATCTTAATTGTTATGTAAATTTTTTACACCGGGTCAGGACTTGAATCTGGATCTCCAATTTTTTAGAACACTTAACTCAACTAGCTATCACACCACGTGTTATTCATTATTATTATCATTCATACATATTCATATATGTTGCTAAAATAAGAAGCAAAAAAGGTTTTAACTTTCCATTTCTTGTTTTGTTTTTTTTCTAAAAGAGGATAAATTAAGGTGAAGAGAAGAATAGAGACATGGCTCGTGAGAAGATTCAGATAAAGAAGATCGAGAATGCAACGGCAAGGCAAGTTACTTTTTCAAAGAGAAGAAGAGGGTTGGTGAAAAAAGCTGAAGAACTCTCGGTTCTTTGTGATGCTGATGTTGCTCTTATCATTTTTTCTTCTACCGGGAAGCTCTTTGAGTACTCCAACTTAAGGTCTTTCTTTCTCTCTCTAACTGCCATGAGTGAAAGAATTCATTATTTATTATAGAAAATAAACTTTCCAACCTGTATTGGTTAGAAAATTAGTGTTTTTATATTTTTATTTTTGGTAGTGTTAAAGTTTATGTATATTATATATATGTTTTAGGTTTTATGAGTTATTAAATCTTATGTCGACTATAAATGGACAAAATGTTAGATATGTAAGAGAGATGACAGATATACCTAACCCCTTGATATTTTGAGGTGAAGATATGAGGTCTCTTTTCCTGGTTTGACTTGGTGAGTGACTGGAAGTCGATTTTTGTATTATCTGACTCCCAACTTGATGTCTTCACGGTTTCATCCTTTGGACTGCCTATGATATCAATACTGGTTGTATGAAAAATAAACTTTGTCCCTCCCTAATAGGAATATGGATCCACTCCGGTTAAAAAAACACGCAGTTATATGTATTAGTCGATTTCAACTATATTCATTTGATGAGATCAGTTGGAGTTCACATATATATTGTATCGTGGCAAGTGTGAGGTGAGTTAAGTTCCATATTGCTTGAAAAACTGACGGTTGAACTTTTTATAAGTGAGATGACCTACAAATCCATAAATTTAATGTCTTAAAGTTTTGGGTTAAGATCTCGTGTCTAACTTACTTGTATAGTTTCTTTTAAGCTCAATGTGGATGATCTCCTAACTGTCCGCTCGTAACCAAACAATAAGAACATAGTGTTAGACAGCACACTACTATAAATTATTGTCATGTTAAATGACATCAATCTTGTATTTTTTTTTTTTTGAAAGAGGCTAAAATGTTTTTTTATTATATATATATAGTCCTCCAAAAAGTACACAATCTTGTGTTATTATCATTGTTATTTATTTCGTATAATTTGAGTTTGATGTTTTGTAGCATGAGGGAAATACTGGAAAGACATCATTTACACTCAAAGAACCTCGCAAAGATGGAAGAACCGTCTCTCGAGTTGCAGGTTAATTAGTTGTATCTGTAGATAATCACTTATGTTTTGTGAAAATTATTGATTTGAATCATGATTTTTAATGAGACAAAATGAACATATAACATTGATTAATTAATATCACTAGAAAAAGAAAATCACACAAGTTTATTGTTAAAATAAATTTTCAATTCTTTCAAATTTATAATGCAGCTAGTTGAAAACAGCAACTGCACAAGATTAAGCAAGGAAATTTCTGAGAAGAGCCATCAACTAAGGCAGATGAGGGGAGAAGATCTTGAAGGTTTGAATGTTGAAGAATTACAACAATTGGAGAGGTCTCTTGAAATTGGGTTGAGCCGTGTAATAGAAAACAAGGTAGTACTCTCTACCGGCCACAATTATAAACAAAATTTC
The DNA here is from genome assembly GCF_020283565.1 of Trifolium pratense. Lineage (NCBI taxonomy): Eukaryota > Viridiplantae > Streptophyta > Magnoliopsida > Fabales > Fabaceae > Trifolium > Trifolium pratense. Next base: position 19,343,548 of record NC_060060.1, read on the forward strand.
AGAGTTATAGACTAGGAAGCACCGACACTCCTTAGATTAGGCGTGTCGGTGTTGGTGTCCGACACCGACACTTACGATTACACTAAATTATGTCATTTTTCCAAATTTTTATCGGTGTCGGCGTGTCAGTGTCCGGTATCTGTGTCCGTGCTTCATGGGTTATAGACTGAATATATTAGTTATTAAATAAATCTGAAAAGTGTAGTTTTACTTTATAATGGTCTCATGATTAATTACATTTAATATTGATCATCTAAATTTTTTTTTTTTTCAGGGAGAGAAGATCATGATGGAGATCAATGATCTCCAAAGAAAGGTTAGAAAACTGGCTGGGATTATACTATTTAACATGATTAATAATTTAAGTGTAATTCTTTTGCATTCATCATAATATATGGCTGGAATAAGTACAATGGTGGATCCTTTGCAAATCCCTTTTGTCCCTTTAGCAATTTCTCTCATTATATTAATCTAACCTTCAAGAGACAAGACACTTGGCCAGTATATTTTTTTTAAGCATTTAATTAGGTATATTACTAGAGTGACATTATTTTAACATAAAAAATAATAAAATGTCAAAAATACACCCGATGTCGAACAACAATTTTGTTGTCCAATAACATTAAAATTTATATTCATTTTTACTCCCTAAATCAAATAAATGTAAAATAACTATGATCTTAATTATTGTCAAAAAAACTATGATGTTAATTGAAGATTATATTTAGTTTTTAATTAACATCATATGAATATAAAAAATAAAAATATAAAAAATTTAGGGAATATAAAATTTTTAGGACTATATATTTTTTTTCGATATAGTGGTTTGTTTATTTTTTTTATTTCTTCAATTTTTGAATAGTAGTAATCAAAATATGTCTTTGTTTTGTATATATATATCCAGATTTCATAGAGGAAATAATGAAAAGAAAATTGTATTATTTGCAATATTTTCACAATTTTAAACAAAAGAAATTACAAATTGTGTTTAATTTTGTGTTGGTAACTAAGAACAATTCATCAAATCACAATGACTTGCCAATTGAGATTATTGGCTGACTTTATTTAACTTTCTTCTTTTCTTCAAATAATAACTCTTATTTTCATTGAAACAATTTCATTGATACAAAACTCTTACTGAACTTGCAGGGAAGGCAACTAATGGAAGAGAACAACCGACTAAAGCAACATGTATGATGTTCTTTTTCTTTGTTTATTTTTGTGTTTAATTTTTCAAATGAAAACTTGTTTTTTTGATTTCCTATCTTATATTCTTATTATTCTAAGATAAGTTTTTTTTCCTTCCAATAACACATGAAATTTTTTCATACATTTATTTCTGTTATTCTTTTTAAATATGCACATTTCCACGCGGAATATTGACTACGTGTGTCTAATATAAATCTCTCAAAAATTGATTTAAGGGTAACCCTTACCATTTTTAATAAAAAATGAATTTTCTAATTATAAAAGCCTGATAGACAAAAAAATATTTTATTAAAATTTACTAAAAGTGGTAAGATTCATATTTAAATTGAGTTATATTAGAGGAATGACTATCCTAAATAGAAATAACTACTTTACTTATCTTGCGGCCGAATTCTAAATCATCATGTCTCTTTTTCTAAAAACCAAAGGATTAATACTAATAAAAATTTCTACGTTTGCTAATTAATCATCACTTGTATATGGTGGCACCTTAGGTGGCTGGCATAGTGACTAACGGTAAAATGGTTGGAGGAGCTGAATATGAAAATGTGGTTATTACTGAAGAAGGTCAATCGTCAGAATCTGTGACCAATGTTTACAACTCCACTGGTCCTCCACAGGACTATGAGAGCTCAGACACATCGCTCAAATTGGGGTTAGTTCACTTTAATTACCACAATGTTATACCATTTCATTCAATGTATTTTACATTCTCAACTCAATATACGAGATCATTACATATAATGCGAATAAAAATGTAGAAAAATGTTCTCGTGAATTTAATTCAGTTGCTATGACATTACATTTTATATATAGATGTCGGAGGTCAAACTTCGGACATTTTATATTCACCTTAAAGGTGAAATTTTAAACCACTAGACTACTTAAAAAAAATCTGAATAAATGAATCTCTTTATTTCCCGTTCTTTTCATTTATTTTTTTGATTTGTTGGTTGTCTTCTCAGTTCTCACTTCACTACTATCATTGATTTGAAGATATAAATATGATAATGTGACATTTTCCAGAGTCAAAATATCTTAAGAGATTTTCATAACCTTAGTAATAAAAAAGAAGAAAGGGATGATCTATTTTCATATTGTGGTATAAATATAAAAATTTATATAGAGTTTGCTAATTATTTATTCTTCACCCACTTATTTTTATAGTATGTACAAATTAAAAAATTACACCTTAAGATATTTAATATTTTTTTAGTTATAACTTGTTAATTTCGACCCACTAAAATTGAGCGAGTGCAAGTTAGTAAGTACAAAACATTAATTGAAAATTAGAGACCGAAAAATATATACATTTTTATTTTCTAAAATTCGTTAAAATTGTAGACCAATTTCAATTTTTCCGGCTCTAATTCTTTACCATAATTTAGTTTTTTTTATAAAACTTATAATGTTATATGTATTTTTATTAACTGATCAATAATCTATTTCAATGAAATTGAAAACCATATTGCTGGAATTTTTTCTAACGCACTTTTTCACGTACTATATTGCAGGCTTCCATATGCCGGATGAAGGCATAGACCTTACAGGCTTATATAAGATTAATGAACAATGGTTCGGATTGGCTAAATTTCGTAGATGATTGTGGCTTTAATCTTTAGCCATATAGTAATTAAATGTAGTATGTATATGTATTAGTAATTTAGGGGCTATTCTAGATGGTCCTCCTTTCGGGAATTGTTTACAAAATGGACCTTGCTTGCCATGTTTGCATGATGATATAATTCTACTTTTAAGACATCTGATAAGAGCGTTTTCATATATTCTACTTATAATTCTTTCAGCAATTTCTTACTTTTGAGCATATGCTTTGAACCATGTCAAGAATTATTCTACATTTCATTTTTGCCATGAAATTGTGTCGGGGGATCTTGGAATTGTCGGTAAACGTCTAATTTCATTCTCCACAAAATTGCTGAGTCTCTTTAGAAGTGAATTCACATCCTCAACTAGTCTTTATATTATATATATCTCCCAACTACTTTCTTTGTTCACAAGAGCGATGAGTTCATATTTGTCTCTGATGATCAAAGCTCAAAGGCTACAAGTTGTACAATCAAAATATCAACAAATTTGACTAGAACATTTTTTACTTTAGGCAACGAAACAATAGTAAACAAATGAAAATCGTTGCCAAGAATGGTAGTAGGCAAAATGGTTTTTTATGTGTAGTATTATTTTTACATTTTGTTTGCGATTGTATAAAAAGCATTGCCTATACGTTTTAGGTCACAGTTGGAAAAATGTGAACATAAAAAACCGTTGCCTATTCCTTTTAAGCCACAACCGGAAATTTGTAGGCGTAAAAAATTACTGCCTTCCATAGTCTCGTGAAATATATTAAATCACCATTTTTAAGTATAAAATCTGACGGAGGGACCGAAACTAAGTGACTTTAATATAGGAGAGTCACTTTCTTGAATGAGTGAAAATAGGGTTTAAAAAAATTGTAATCAAACATTTATGTTTATCCGATTGATTTTTATTCCAATATATACTATGTTGTTGTTATTGAAGATTTCATGGTTTATGTTAATATTCTTATGCCAACTTCATCGGAATGATAGGTAGCGAACACATTTTGTTAGATAAATAGTGGGCCATGTTTTTTATTTTTTCATTTTACAACGTCCGCTATTTAAGCAACGAAGGGATAAAAATAAAAGCGCAGGTGATGCGAAAAGAATTACATAATTTTTTTTTTGAAACAAGAAATACATTAATTCTTAAACCTTGTTTTAGGCCCAATTAAGTCACTTCACATGATGTGACGATCATATGTCAAGTTTTAGCACTCAGTTTTGAAAATGAAACCTTGTCGATCCACCCTCTAACATTCTTAACACATTCTCTTATTAGTTGGAATTTAAATTAATCTTATGCAAATTTAAATGAGACCAACATGATTTGGTATGAACATCATTTTCAAAGTTGTAGAATTCACTTGAATTTCAATGAATGTGATTATATGTTAAGAAGAAAACTACCAAAGAGAACAAGAATTGACGCATTTGAATAGCTAGATGATATTTTCTCTCCCCACCCCCGTGATTCTTTTATACCCCCTGAATTTCCAATTTTACCCTTGCAAAAAATTTCGGTTTATAGAAACCGAAGTTTTTTTTGCCTTGAAAACCGAAATTTACTTTGAATTTGTACTAGAAAAAATTTGGTTTTTGCGAACCGAAGTTTTTTGCAAGGGCAAAATCGGAATATTGGGGGTATAAAAGAATCACGGGGGGTGGGGAGAGAAAACATCTAGCTAGATAGAATGAGGAATATGCACGCACCCCACTGTACGTGTACACGACCAATATATATAAGAATCAGTTGAGCTGAGTTAGACTTTACAAGTATCAGTAAATACAAAATAATCGGAAACCACATTAAATAAAAATATATTTGTACTATTAACATAAAGAGAAATGATAATCCAACACAAAATACTGACAAAAATGTGACAAAAATACGATTTCAGATTTTTTTTGCCTCAATTTGCGTGCAACATGGGTAAATAAGAATATGTCCATCTTTTATCTATATTTTTGTGTGTCTAAATAACAACCCTCTAACATAAATCCTTATATTAGTATTTAGTATGATAGTTTGGATTTTTTTTTTTTAGTATATGACAATGGATCCCAATTAAATTTATTAATAAATCAAATAAAACTAAAATGAAAAGTTTTTTAAAAATCCCAAATAACTTTTTTTTTCTTTCTCAAATGGCAGACAAAATATCAAATTCAACTATCTAGCTAGCTAGCTAGTAGACTTAGACTTGATGAGGCGATCTTTGTCATAGGTTGGGCTAAAAAGCCTACTGTTTCCTTAAAGGGAGGAGCATGGGCTACTCAACTTTGAAAGGTATGTACTGTGGATCCATACCATATAATGATTTAACTCATTTAACCATGCTCACGAATGTTTTTAGGGTCTTGTTAAGGGCACATGTTAAGATATACCAAAATAGAAATCCAACATTTAATGATACAATAAATTTAATGCTTCAAAAGTCAAAAGACACAAATTAGCATTTAATAATTTATATTTTTGCTTCCTTAATATGTGCCTTAAGGGCACAAGTTAACATTTTCCATGTTTTTAATAGGTTTGAAGTTTGGACTCTCAAACAATGACAAATTCTACTTTGAACCATGGTCTAATCAATATTTTAAAATCTTAAAATTAAAAGTTGAGTCTAACTCGATTCTACAAAACTGGATTGCAAATTGAGAATTATCTCTTACATATAAACTCTTGTCTATGCCAATTCACATCTAATGTGGGAGTTTTTAAACCCTCTTACGCCCAACATTATTGGGCTTGGTGTGTGAAAATAAATGGTAGTTGGCCTGATAGTGGGTGGCCCAGAAGATCATTGAGAGACACTGATACCATCTTAAAATCGAAAGTTAGGTCTAATTCAACCCTACAAAACCAGTTTGTAAAGTGAGAATTGTCTTACATATAAATAAACATTTGTCTAGGTCAACTAACATAAAATGTTTAAAATGTCAACAACGATATATACATCATCCGATGAAATTAGAGGTTACTAGTTTTCATCATTTTTACGATAAAATTAATATTTGTTCGATAAAAACATCGAAAATATATGTGTAGTTCGCATTGAATGGACATAAATCATGTCATTGTTTTAATCGTAGAGATAAAGAGGACTACGAGTTTCATTTATGAAGACGTATCGTCGATTGGTATTAAAAATGTTCAAATTATCGGACGAAACGACTTTTTCCGTTTGTTGTATTGGTTTAATCTATATCATTTGTGTGTGTGTGTGTGTGTTTTTTTTTTTTTTGGATTGATAGACGAAATGTCAAAGCCATTGAAAATTCACACACAAAGTGGAGTGACCGGGGTTCGAACCCCGGTCCTGACGTTCGACACTAACAATTTCGGAATTTCTGTTGGTTGAACTAAGATTTGTGGACATATCATTTGTGTTTTAATTGTTTTTTTTTTTTTTTGGGAAGAAATAAGATTTTAGTAATTATATATTTTAAAATAAGGGTAAAAATGGAATGAACTCTTACGTGACATGAGACCATTCTCGTGTAGGAGATCTACACTCACATAATTGAAGCATATTCTTTTCAATTTTTTTATCTTATTTTTCTAGCAATAAGTCAATCGATCTCCACAATAATAGATTGGTCATGGTAAATTCAAGTTACTTCGGTTCCGACTTTTGTGGGGCACTTTAGAATCTCTAAAACAAAGGTAGAAACCTCAGCATGCATTTTTCACTAAAGAACTTTAAGCAATTCATATCATTAATGTTATATAGACAAAGTTTCTTTCATTCAAACCAATTGGATTCGTATAATAGCGGGAAGTTCTAACACGTACATCTCATAATCAAAGCTCAATTGTCAATGCTTTTGTGTGTGTGTGTGTGTCTATGTGGTCTCTGAAAACCAAACCAAACCCATACTCAATAAGTGATGATATTACTAGATGAAAAAGTTTGTCCTTATTCAAGGACAATGAATCATTATCATCATCACCATTTACCTTCAATGCATCATGCATGCTTTGAGTCTTTGACCATACAATTCCCGGTTCCTTATTGAGACCAATTAGAAGGAGAATCTTCTTAACACAAAAAAGTAAATAATAGCAATAAAATGGCAAAACTCAAGTACTTGAAAGAGTATCTAATAGAGCCCTCGTTTTATTTTGTGTTTACATCTTCACAAATACTATATGAATAAGGTTTTAAATTAAAGTTACAATACTTAAAAATATTTAGATCAAATGATTTAGATCTTTTTTAATTTAATCAGAAATCTTGAGTTTGAATCAAACCGGCCCTAAAAAAGCTACTACGATAAAACTGTTGAGCAGGGACGGAGCCACCCCATTGGGCCGTGGTCCCTCGCCTAAATTCTTGCAATTGTTTTTAAGACACATTACACTATATGAACCAATAGTGTACCCCTTTAACTTACACAATGATACACACAACTGTTCTTTAAGAGAGAGCTTTCCAGTCAATTGTGGTTTAACCTGTTTCGTAGAATTAGTTTCTGCTGTTGCATGTGAAAGATACCGTTTAAATATAATAATTAGTTCGCTGTCCTTCGGTCTATTTTATTGCAGAAAATTGCGGTTAAGGGAGGCTGATGCAAAGCGGACCTTTTTTAGAAACATATGGTTGGTTAATTACAATTTATCTTTAATCTTTAGTTTAATATGTACCAGAAACTTATTGTCTTTTATCTTGGATGGGATGATAAACTACAAAACTTTTTCAATCCAAGATTCAAAGTTGGTTGTTTAGGATATATTGAATTTATTTAATTCACAAGTGGTAAGGCATAAGGGAAACACGTGAGGTAGCATTTATCTGCAAAGACAGAGATTCTGTTTATTTATTCCAAACTAATGCTTATGAATTTTACTATGGCTTATGTTCTGTCCACTTTAAGTAACAAGGCTTTTAATCCTTGCTTGTTTGTACAAGGAATAAGCACTCTCAAGATCAAGCAAATTATTAATACTATAAAGCCTATAGCTACTCCACCATTCTCATTCTCATGCCATATAAATCCAAATACAAATAGTGTTCATGCATAATGAATTGCCATGTTTTGTTATATACATGTGTTTGATAGATGATTATTGAGTCATGAAACTTTGATGTATTCATGAGGCTAAATTGCACTTTTGACCCCAAATTTTCATAAACTTGCAATTTTGGCCCCCTAACTTTAGATCCCTTTTGCAAAAGGACAACACCTCGTTAATTTTGATTAAGTTAACGCACATATGACGAATGAATTGTATGTCACATCAGTATGTTTTGTCATGTGAACAATGACTCACATATTACGTCAGAATAACTTGCCACATGCCTATATATGTGTGCGCCTAAATAATTGTCGAATTTTGATGTTAAATTTATGTGTCAAAATATTGACACAACCCTAAACATATTGATAAGTGACTTTTATGTCATATCTGCATGTCTTGCCACGTGAACAATAACTCACATGTCACGTCAGAATAAGTTGTCACATGACTATATGTGTGTGTGTCTGTGTGAACGCGTGTTATATGTATACTACTTAAATAGTTGTTGAATTTTGATTTTAAATGTATGTGTCAAAATATTGACACAACCCTAATTCCCTAAACATATTGATTCCTAACAACCATAAAGAGGCGCTGATAAAATTGATCATACACGTGATTATATATGACCATAAGGGGAATTTTTGGGAGGTAAAGCCATTGAAGAGGTGGAGGCAAAGGTAGATTATCTTATGAGAGAAAGGGCAAAAGAGGGAGCATCTCTAGGAGAAGAAAAGGGTTGGGAATTTGTGTTAACTAAAGTTTGAAAAGGAAAGAGCACGCGTCTTATAGATTTCTATTTGAAAGAAAAATCCATGAAAGGTAGATTCAATTAATAAAAAAGTAACATCAATGAGTTTGAGGGTATCAATTGACAAATACCATAAATTTGGGGTTGATATATGAAGTTCAATTCAAAAATATTCAAATGATCAATGTTAATAATTTTTAGTATTATATATACCGATGAGTGAAGATCGAACATTGAACCTACTAACCAGTAACCACTCAGCTCAGACTCCTTAACTACTTCATTCTAACCACCAAATTAATCTTATATGCGCTAAGTTCGATTCAATTTGGGACTACTTTCCGATCAATTTAGGAATTAGTTTCACAATGTATCATTCGAATAAGAATCTTTATATATATGACGTTAAAAGAGTTAAATATATTTTTCAAACCAATAAATATACTAACTTTCAATGCCTAAATTGAACAACGTTTAGTGGTTTGTGTGAATTTTATTATTACGGATCGGTAAACAATCTTTAGGAAAAATATAGGGATCAATATGTATAGGGTTGTATTAATATGTATTGTGTGAACTTTGAACATATCAATTCATTGAGAATTGAAATATTTAAATTTCGGAAAATACTAAATCTCACACGAGAGACTTTATCCCGAATGGATCACGAATTTTGCTAATTGACTATTATCACCCATTGCACATGTGTTCTCCGCTAAAGAAGGAAGCGGAGCCGTTTTACTTGTGTTTCAAAAGCAACACATCAACTTCTTGAAAATTCACGCCATGAATAACACTATTGTTAAATTTTTGAATAAATAATTTCCTTAAATTGAATATTTTGAGAGTATTCATAAGCATTTTCGTTATTAATATTATGTGCTTGTTTTTGACTTTGTGAGTGGAGCAATTTTAATTTTTAGGTGAAGAATAGGGAACAACAGCTCCCACAACTTTATAAGACGCCGTCTTTACAGTCACTTGTTTGATGATCCATAATAATATCAAGATATAGACAGTACTACTGTAGTAACTATAGTAATAATATATGCACTCCTTAACCAGAGTCAACGGTGGTAATTCAATGGGAGCTTGTAAATATTTTTGATATAGTGAAAATTTTGTATCTATATCATAGTATAAAAAAAATGTGAATACTCCATAGTCCATATCCACATTCAATAATTTCCGCTAGATATCTAACTCATTAGATTCCACGTTTGCATCAATATAACAACAGTTCATACACGTTATGTTTTGATTGCATTTGTGTATATGAGCTGGTTCGAGTTAGAACCTCACAAAAGGTGAGTCATTTTTCATGAAAACATAAATTTTACGTGAACTTTTGAAGTAATTTCTTAAATCATCAATACTTGTGACAATTTAAACCATCAATACTTAACACACATAAATCATCAATACTTGTGACAATTTTTAAATGGTTGGGTAAATTGTGTATAAATTTTATGATTATTATTTTTTACTTAACTATCAACTATGCATATACTTTGCCATTGTGCGATATAATCCTAATATGGTATCAAAATAAACCTGTTAAAAATTACTTTTTTTTTTTGGTCAAGAACCTGTTAAAAATTACATTTAAAATACATTTTTTAGCATACTTTTTTCCCCGATGGACTTAGCATACTTTTTTTTTTAATTAAAGAGAAATCTTTAAGAATAATACTCCCTCTAGTCTTGTATATAAGCAACAAAAAAAAAAGCACATCAGTTAAGAAAGTGGATAAAGTGCATTGAATCATGAGAAAAAACTAACACATTTCCACTTTTATCCTTATCTTTTGTTGAAAATCGTGAAAACAGTGTAATCATTAAGGGTAAACATATTGATAATAAACATAAGGGTGATGTTAACTTGTGCCCTAAAGACACATGTTAAGCTACCTAAAAATAGAAATATAACATTTAATAATACAAAGAATTTAATGTTTACATAATTGAATATACCACAAGTTCAATAAAGTTTTTCCACATTTATCTTCTTAACATGTGCCCTTAAGGGCACAAGTTAACATTCTCCTAAACATAATATATGTGGTAGACTTTTGTTTATATTTGAGACTTTCATTTTTTTTTTTGTTGCTTATATTCGAGACCGAAGAGAGTGACTTGTTAAGAATTTCGTAAATAATAAATTTTAATAAATTAGATGTACAAGTTTTAATATACCTAAAAATTGGTGGCTAATTTGATCTCTAAAGAATTTAGTGACTGATTTTTGTAGCATAGTGACCAAAATTTCTCAAAGTGTTGTTTTTTTGTATATTTTTTCCTTTGGTATCTATTTCTCTTAAATTGAATCACAATATCCCTGTGATTTAGAGTATTATTTCAAAAAGCATGGGAATATGGAAATTTTTTTGTACAATGAGGGAAAAAGAAAAGAAATAAAAAAAACTATCTAGAAAATAAAACCCCACTAACATCAACTAGCAGGAGCAGGTTCATTCCAGCAGGCAGAACAACTAAAAGAGAATAAGACTGGTGGTTTCTAACTCCAAGTTTCGCTAAGTAGTCTACACATGCATTATCCTCTCGAAGGGTGTGAACAACTTTAATACTTTTGTATAAAAATGCAAAATATATGATGCTTCGGCCCATATGTAATATTTCAAAAAAAATAATTCTCAGAATTAAGAAAATAATTGTCATGGTCATCATTTATCTTCTTGTCTCTTCCGTTGTAGATATTTTCATCAATTGCTATCATTGTGCAATATTCATTATCATTCCCTCCATTATAATTCTCAGAATTATAAAATAGTGGACACGGACTAAAAATTAGGGTGGGAAGATTATATATGAATAATGAGATGATAATATTTGCAAGGTGCCAAATTAAAATTATGAGGAGGTTAATGTTATGAAATGATGCCTGTGCACGCTAATGTTTTATAAAAAAAAATAAAAATGAAATAATGCACAACCAATTGATTGCCATAGAAGGACAACAAACAACTTTCGAAGGAGAGAGCAGAGCTATGTTATGGAAATGAGAGAACAACCACCGAGAAGAAAAACCCATGTCCTTTGAATCAAAACTATTTTTTTTACTCTATTTACAATTTGAAAAATAATATGATAATGTGTGAAAATTGCGGATTTTGATTGATTGTCCGTGTAAATTTCTTTTACATTATCTGTTTACTACTCCGCAAAATTTCTTTTATACTGCTTATAAAAAAATTTAAAAACAAAGAGAAAAAAGGTAATTTAAGAAAGTTTTTCATTTCCCCATCGACAATAAGTAGTCTATTATCTATAATTTCACCTTTAACATAAAAAAAAAAATCATACTTATTTAAATGAAAATCTTATTGACAGGTAGTAACATGTACTTAGTATTTTATCAGCACTCTTTGGGGCTTTGAATCTTCCTCTAACCCTGATGGTCTATTAAATTCAAAATCCACCTCTTATTCATTTAAGAAGTGAAATTATATATAACCACAAACTACTTGATAAAAAAAATAAAAAACTAAAACAATTTACTGAATTAAAATATATTGTAAGTTGAATTGTTTTTCTTTTATAGAAGTTAATTACCTTCATGCTGGTATATTTACTAACTTTATATTCTACTATGTGGTTTAGTTTTATTTTGCTATATGGTTTCATCTCAATATGTGGGTTTGTAATTGTTGGGTAGTTCCTATAGAGTGAGTGCATTTACTTTAGTGTTATTTTGACAGTTTTTGCTTGCATTTAAATTGTTTGGGTATATCAAAATCTTCTCCGTCTTGAACTGTGGCACCATCCTCTTAAATTTTCTAATAAAAAATGATTGTTGGTATACCTTTTGGGATAATTATATGGTTTGACATGTCCCCTAATATTTTATATATTTTTTATTTCCATTTTAATCTGTTTTGCGGTGGTTAACCTGCATTCAATTTTAAAAATAAATAAATTTATTCATTTATATATTTCTTTTACAATTTTTTTTTACTCATCTCATATAAATATTCATAAATTCAAAATCAAGTTTAACAATTATTAAAAATAAAATTGATTTTAATAATTTTTCACTAATAATGTAAAATTATGCTACACAAACTCCAATTATATTTTTTTTATATATAAATTAAGAGAATCTAGACATCAAAGTATGGACATACATCCCAACTTAGTTGACATTCTTATCATTCTCTATCCTCCACCTATAGCTCATATTATTATTAAAAAAAGGAAAATAAATATATACAAAAGTGGTGTTGTATTCTACAGAGTAATATTATTTCTTAAAATATGTACATAAATATCTTCATTATTTCTACACTCTTGACTTTTAATTCATTATTAAATTTTGTCAATAAAATTATCTTTTTTGTAAAAAAAGAAGATATATTTCGACGTATTTCTGCACTCCTAAACATTTCTATCATAAACCTATAAAAAATAAATTATAAAATCAACTTATTTTGTTTTCAATATTATTCTTTATTTACCTGGAAAGATTTTCCATTTTAATAAAATCTCGCCACTAATATTTTAAGGAAAAAAAAAGAAAAAGAAAAATTGTATTGAAAATATAATTTTTTTTATATTTTTAAGAAATTGACTACACAAGTTTCAAGATATTTTTGTTGACTATAGTTACCGTTTTTTGTTGACCATGCTAACTGGTACCGTAATTTCCGTAAAGAAACTAAAAAATAAATTTTGTATTTAATTTTTTATATTTTTAAAACATAATATATATTGTCTTGTGAGCTTAACTCAGTTGACAAGACATTGCATTATATATGCAACGGTCGAAGTTCAAATCTCGATTATTCCACTTATCCCTTAAAAAGTGGAATTCTAACCACTAAACTACTTAAGAAAAAAAAACATAAAATACACAAGTTACAAAGAATATTTTATCATTTAGTCAAAAAAGAAGAAGACTATTTTATCATATTTTCCTTTTTCTATTTTATTTTTTAGACTATTTTATCATATTTTCCTTTTTCTATTTTATTTTGCTTTGGGAACCTATACCATAAACATAAACATAAAACCTTTTTGTTGTGTTTTATTTTCCTTTCTCTTTGGGTTTTTGGCTATGTCCATGGATACCCATCATCATTTTTGCCCCATCAATCTTTCTCAAATTCTTTTACCCTAAAAACACAAACCCGTTTCCTACATAAACCTCATCATCTCTTTCATCACTCTTACACTCTCCTTCCATGTTCAACCAGTATCATTTCTCTTTTTCAATCTAATCACAAAAACCCCATTAATAAAGTTCTGTTTTTTAATCCAACCCTTTTTGATGAAGTTCCATTTCTAGCACCTCATTTAACCTCTTTCAATGGCTGAAAGTTTTGACAGTGCTACATCTAATCTTTTATGTTCTGAGAACAATAGCACATGTTTTGATGATGATTTGGAATGTAATGATGTTTTTGATGGTTCTGGTATTATCTCACCTTCATGGGATTACACAAACCTTAACTTAGACAACGTTGGATCGGATTCATTTGTTTGTTTTGTTGCACTGAGTGAAGAAATTGTGAGGGTTATGGTTGATAAAGAGAAGGATCATTTGCCAAGAGATGATTATTTGATGAGATTGCGTAGTGGTGATTTGGATTTGAGTGTTAGAAGAGAAGCTCTTGATTGGATTTGGAAGGTTGGTTTTATTAGTTTTCTCAATTGGGATTTTGTTTTTAATTCATTTTGTGTTCATAAAGTTCTTATTTTCATTCAATGCTTATTGAAAAATCAATCCTTTTTATATCTAATGTTTATGAGATTCTTACTTTGGTAGTAGTTCAAGTGATTCTAATGTGAATTTTGTCATCAAAAGTGTGTTTTTTTATGTTGTTATAGATTGTGTCTTTCAATGTCTGGTTTTTCAATTGGATTTTCAGTGAATTTTCTTGGTTAAGTGTTGAACTTGTTGATGTTCTAAATTGATTTCCATTTTCCTTATTGGCTATTTGAATTTTGATTTTTACTGGTTTAAATTGTTTGATGAAAGTCTTCAATTTTGTATTTTAATTGAGTTATCAAATTACTGAATTTTGATTTCTATAATGTGATTAACAGGCTCATGCTTACTATGGATTTGGACCCTTGAGCCTTTGCCTATCTGTGAACTACTTGGATCGGTTCCTATCAGTTTACCAATTACCGGTAAGATCGAATATCGAAAAGTTTGCTTGTGTTATTTTACTTGGTTTATGTCTCTGAACTCTTGTTTTGGTATGTTTAGAAAGGTGTGAGTTGGACTGTGCAATTGTTAGCTGTAGCTTGCTTTTCACTTGCTGCTAAAATGGAGGAAGTGAAAGTGCCTCATTCTGTAGATTTGCAGGTATATAATCTTCTAAGATTGTGTTAAACTTACATGTGAATTTGTGATTTTTTTTCCGTTACAATCTCGTTTACTCGTTATTGATAATGGATAGGTTGGAGAACCAAGGTTTGTATTCCATGCTAAAACCATTCAAAGAATGGAACTAATGGTACTAAGCACATTAGGATGGAAAATGCAGGCGTTAACTCCTTGTTCCTTCATAGACTATTTCCTTGCTAAGATCAGTTGCGAAAAACTTGCCGAAAAGTCATCGATTGCAAGATCAGTACAGCTTATCCTAAACATAATCAAGGGTATACTATTCATTACTCTGAATACAATGTCCTTGTGTACTACATTGTTCTTGTAAGGAGTAATAATGAGTTTGAAGAGTTGTTGGAAAATTCAATTGTATTTGCAGGTATTGACTTCTTGGAATTCAGGTATTCTGAAATCGCTGCAGCGGTAGCAATTTCTGTTTTAAAGGAGATTCCAGTACAAGAAGTTGATACGGCCATAACTGATTTTGTCATTGTAGAAAAGGTGAGGTGGTGCGTGGTTCCCGGAAATGGATTCCCTATTGTAACAGTGTGACATAGTTACATATCTCGGCCGTCTGATCTAAATTAACGGTCGACATTGTTTAAAATTAATTTACTAATGTGTAATTTTAGTTGCACTATCTGAAATCAATGACCGAGATTCATTACTGCGTGGAACTTGAACAGCAGGAAATCCTGGTCGTGGTTTCCACATAAAAACAATGAATTAGGACAAATAATAAAGTTTACTTTTGGTTTTGTCCTTGTGTTTGATATGATGTTTCCTTTGTTGGATTTTGCAGGATAGAGTTCTAAAGTGTGTTGAATTGATAAAAGATCTTTCCTTGATCAAGGTTGGTGGTACCAAGTATACAACATTTGTGCCTCAAAGTCCTATTGGGGTGCTTGATACAGGAGGGTGCATGAGTTTTAAGAGTGATGAATTAACAAATGGGTCATGTCCAAATTCTTTACATAATAGTCCAAATACTAAAAGGAGAAAAATTGATGGACCTTCAAATGGATCTTCACAATCATGAAATGTGAATTTTCTTAACCTTCACCAAAAGTTTGGTGTGTGGAATTGGAAACATTCTAAATGAAAGAGTTGTGTTTGGATGGATTGATGATAGTCAGATTCTTATTACAGAAACTGCTGCAAAAATACTGCAGAGATGCGGTTGGTAGAGAAAATTTTGATGAAACAATGTTGTTGAGAGGCATAGCATATGTCAACAAGTGACAAGTATAAGGATGTAATATTTGAGAGGTTATAATTTTGTTGTCACATGTGAATTTCCTAACTTTTCATTTTCATAAGAGAATCAACATATAAAGCAATTTGTTTATGGGTTTGTCATGAAATCATCATCAACATATCATCATCATCATCAACAACATATCATAATCATCATCATCATAGTAATCATCATCCTTATTAATAATAAAACACTATGTAGTTCGTAAGGTCTCTTTTTTTTTTTTTTGACAATTGTAGTTTGTAAGGTCTAGTTCAACAGATATGGATCGAGTGCAGTTGATTGATTCTCCTGATTTGCATTTCAATCGGCCACCTTTAAGTCGTCTGATTAAGATCAGATGGTCTAAATGTTACACTCAAATTTATATTTTAAATTAATCAAAGTATGAACTTAAACTTTAGACCTTCGATCTTGATCAGAAAGTCAAAATACAATGACTGCACTCAATCCATACATTCACCCTAATTTGAATATGGTCTTAAATATGAGTTTTAGTTGTACTTGTCACTTTGTAAAAAAATTGTGTCAACATTTTCATATGTTGTGTCAATTTTCTCAAATTTTTTTGACACATTTTTCTCAAATATTTTAAATATTATTTTTGTGTTTATTATTTCTATATTTCACAAATTTTTTTTTTTGGTACAAAAAACTATTATTATTAATTGTTAATTGACCAAAAAAAAAGAAATGTCTCTTTATTGTTAATTGTTTCTAATAAAATAAATGTACTTGATTAGGAGCCTAAAATATACAGCAGTATTCAAAATTTTGAAAAGGGTAGACATGTCATAATAATATGATTTCATTGGTGTCACGTGTAAGTATTATACGAGGATTTAGCTTAACCAAACGTTAGTTAGCAGTAGTTTGTAGTTGTTGTTGTTGGGTCATTGTATGTTTTGTCTGTATTTGCGACCAAGATCTACACAGGGAACTCAAAATTCGCTTTGGGATTAGAAACATCCATTCATACAAAGGCCCACACTAACTTTTGTTTGACCGGTCAATGTTCATGTTTTTGTTCTTTGCAGCAAGACAAATAAACAAAACAAAAATTCACATTTATCTACGTATTAAGCCAATATTCTACTCATTCCTAATATAGGGGCAAATCCTAGGTTCCAAAATATTAGCTGTATTCATTCATGTAAAAAAAAAAAATCCTTAATTATAAGATATATTTTGGTATATATTTCTTTCAGTAAAAATACCATTTGCAATTATTTATATGTAATTATTACTTTTTTTTCCACATATCTATTTTATTATAAATATAAATTTTATCAATTTATCTTCAAATATAAAAAAATTAATATTAAATATATCTATGTAAAGATAATTTATAGTAATAGTAATGCACTCCAATACTCAATTTTTACAGTGTCGGTATACTTTATAGAGTATCGATATTTTCAATGAATTTTGTCTATAGAGTATCGATATTCAACAATGTAAGTCGGATACCAAAGAATTTACCACTATTTTCTTAATTATACATAAAAAGTGTCAAATGAATGCTGACTAGTGCTCATGAGGAACTAGTTAAGAACACAAAAAAAAGAGAAAATTTATATTGAGTTTTTTTTTTTAATATATTTTGTAAAGATAGATTATACAAGTTTCAGGCTATTTTAATATATTAATTTCTTTAACTAATACTCCATCCATTCCTTTTTAAGTGTCGTTTTTGACTATTGTACATATGTCAATGTACAACTTTGATCACCAACATCTTTAATTATCTATTATAAAAAATTATAAAATTTTTATCTTGGGATAAAGCTAGTACTTAGAAAGGAATAGAGATAGTACCTTATAAACACTAGATAACATTTTTCTTTGAAGAAAGTTAACATGTGCCTTTACATGTGTCACATGTTAAGAAGCTCAATATAGAGAATTTATCTTAAAAGTGTCCATACAACTTTTTAAAATTCAAAATATTTGCATCTATAAATAATTCAAAATATTTGAAAAGCTAACTACAATCAACTTAAAGGAGAGCCGAATCCAAATCAACCTAATCCAGTATAATTGAATGATTCTTATGTTATCGATTTTTATGTGCAAGTTGGACTTCGTGAATTCAACCTAGAGTTCCATATCAGAACTCATGAATCCGGTGTAATGACTTATATATAATTGGACAATTGACCACTTTAAATCATGATTTTGAGGTGGAGTTAAGTTCAATCTGTATCGATCGATATGAGAGCAGGTTCGATCTTTAGACATGAACCCTATAAAAGAAAGGGAAAGAATTTTTAAAAAAGGCTTTAGGGAAATCACATGAAGAAAAGAAAATCATTATTTAGAATTATTAGCTGAAATGTCAAATATGTTGTAAAACTATTTAGTCTTCTTCACATAAACTTTTTAGTTTTACAACATATTTTCAATCATGAAGAATGGAAACCATGATTGAGAATTTTAGTTCACCTCGTCACCACTATGTTTGGCGTATGCAGAAGTCTTGGCAATACGAATGCTTTGGTAGAAGCCTTAACATTTATGCTTTGGAATGCGCTTGGTTCAATACTTCCATTAGCGAAAAAATTTATTCGCCAAATCACACTACTACATTTGACGTTATTATGAATGGTGTGTAAAATAGATTTTTACCTTCAATACCTTTTTAAGTCGAGTACGATATTGTATTTTCTCTACCGTGGTGGACAGAGTACCGCTTGTAATTTTTTCATTTATTTTATAATATCTTTTGCCGTTAAAAAAATAATACATTTGACGTACGTGCTTATGCTATAATAGAAGTCTTAGTAGTATGGATCCTCCATCTATACATATATTTATACAGTATGAATTTATGCTATGGTAGATGTCTTAGCACTTATGCTTTGGTATGAACTTGGTTCAGTACTCTCATCGATGAAAAATTTAGTTTGTCTTATCCCCAATATGTTTGGTGTGTGCACTTTGCTCTGATAAGTCTTAGCATTTCATACTTTGGGCTTGGTTGGGTTACCCTTAGTGCTCCATCACTGATGTCAAACTTACATTCCTCTCTCTATCTTGTTATACTTTTATTTGTATTTTTTTAAGGTTTGAGATCTCCTTTAGTCAAACCCAATCTTAATTCGGGTACATATAGTCCCTCGCTAGATATTCTCTTATAGTTACAATAATTAGGTGAGGTACGAAAGACATACACGTGACATGTCATGTATGAAGGGAATCTTTTATAATTAGAGTCTTATCTAATTTGACTGAGTAATTTGTCTATTATAGCAAATCCAAAATTATGTTTGGTCATTTTTACTTTGTCAATCTCCATCTTCATGTCTAATTTTTGTCGTTATGGGAGATAATCACTTCCTCAAATAAGCATATTGGTCTCGATCATCCTATGTCAGACTGTTCTAAAAGACAAGTCACCTTCTTATGCATGATTGAGCTCGGTCAAGTGAATCAAGTATTTGCTATCGAACGAAAAGCATAGCGAGATTAAAATTAAAAACATTTATATTTACAATCACAACGACTAAAAACATATTTAAACGCTTTATAAAAAGAAAAGAGAGTTGGTTATCTCTTTTTTGTATCACAATTTTCAGGCTCTCTCTCTCTTATGTTTCACGCTAACTCCAATATGCATGTGTATTTCTGTGCAGCGTTTGGTAGTGGGGACCCTAACTTACAGTCAATGGCACTGCCAAGGTTGGTGAAAGTTTTACAGCTTAGTGAATGCAGTGACAATGTATTTTAAGTACCCTTTCTGATTCTTTCTCTCACGTTTACACATGGTCAAACACTCATGCTATTTATCTTACAATTTTTCAAGCTCCAGTGGTTTAGAATTTAGGAGTATGTTTCTTAAGATGCAAAACTAGTAATAGTTGTTGTTGGTAGCTGTTATCACTGACAAATTGACCAATGAAAAATTGCTTTTACTCAGAAGCAGTTATTTATTGAACTCACAAAACAATGCAATATCCAACTTTTTCCTTCTTTGTTTTATAATTATAAATTAAAAAATTGTATATGATTGAGAGAAAGTAGACATTGGTAAAAGCTCAAAAGAATAGTCAGACATATATATGTACAAAAAATCACAATTTGATATAACACACTTATTTGGGATTCAGATCCTCTGCATCACTTCAACTATGTGATAGGATCCTCTGCAGCGCTGCAACTGTGTGATTGTTGGATCAAAGTTGTGTTTGATCGAACAAACTTGTAGCAGCGCGTGAAGAGGATCCAAAGTCACCACATCCACCGCAATGTCATTAAATTTAAGATAGGACAATTAGTAAACTGTGAACTTAGATCCAACGACTCTGCGCGATGAAGTTATGTTACCTTGGTGGATCACAAATGGTTGATTATATAGAATGTTTCAACTTAGACACTTAAATCAAAAGTCATAAAGGAAGGAACAATTTTGGACTTAGTACTCTTGAGAGAGAAAAAGTAATAGTAATAAAACAATGAAAAAGAGAAGAATCTATATATAAAGATCACTTATTCACTAGGGCTGACCTGGTTGGATTCCCTTTGCCAGAAAAGAATTAATTTTACTGAATTCTTTGGCCAAATTTATACTATTTTAGTATTGATACATGACAGAGACATTAATGAGTGTTTATATATCCTAGTTCAATTGGTAAATTTTGATATTGCTAAGTTAAACGCCTTCACTTGAATTCGAACTGAGACCTCACGATCGAATAATTTTCAGTAGTGTTTGTCACTTCGTCTACAAAAAAAGAGATAAAGTCTTGTATTATTGACTGACTAATGTGCAACAAGAATAAGGTGAGGATGTATATGCTTCATTATTATGTGTAGCAAATTTTCAGAAATGTTGTTCCAAAAAAGGCTGCACAAGCTTTACCTTACCACCATTGCAATCAAGTCTTACTACTATGACAAGGGTACATTTTATCAGTAGGTGAGTCTTTATTAGCTTCATTACCGGAAGGATTCAGTCCAGGGAGGCCAGTGAGTAATTTATGTCATGTTTTTTATGCCAAATTTCAATTTTATGTAGGATTTAAAGATATGTTCGATCCCTGGCTTGGACATGCATCAATGTTAAAACTCTTAGAGAGAGTTTGCCACCTATTTTGATTTTTGAGTCCCACGAGGCTCCAGAGATTAGTCTCTGCAATTGCGCACAGATGATATCGAGTTTACGCAAAAAAAAAAAAGATATGTATTGTCGGTCTAATAAAATAGGTCAACACTATCATCATCCAATAAAAATTAAAACACTAAATGTTTTAATTGCGTGAATGATATGGAAAATTCGTTGACTATGTCGGTGTAAAACAATTGTACATTAACGTAATATAAATGACCGTTCGGAAAAAGTTAAACTTGAAACACCGTTAACCAAATTTTGCATATACTTTATCATCTAAACCTATGTTAACTATCTTTGATGTTGAAAAATAATAAATAATGGTTGGTTTAAATAAGAATAAACTCTGATTTCAAATAAATTTTATCTATTCATGTAGAGATGGAGATACTCTTTTAATAAGAAAAATGGCAAACATAATGTTGGTGTCTTTCAGCACAGCTCAGCTGATAGTACAACCATACATATATTTTAGTATTTTACACAGTATATTGCAGTTAAGGGGGCAGGCTATTTACTTACTTCCACTGCTTGTGATTGCTATCAAGATAGTGACTATACTAAAATTGTAGTAAAGAAGAAATGGAAACCCCATAGAGAAACAGAAAATATAAAATAGTACTGAATTTCATTATTGACACTATCTATAGTTTGAATGGATATTCAATAGACCACAAATTTGGAGTATTCTTTGAATATCCAATGCATGAGGGGTACATGCAGATATGAACAGAAAATCCAATAACTTAGGCATGAGTACAAACACGAAGCAACAGTTAAATATCCTATGTACTCTCACTAAATTTTGCCCTTATCATAGATTACAAAAAATGTCACATTAGATCAAAATCAAGCAGAAAATGCTTGGTTATTTCCTAAAGTTTTGTTTTTTTCAATGCAATTGACAGGACTATGAATTTGCCTTGCTGTACAAATAAAATAACCAATTTTCCAAATAAGGAGGAAATGTTATCCTCTGTATTATTCCATATATAATGATGGCTTGATTAACGAAAACTTATCTTTTGAATCTATCTTCCTATGATATAATCTATGGAAGCCTGAATTTCCAAGCCTCTTGATATATTAATTAAAAATAAGAATGTTATCAAATGAAATCGGGTTGGCCTGTCGAAGTTAAGCAACGATGCCACATTCGACTGTTTGGATCCACCAACTGAGGATGCGATATTACTTCGGTGATTGGAAAGTAAGCATAATGTGTGTTACATGTGCCTACTGTAATGCCGCTGTATCCAGCAAACGCGCCATGAACCTGCAATACAAAAGCTTAGAATCAATATCAATACTGTACTAGTGTTAGAACAACAACCTTGATTCAAAAGAAAACAGACACGAAAACAAAAACAAAGAACATAACAAATTTGATTACGGAGTTAGGCTAGTTGTGCTTATGTCTTCGCCTGTAGAATGACTGTAGTACCTTCCTATTATTTAAGCTTAAGGTTACAGATTACACATTGTGTTTAAATACTACAATTCAATTTACAAGATTAGCTTTGAACCGTACCGCCAACTTGATATTGACATATCAGTGTTAATGCCATATGGATTCTGTGCTCGAGGAATCGTTTTCTCATTCCAGGTCACCCATGCATAAGAAATAATCACAAACTAGAGAAAACATTAAATGCAGTGACCCTCCTAATCCTAGAAAGCATAAATAAAGTTTCTAAAGCAGCAAAACTATATGTAGGACAATAAGAATCAGAAAGATGAGTGGAGATAACATGATTACAAGGGTAATTCAATCTCTATGGTACAGAATGTTTCATTAACCACAGTTTATTGTTAATATATATTTGATATTTCATTGATATTTACATAGTATATCAATAGAAACATAGTAACTTCAATTGAGATCTACATTTTTCATACTTTAATATAAGACAAGTAGTTCACAGTATTGTTTTCGATCGCAGATCACAAGAATTAGTGGTTTGTTGACATTCTGCTACACAACAGTTCTAAAGTGCCACTATCTAAAAACATTTTGTACTACATAGCTTACCCCAGACGCGATTTATTTAAATTCTGCTACACTATACTCACTATTTAATAACACTGATTCGCAGTAAAGAGTTGATGAGAGTAGAAGGCCGATAAACTTCCTTAAAAAGTGAAATCTACATATGCATAATGGGCAAAGGTAGAGAGGAAGAGTGACCAACCGCATTTTGTCCAAGTACGGTGCATAAAATTCCGTCTGAAGCATTTGCTCGACACGCCCGGATCATGTATGTTGGATCAATATATTTCACATCAGCAAGAACATCAATCTCCTTGAAATATTTTTTCGTCTGAAATAAAAACAGTTGTTGTAAGGAATCACTTCAATATGCATCTACATTACAAAACAACTCAACTCAATGCGATATTCGTTTTGATAGGCTCACAACAATATGCAACATAAGCCCTACTTAAACACAATCCTTGCATTATACCTCAAAATATGCGGTTTGAATTTTTCTATTAACAAAAATGAAACTAGGAAAGCAGATCAAGTTCACAACGAGCTGCGTCATGTATCACTCATTTCACAACGAGCTTTTTTTACTGGCCAAATAATACTACCTCCGTCACTAAAATATAGGTTCCCCTTGAGTAAATCACGAGAATTAGGTTGGTTGTGATATTAAAAAAGCCTTATCATTGCTGTTTTATAGGTATAGACTGATTATTAATAATTGGTTAAGTGCATGGTGAAATTGTAAATGTCTATCCATGAATGTTACAGTCACCATGCCTTATTTTTATGTTTTTTTTTCAGATTAAGCCAAAATTTTATTAAAGAAAAAACACACCATAAAGCATAAGAAATACTTTGAGGGTGCTAAGAATTACAAAAGAAAGGAAACCGGCATGTGATCTGCAAAACCAGAACCACACAACACCAGGTAGCAGACATTAGACAAGCACCTATACCAGCTTGAGAAAAATGAAAGAACCATACATGACATGCTTTGCAACCTACAAAACACCTAACCTTACCAAACAAAATAATGGCCATTCCCAATTATATGCGAACACTACTCTGGTTGGACTAAATTTACAAAAGGATTTGATGAATCTTCATGCTCATATGCACTCTATCACAATCAATGATCCTAACCAACTTCCACCATTCAAAATAGAGGCGCGATATTTGCTGAGCCACTAAGGACTGATTTGCGGATTAAGAATCAACATAGATGAAAAGGCCTAGACCTTTCCACAAACCAGCACCTAGACAGCAAGAAGAGCTTCCCCTAACATAAAATACAATCACACATTTCTGCTCACAGGGCAGCAAAAACTCTAGACCACTGGCCGCAATACAAACGCTAGATTGCTGCCTTTTTTTATATTTTAATTCTAGTACCTAGTAATCTTATCATATTTTGTTTCAGACTTAATCTATTTAAGAAAAACAAAAATATATAAATATCTGATTTTCATGAAGTGTCAGCCCATTTAGATTATTGTAAGAACCATAAGCAAATAATATCAAACCTCTTGCTGGATATAAACGCCAATGTCTCCAAATTTAACATTCCCTGAAGCATCGGTATCATTAGTTTTTTGAAGTAAATTCTGCGTCAGGATGATAAAACTGATCAGCAAGTTTGTTTTTCTATGTCGAATGTTATATTTTTTGAGGAAAAAAACATATCAGTAATGCAAGGTTTGTTGATTTTTTATTTGTGAAAACAATTATAAAATCTAAATCACCTGTCCTGCTCCCTCTGCCACGCAAACTACAGCCGATCCTTTTGATTCAATGAGATACTTGAGATGACTCAAAACTCCATGAGGTCCATGTAAATTGAAAGGAACCTTTGAACCACGGATAGAACTTGTATCAGTTTATCTATACAACAAAGAAAGATAGCTATGATCAAATTTATCT
This sequence comes from Trifolium pratense, assembly GCF_020283565.1. Lineage (NCBI taxonomy): Eukaryota > Viridiplantae > Streptophyta > Magnoliopsida > Fabales > Fabaceae > Trifolium > Trifolium pratense. The sequence goes on from NC_060060.1 coordinate 19,368,762, forward strand.
TACATACCTCAGGAATTAGACATATGTCAATCTGCCCACTGGCTAAGGAAGATTGCATTGCTATGAATCCACTGCTACGACCCATTAATTTCACAATCCCGATCCCATGATATGCACTATGCGCCTAATAACATGATGAAAAGATATAACGATTATATTTACCAAATTGAAAACAATATTTGAGTTTATCAAATTGATGAAGTATCAAGTAATTCACCTCAATATATGCAGAATTTATTGCTCTTTGTGCTTCTTCAACAGCCGTGTCAAAGCCAAAAGTTTTGTCCATCAATAGAATGTCGTTGTCTATAGTTTTAGGCACTCCAATTACCGACACTTTAAGTCGTCTTTTACAGCACTGGAGGCAAAGTAATCTTAAAATCATCAGACTCTATAGATTACAAATTGATCCAATTGAATGCAATTAATTAATTAATACAAGGTTCAAGGATTGAAAACCTCATTGTGAATTGCATTTGCACCGGCATGTGTACCATTTCCACCCAACACAAAGAGCATGTTGATCCCTCTTTCCTGCAATCAATGATATGCATATAAAATGTGCACACAACACGTAGAGACGAACACATATTTATCTCTACGGAATAATCAATTTTTTTAATAAAATGGATCAACAACCTCCAAACTGTCGACAATTTCATCAACTCCAGGTCCTCCACGTGAAACTCCTAATAGGCTACCACCTGAAAGATGAATGTTTTGAACTACTTTCCTTGACAGCTGAAAATGAAAGCCCAATATACTAACTAGTATTAGAAAGGGATCAGGTTCAATAGACTTAATATCAAATTTTAATCGATTGTTGTTTAAACCAAAGTCATCAAGAAGAGAATTATTAGGTTACCTGTACTTCTGTCAAATCTGCGTCAGTAAAGCCGCGATAGCCAAAAGGAATTCCAACAATTTGTGTTACACCATATATTTCAAGTGTGAGTACAATCTGCAATATATTCATTATTGAATCAGAAATGTGATTTTTTCAAAAGCTTAAAAAGCACCCGGAAATCTTTTTAAAGCGGTTTTTAACCGCTGAAACAAACAAGGCCTTTATTTTTACTCAAGAATTTGTCATAGCTGTATCAGAAACAAGTTGATCACAAACATACCTGTCTAATGACATCGTTAAGACCAGGGCACAGTCCTCCACAAGTAACAATGGCTGCCTTTACTTCTTCTGGTTTGAAGTATATATTTTTCCGAGGTCCAGCTCGATGAACCCTACAAGGATTTCAAAACCTTTTATCATACTTCCATACACTAATCTTAGAAACAAAACTATATGCATCATCAAGAAGACTGAAACATTGAAACTATATATTGTAAGTAATATAACCATTCTATATGTTGATTTCTCAGTCACACATTCTTTCCCTTTCCTAAAAAAAATTAACAAGGTGATTTCAATCAACGCTAAGTTCTTTAATGTCAAATCAACCTCTCAAGTTCCAATTAAAAAGGATGCTCCATTATATTAAATGTAGCAACATTAACATCCGTTCAACTAACATTCATAATCAGTCATTACAGTCAAGATTGACAATGAGAAATAAAATACTTACCATTGTTCCACCCAATTACAACCAGGATCAATGCACTCAGCGCCGGCAGATGTAGGTGATGAATGATATATTGTCTGAAAGTTCAAAGCAAACAAAAACATTAGCATCCAGCAATGGCAAAACATGTATTTTAAACATAATTGAAATCAGTTGATATCCATAGCAAGCATTTCACTTCAATTCAATTACAATAACAAAAGACATTCAACGCAAGATACGTGAAAAATGTATAAAATGTTCTCTCACACACGACATATATTAGCTTAATTGCAAACCAAAATAAACAAGTGTGCTAATAGCAGAGAGATACCACTTTTCAACCAATGAACCAGGCAGGCAGCACATTCCAACTTAAGGGACCAAAATTTGAGCGAGTCAGTTAGTATTCTGTTAGGCCTTTAGTACAATATATGGGCTGATCATGAATAGAGAATTGGTTAAAACTGCTTATGTGACCAATCTGTTAGGGGGAATGGTAGTTATATAAGGACATGGATAGCAAGGCATTCAACATCTTTTCAGTTAGAACCTTCGTGGTAGGGAAGAGATAGAAGTAGAACCATCTCTTCTCCGAGGAGCAAGTGCTCAGGAATTACAAGGTTATTCTTCTGTAATATTTTCAGTTTCAATCAATAATACTACTTTTTCTTTTCTCTTAATTCGGATCTCTATCGTATTCCAATTCAAGTAGTCAATTATATATTATCCCGAAGGACTATGAAGTTATGAACAGCCACTCAAACACTTTGCGAGGGGTTCCATCCTCAAACACAGAGTTTATAGCTGCAAACATTGCACACGGTTTTCCAGAAAAAGACTAATACTATCCAAAATCTTTGGAAAAAATTAAATATCACGGCTAAAGATGACACAAGTTGAGGTGACATAACATGAGACATTAATCTAATGAAGATCCACATTAAACAATATCGAAATATCCACATTAACAACAACTATCAAGCTACCTCTTCATATACATGTTTGGTACCACAGTTGCTTGGACAAAATCACGGCGGCACTGTGATTTTGCCAGTCTCACCGCAATACCAAACAATAAGCAATTTCAATTCAACCAACATAACTTAATGAATAATTCAAACTACCTTAAGAAGCACTCTATCATTATCATTAATGTATCCATGCCAATCCTCACCAGAATGATAATTTCCAGGAAAATCCTTAGTCATAGGAGTTCTGTCACACAAAGAACAACCGAGTTTAATTTCGATACAACCATTGGTATATAACAAAAAGTTTCACATATCATACATTTAACTCTGAAAGTAGTTACAATTAAAGTCAAACATTTTAACTAATATAACAAAAAGAGTTTAATTTTAATACATTGTCGAAGTAAAATATTTTATGCTATCAGTACATCACAATCAATATTCATACTAAAGTCGCGCATTTTAAATGATATGATGATTATGTATGATTAACTAAGTAAAACACATTAATGAAATAAATTATGATTAACTGATATAATAAAAGATATTAATCCATTGTTAAATTACAAACCTCATTTTAAGACAGAACGTAGAAGGCATAGATTCCTCATCAGGGAATGTATCAGTAACATGAGGGAGTCGAAAGCGCGCTTCGAAATCTTCTTTGAATTTAGATTTCCAATCAGGATCATTATAATCAATTACGTAATCTGAATCAATAGAGTTAATAGTGTTGTTGTTTTGGTTCTTAAGCTGAGAAAAAACACGAACATTTTTCGTGACTCTGAATGAACGAAAAAGACGAGAATTATTGGAGTAACGAAGTGAAGAAGAAGAAGAAGAATGATGAAGGGTTGTGATGTTAGGGGTGATCACGTGAGAAAGAGTATCCATTGATTATTATTATTAATGAAAATGAGAATGAGAATTGTGATTGAATTGAAGAGAACGAAGAAGAAAGTATGAAAGGTTTAATTTCAAGTTGTTTCGGGTTTGTTTGTTAGGTTTGTTGTGGCGTGTTGTGACGTTAATTAATTCTTTTGTTTTGTTCACATGAAACGAAAAAAGCATAGAGAAGACAAAGTTTGTGAGGAGAACTCAATTGGGTAGAAAGATACTCCGATGATTTATAAGCAAAATTCTACTTTTGAGATTCATTCAATAATGGATTTATTTGGTCTATAATATAGGTCAGATATATTAGTTTTTCAATGAATCTGAAAAGTTGACTTTTGCTTGTAATTAAAGATGGAGGGAGTAATTTTTATGAGACTTGTTGAGAAAGTGTAGGAAAGTGAATTTGAGAATGATTAAGCTCATATTTGGATTAACTTATTTTTGAGCTTATACAAATAACTTATGTAATTTTTATGTATTATTATAAGTTTGTCAAGGTAATTTATGATAAAATAGCTTATGAAAATACAATTTTCACTAGTGATAACTTATGAAATAACATAAAACTTAATCTATATTGCATAAGCTGTTTGCATAAGCTCAAAAATAAGTTAATCCAAACGGGGCCTAAATTAATTTTATCTATTATGATTTATTTATTTTTGGATAAATTATGTTTTCCTTTCCTACAAAATTAGTGAATTTTTATTTTCATCTATATAAAAAAAAGGGTAAATGATCATTTACCCCCTGCAAAATAAGGAAATTTTCGTTTACCCCCTGCACAGATTTTTTTTCTGTTTACCCCCTTGCAAAAAATAGATTCTCTCATTTCGCCCCCTGGGTGTACAGCAGGACAAGTGACTGTGCAAATTTGCTGACGTGGCTTGTACACATGGAAAAAAATTATTTATATTTATTTTTAAATTCCACGTCAGATAATATTTTTTTCAAAAAAAAATTAAAAATTTTTTTTCCTACAAAATTAAAAAATGAATTTTGTTTTTTTTTTTCTTTCAAAATTTTAAAAAAAATTTCCCAGAAATAACTTTTTTTTTCGTACAAAATTATTGAGTATTTTTTTCCTAAAATAAAATAAAAAACGAATTTTCTTATTTTACTCCAAAAATAAAGATTTATTTTCAAATCTTTTTGAATTAAAAAAAACAGAATCTTCGCCGTAATCGTTTGCTTCCACCGTCATGATTGTATTTGTCGTCGTCTTCTTCAATCGCCGAAATCATCTTCTACATCATTATATTGTCTTCTACTTCTTTATAATTTTCTAGTTTTAGGACAAATGGTTTTGATAGAAGAGGAAAACACCAATAAAACTTGTTTTTCTATTTTATATTTTTTTTGAAAATCTTTTTCTATTTTTTTTAATTCAAAGAGAATAACAAAAAATAAAGTTTTGTTTTTAAAAAATAAAGATTATGTTTTTTTTAATTCAAAAAGTTTGAAAATAAATCTTTAAAATTTTTATTTCGGAAATAAACTTTATTTCGGAGTAAATCTTTATTTTGGGAGAAAAATAAGAAAATTCATTTTTTTTTTAATTTTGGGAGGAAATTTTTTTTTGTTGGAAAGTTTTTTAAAATCATTTGTATGAAAAAAAAATTAATTTTTTTTGTAGGAATTTTTTAAAAAATTTTTGGGGAAAAAACAGATTTTTTTTTATTTTGTAGGAAAAAAATTATTTTTTTTTTTTAAAAAAATATTATCTGACGTGGAATTTAAAAAATAAATATAAATGATTTTTTCCACATGTACAAGCCACGTCAACAGGTTTGCATAGTCACTTGTCCTGCTGTACACCCAGGGGGCGAAATGAGGGAATCTATTTTTTGCAAGGGGGTAAACAGAAAAAAAATCTGTGCAGGGGGGTAAATGAAAATTTGCTTATTTTGCAGGGGGTAAATGATCATTTACCCTAAAAAAAATTACTTGTTTTCATCTCTAAAAAAAAGTTCTTTTATTTTTAATCCCTAATGTTTAACATGATGTATAGACATAATATATACTTTTTTTTTTGACAAAATATACATGTTTTGAACATAGTTATAAAAATTTAAAAAATGGCTATAACACTGACTTTAAAATGAACAAAAATTAGTCATTATGACTAAAAACAAAACTTTTTTTTTTTAGGGATGAAAACTTTTTTATAGAGATGAAAATCAAAATTCGTTAATTTTGTAGGTACGGAAAACATAATTTAAACAAAAATTCTGAATGATTTGAACATTGTTTACCGGAAGTTCAATTATTTTAACTCCAATAATAAGAGAGCTATGAAGTTGATCAAATATAAAGGTTTGTAATATATTTATTTAGCATATAAAGTTTAAGCCAAATTTAGATATCGGAAGAATGATTCAGCTTCCAAATTGTACCATAGAACATCCAAATATATATATATATATATATATATAGGGGATAAAAAAAAAGTACTAGAGATCCCACAACTAAAACCAAAACAGCAGCCGTAAAAATATCAAAAGGAATGTCACATCAAGCACTTTCACTCCTCGTCGTTCACAAAGTTGAGGTACCCCTATAGAAAATACCAATATATAAGTTGCACATCACTAAAAAATGTGTTACCAAAACATTACCTGTAGAATATCTACAGTCGTGAACTTGTCCTTACTAGGTTCCAATTGAGCGAAACTGCGTAGCGTTATCCACAGCCGTGAACTTGTCCTTACTAGGTTCCAATTGAGCGAAACTGCGTAGCGTTAGTGACATCACTTCCTTGTCTAAGGACATTGGCTTTAGCAACTCCATAACACTCTTTTTACTAAAGTTAAAATAATTGAACTTACGGTAAACATAGTTCAAATCATTCAGAGTGTTGGTTTTGCAAAGGTTCTCAACAAAAATCTGCACTCGCTCTAATCACTCTGAGCGAGTGTAGGTTTTTGTTAGAGAACCTCTGCAAAACCAACTCTGAATGATTTGAACTGTGTTTACCGTAAGTTCAATTATTTTAACTTCAGTAAAATGAGTGTTATGGAGTTGCTAAAGCCAATGTCCTTAGACAAGGAAGTGATGTGCCTAGCGCTACGCAATTTCGCTCAATTGGAACCTAGTAAGAACAAGTTTCACGGCTGTGGATATTCTCCAGATAATGTTTTGAGTGACTGAATATGATAAAAGAGTAATGTTTTGGTAACACATTTTTTAATGATGTGCAACTTATATGTTAGTATTTTCTACAGTGGTACCTCAACTTTATGAACGACGAGGAGTGGCAGTGCTTGATGTGTCATTCCTTTTGGTATTTTTACCGCTGCTGTTTTGGTTTTAGTTGTGGGATCTCTGGTACTTTTTTTTTATCCTCTATATATATGGATGTTCTATGGTATAATTTGGAAGCTGAATCATTCTTCCGATATCTAAATTTGGCTTAAACTTTATATGCTAAATAAAGGGTAAATGATCATTTACCCCCCCGCAAAATAAGCAAATTTTTGTTTACCCCCCTATGCAGATTTTTTTTCTGTTTACCCCCTGCAAAAAATAGATTCACTCATTTTGCCCCCTGTGTGTACAGCATGACATGTGATTGTGCAAATTTGCTGACGTGGCTTGTACACGTGGAAAAAACATTTATATTTATTTTTAAATTCCACGTCAGATAATATTTTTTTCAAAAAAAAACTTTTCCTACAAAATTAATAAAACGAATTTTTTTTCCAAAATTAAAATAAAATCCTACGGATAAAATTTTTTTCCCTACAAAATTTTAAAAAATTCCTACAAATAGTTTTTTTCGTACAAAATTATTATTTTTTTCCTTAAATAAAAAAAACGAATTTTCATATTTTTCTCCCAAATAAAGTTTATTTTCAAAATAAAGTTTTTAAAAATTTATTTTCAAATCTTTTTGGTTTAAAAAAACAGAATCTTCGCCGGTTTGCTTCCACCGTCGTGATCATATTTGTCGTCGTCTTCTTCAATCATCGGAATCGTCTTCTGCTTCTTCTATTTTTCTAGTTCTAGGGCAAATGATTTTGGTATAAGAGGAAAACACGAATAAAACTTCTTTTTCTATTTTGTTTAATTCAAAGAGATTAACAAAAAAATAATGTTTTGTTTTTAAAAAATAAAGATCATGTTTTTTTTAATTCAAAAAGATTTGAAAATAAATCTTTAAAATTTTTATTTTGAAAATAAACTTTATTTTGGAGTATATATTTATTTTGGGAGCAAAATAAGAAAATTCTTTTTTTTTTGTTGGAAATTTTTTTAAATTCTTTGTAGGAAAAAAAAAATTATTTTTTTTGCAGGAAATTTTTTAAAAAATTTTGTAGGAATAAAAATTTATTTGTAGGATTTTTTTGGGAAAAAAAGAAAATCCAGTTTTTTATTTTGTAGGAATTTTTTTTTAAAAAAATATATTATCTGACGTGGAATTTAAAAAATAAATATTAATTATTTTTTTCACGTGTACAAGCCATGTCAGCAGATTTGCACATTCACATGTCTTGCTGTACACACGGGGGACAAAATGAGTGAATCTATTTTTTGCAGGGGGGTAAACAGAAAAAAAAATCTGCATAGGGGGATAAACGAAAATTTGCTTATTTTGCAGGGGGATAAATGATCATTTACCCCTAAATAAATATATTACAAACCTTTATATTTGATCAACAGCTAAAGACTAGTCATTCTTCTTTTCTTCAAGTGAAGTAACATGTTGCATGAGTTCATTTGTTGCCATGTTTGTTTTCTTTATATGATTCTCTCTCTCAAACTTCTAAATGATTCTTGTTCATAAATTTTTGTTTCCATGTTTGCTTTTAGTTCATGCTCCAATACAAAAACATGTAGTTGCAAATAATATATCTATTTTATTTTCTTCCACTTCTAACTTATGATTCAAGCTATCTTTCTCTTGCTTGAGGCTTTCACTAAAATCTACTTGTGTAAGTAGTGATTTTTCGAGTGCTTTTCGCATTACACGATTTTCTTCGAGATCATTTCTCAAACTTTCGCCCAACGATTTCCACATTTGTAATTCGAAATCTATTTCACTTATTTCACATGTTCTCCCATCCAATTCAATGTTGGTTCGACACTTTGTCGGTTCTTCAAGCATTAGGTAGTTGCGTTAACTATATACCGATTGTTGTAATTCATTGTGTTCATAAATCCATTCTTTTAAGACTAGTATCATAACATCACATACGCTCGCTCGTCATTCAACATCATCATCTCAATATTAAAAGAATCAGAACATTCCAACTTCGTCTCAAGCTTTTCTATTGTAGCTTTAGTTTCTAACGCATACCGATAATTTTCGATATTTTCTGAAATTTGTTCTAGCTTAAAACTCCACCCAACTTTTCTAGTTTGAAAAATTGAGACACACTCTATGCGAGTTTGTTCCAAACTAAGATTTGATCGCAATGTCGAAAGAGAATATATATGAAGCTTTCGCTTCTTGAGATTCTTGAAGTTCTCTTAAAGACTTCCTTAGTTGATGATTTTCTTGCTCTAACTTTTCATTTGAGTATTGTAATGCATGTGTAAGATCTTCAATATCTTTGTCATTCTGAGAATTTAAAAAAATACAAATTGTAATTTCAAGTCTAAAACTTCAACTTCCAAAGACTTTCTATGGCTTTTCTCAAAAACAAAAAAAAAAAACTTTCTATGGCTTTCTTCATGTGCAAGTAATTGTTTACACATTTGCAATTGATATTGTAGATCTTGTGATATTATAACTTGAGAATCTAACTTTGATTTCAATATGAAAGTTTCATGAAGCAATGTAGATTTTTCCAAATCACATTCCTTTGTACATGTCTTAAATTGTTTTAACTGGTCATTAGTTTGGTGTTGCTCCCTACGCTCCACTAGACTCAAATTTGCAATACATATCGAAACATTATCACAATTGCAAGTTCCACTGTTTGCGAAAACTTTTTCTCGAAAATAAGTGAAAATAAACATTTAATGTTACTCAATTTTTTTCATATACCTTTCATTATTGTAATTATCATATTTTATTTTATCGTTACATCTTACGGCTAATTAGACTCGTTCACCGTCGGGGTCGAAGTTCTAGTTATAAAATACGTATATACTCCCTCCGGTCCTATATATAAGAAAAATTTCGAGAACCGAAGGGAGTACTATCTTTATTAATTAAATAAAATGACCTGGAAAAAGTGTTGGTGTGAATCATATATTGCATTGCATGTATCTCCCTCATTTCGTTTAGCCTCTGTTCCCCAATTTGTTTCACCAAAAAAAATACATATGACCAATAAAAATGTTTTAAAATTGAAGAAATCATCGTATAATTTTTTTCTTTTGGGTGTCAATCACCTGTGATTCTTAGGGAAGGAGTCTTGGTATTATAAAGTTTATCTGCAAGGTTAGTAAAATCTGACAAAAAAACGTAAATATATAAATTAAAAAATAAACTTGATTCCTGCTATAATATATCTTTAATTTGGATTTCGATAATTTCTTTCAACTTTTTCGTGATATTTCTCTTTTTTGTGTGTAAAATAGTCTAGTGGCTAAAATTTCACTTTTTAAAGTGAAACAATGAGAGTATCAGGGTTCGAACCCCGGTCCCTGTATTTTAGATGCAATGTCCCTACCAACCGAATTATTTTCAAGTTGACTTCCTGCAACATTTCCTGCATAATTTCCTGCTTTCTTGTATTCCAAGCAATCTTGCTTCTGAGTTGATTTCTCTTGATTTATTGTTTAAAAATCTCTAAAATAAGTCTAATGTTCTTCAAATAAGCATGGATTATGAGAGTGTGACGATACGTCATCAGTAACTAACAACATTGTTGATGAAATAAATGACTACTCTTAGGGTCACGATCTGAGACAATACTCTTTCTTAAGTATCCCATGTAGCTTGCAAACCATGTTGACAAATAATTCTAGGACATGTAAGGGTTAAAGTGGGAGGGAAGAGCACGGGCCAAGATGTATACCCTTTGAAAATCGATTAACCAAATCGAGCAAAATGTGTTCCCACAAATTTGATGGAATTGGAAGGGGAAAGATTTCGCTAATTTGATTATATCCTAATAGTTGCTGGTATTCTGCAGGGCCTGCTGTGAATGTGTGATGTTATCTATTTTATGCTGTGATATAATTATGCTCAAGGGTTGGTCCTTGTGTTTTACAGTCGTAGTTGAGTAGATGAATATCATGTATAAAATTCCTTCAAGGATCATTGTCAGAATGATCACTGTCATCAGAATTTTCTATTGAGAAAGCAAGCCAAGAATACGATAAAAATAACCTCGTTTGTCATCATCGCTTATAGTACCACATTCAGAATCATCATTATCATTAAATATAAAAACATCAATCCTCATAACCAGACCAATTCGAATTTTCACTACAAATGTCCCAATCAGAGTCAGAAGAATAACAATCTTGAATTGGAAGTCTAAAATCTTTAATTTGTTCGCGGCACCTTTTCTCTAAACTTTCACTAAAATAAAAACAACCACATCCACTCATGTCAAAAGACTCAATTTGGCACCTTTGTATTCTCATCTTGTGCTTCCTTTGCAGCAATTGAACAAGATGCCATCATCATATATGCAAACGTTGCAAGCCAGCAGTTGTATAAATTGTTTCAGGAAATAATAGTATTGCTATAACCTTTTATACACATCTAACAGTGAAGATCGAAGACTAAACGTTATGAATGTGAAACAGTTTCCAATACATTTTGGAAAAAGACAGTATTTATCATGCGTGTATCTCAATAAACATGGGGAGGTACGTACAACTATTTTTTGAAGTAATCGTTTCCATTTTTTTAACGCACCTTGACAGAAGTTAAAAACAGGGGAGGTATGTGTCTTTTGAAAAAATAGAGGGGTTGTGAGTGACATATAGGTAAAGTTGTATTTTTCCCTTAAGAAATGATATAACTAAATAAATTGTTATGATTTCAGTAAAAATATAACTCAACAATTAAAACATTGATAATCAAATTCGATTTGATTAATAATTAAGCATGAGTACAAAGTTCAAAAGGGAATCAAAATACAAAAACACAACTAGAAAAGAAAACATTTGGCGACAAATTTCTTTTCAATGATCACTATCCACGAATGCCAAGAAATCGATAATGGAATTCGTGTGTCAATACCAGTAATAATAGTCATCATCAGAAGAAGAGTAGTCAGGTAGTATTGGAACTCCAAAATCTTTAATTTGCTCACGGCCCCTTTTCTCCAAACTATCACTCAAATGCACATAGAGACACCTTGTCAAATCAAGAGATTCGAGAAGAGGACATCCATCAAGAATGGCAAGAACCCCATCATTACTAAGAACATTTCCAGAAATTTTAAGGTGAAGTAACCTAGGCATTGTTTTGGCAATAGCAAATGCCTAATCATTAATCTTTATTTGCCCCTCAACTAACCTAGGCATTTCTGTTGCTGGAATATAAGAGGACGCCATCATGCAAAAGAAACAAGAGATTGTATAATTTGATATGTATTGTAAATATTTATAAATAATTTGATATGTAACGTTTTGAGAGTGAAATGTAGAGTTTCCAAACAACATTGGATAATGTAGAGAAATCATAAAATTATTAAAATAGAGAATTTAATAACAAATTCAACCAAATATAGTCCCAATGTCATATAGTCTGGAAAACACTCTCTCACATTAGCTTTTGAATCTCATGAAGGATGCTAAAAAATTAATGTGAATAACCTCATTCATCATCATCTGAATCATAAGGATAATAGATATCCTCATCTGTTAGAGAATCACCATAAGAAATATTATCATCATCATCATCAGAATTGAAGGAGTATTCACTATACTGAATTGGCAGACGCAGAAATTTGATTTGCTTATGGCACCTTCTCCCCAATCTTCCAGTCAAATTAAGATTAAAACAAGCTTCAATTTCAAGCGATTCAAGAAGAGGACATGCGTCTAGAATTGCAACCAATCCATCATTAGTAAGCTTGTTTGCTTCAATATTAAGATGGCGTAATCCGGGCATTGTTTCTGCAATAACAAATGCCCCAATATTCTCACTACCATAACCAAAATGTTCACACAACATTCTTGCAAATGTGAGAGATTTCAAACGAGGACAACATCGGCCAAGGGCTTCAAGAGAATCTTCATTTAGCATGTTAAATGAAATGTCAACCTCCTCTAATAGTGGAAGGTTTCTCACAGCTAAACTTAATCCTTCATCTGAAATTCGCCGGCAATATACTAATCGCATGCATCGTAGGTTATTCGCACTGCAAAATTGTAAAAAAAATACATATAATAAATAGTACCATTACTGAGCAACAAAACATGATAAAAATGAATAACAACTGATAATAAAATATAATTACTTGATAGCTATGCATTCAAGGACATCATTGGAGCCAAAAAACTGAATATCAATATCTTCCAGATGACCGCAACTTCGTTCAATAGCATAACAACAAATCTTAACCAATTCCAAATGTTTATGTTGTAGATGGTGGAGATTGGTCATGCGAATGGTACGCCACATGAGTGGATCCTTGCAAATATTCCACCATAAAGGACACACATGACATGCAATTGTAACAATTTCAATGGTATCAAGACGCTGAAGAATGTTTGTTGTGATGTCTCTAGGAAGTTCAAGCCAATTTGGTACGGTTGTGTTCTCAGCTTCTGCTTTCATTGAAGAAAGGGAACAAGATGCCATTTTCAGATTGTTAGTATGAAATTGATTCCCACAGTAGACCCTTTTTTTATAGACACTGATAGTGTAACATTGCTTAAAAAAAGTACTAAAATACTGCAAGTTTCCCGCGTGAGAGGGACATTAAGTGGGGAACCTAAATACTGTATTTTAAATTTGAAAGAGAAACACCAGAGGCTATGAATAAAAACCGTTGTTTCCAATGATGGTAAAAATCTGTTGCTCTCTGTTTCTAATAAATGTTTCTTGAATTTGTTGAAAAGGATTATTAAAAAAAAAAAAACTGAATTCAAAATAAAGAATTGAAAAAAATACTATAAGACCTCTTTAAAAAAATTACGGAGATTAGAAAAGGACTAATCAATTACTAATTACAAGAATATATATATATAGTTACTTATTTTGCTTGTGATGTGTCACATAAGGCGTGGTGTGGTATTCTACAATGGTTAGGGGGATGCAGAGTGTTCTACTACATAATAATTAGGTTGTTCATACCAATTATTTTAGCAGATTACAGGTTTCTTTTTTAAAGTATAAGAATTGATTTCAAGTTATTTGGTTGGCGACTATGTAGGGATGATATGGAGGGCTGGTAACAATAAAGCTTTTGAGTGAAATGTTAAACAATGCAATTCACTGAATTATTCATCATAAATTGTTCACAATGTTTCACTTGACTTAATTGTGTTGTAAAAGAAAACGAAAAATCGAGACGTACATGTGTTGGATTAGGATCACCTGCGGTTGCAATACAACTGCAGGAAAATACAGTGGAGCAATTTTTTTATTATTATTTAAATAAATAATAAAATAAATAAAAAAAGGGCCTACAGCATTGTCATGCTTTTAATTATCAACAGCAGACAATCCAAACTCGTACATTTTATACTTCTGAAAATAATTTGATATCATATCATGAAAAGCAACATTTTCTGCATAATATCCTGCTTTCTTGTATTCCAAACAATCTTACTTCTGAGTTGATTTCTCTTGATTTATTGCTTAAAAACCTCTAAAATAAGTCTAATGTTCCTCAAATAAGCATAGATTATGAGAGTGTGACGATACGTCATCAGAGTCCTGATATTATAAAGTTTAGCTGCAAGGTTAGTAAAATCTGACAAAAAAACGTAAATATATAAATTAAAAAATAAACTTGATTCCTGCTATAATATATCTTTAATTTGGATTTCGATAATTTCTTTCCACTTTTTCGTGATATTTCTCTTTTTTGTGTGTAAAATAGTCTAGTGGCTAAAATTTCACTTTTTAAAGTGAAACAGTGATAATATCAGGGTTCGAACCCCCGACCCCTGTATTTTAGATGCAATGTCCCTACCAACCGAATTATTTTCAAGTTGACTTCTCTATATTTCTCTTCTAACTCTCTCTCATCTCACTCTCTCTCCTCATCGTAAATTAATTTCACTTTGCTAGTGTTAACACTATAAAACGTTTCGTAAAAAAAAAAAACTATGAAACGTAGAAGACCAACTCGGAACAAAGAAACTAAAAAAGTTAAAAAAAACTACTCTCTCCGTCATATTTATAAGCAAATTTTACTTTTTTGGTATATTGAAAAATGAATGTATATGACCAGAGAAAGTAAAATATTGCTTAAAATTAAGATAAGGGGAGCAGCTAATTTTGCATATTTTCAAACAAAATAAATTATAATGTTTATAATAAACTGAAGAAAAGGGTACACATCTAATAGAGATACATCAAACATGTGCACATTCTTCCCTGTTTTTGTTTGATTGTGCTTAAAGGAGAACCCAACTATGACTTATTTCTTCCACGTAAAAGTAAAGCAAAATTTTGAATTAACTTTGCAAAATTAATTGTGTCCCCTCATTATCATTCATGCAAAGTGAAATCAATGATAAACGACTAAGAGCTATTTGGTGTCTAAATTTGTAGTAGCCAACTGAAACATCTCTTATTGTCACATTTTCTCTAAACACACTATGTTATGTCCTATTCCTTACATAGTGTCTAAGGACCCATCTCAATATGTCCTAATCACATTGCTAGTGTATAAATTATACATATTCTATGACTACACAAAATAATCTAACTATACATTATTATACATTAATAAAAACATGGATCATCATGGAATATTTTGCACCAAAGGTAAAATTCTAAGTTTATTTTTTATATCTATATAGTAATCAATTAAGTTCTTTATTTTCATGCCTCAAAGTTTTGGTAACAAAAGTTTTTTTTTTTTTTTTTTTTTTTTTTTTTTTTTTTTTTTTTTTTACGTTTGTAGTAGATATGTCACATAAAAATGTTCTTGAGGTTCCTATTTCAGCAGAGGAATTGAAGATACGAAGTGAGCTTGCAATAAAGATTGAAAGGGATTTAGAAAATGAGATTAAGGAAGGTTTATGCAATCTCGCTCGTCGATTGCACCGAATTTTTCAGCAGAGGAAGTTGAGGGAAGCAAAAGAAGAAGCATGTAAGGTAGATAACAAAATTAGAGAACTTTCTGAAGTGATTATAAGAATAAGAATTGAAGGGGGGACTAAAATTGAGATTAAGGAAGTTAAGAAAGAAGCAAATGAAAAAGGTGGTAATTTTGGACAGAAAAAATGTTTGAAAGAAGTGAAGAAAATTGATTGGGAGAAAAGTTTGAGAAAAGGTTCAAGTCCTGTTTGTGTAAAAGGATCATATGTTAAATCAAAGCAGAAGGATAGAATGATGATGAGGGGAAAGAATGGAAGTGAGGATAAGAAGCTAATTCAATTGGTGTGGAAGGTTTAAATCTCAATTTCTTTGGTTTGTTTGTTTGTTTGTTTTTTTTTGCCTTTTCATCATTGGATTTTTTTTCTTTTTCTTGATTTGCATTGTATGAAAGTATAGAAATAAATGGATTGAAGGCTTGAAAGTTGTTTCCATGAAATTTGAGATTACAAAGCAGAAAAAATTCTCTTTAGGCCCTTTGAAATGCTCTAAAACCTTCTCAAAAAAAAAATAAAAAAAATAATGTAAGAAGTATTTATATCATATATTAGGCATATGCAACTTTTTCTTTTCTTTTTTGAAAAAAACAAACTTAGTGCATTTCATTCATAATAATAATTTCAATATAGGTATAAACAACTTTAGCAAACTTATTTTATTGGCTTAAATATAGTTATAATCTTTTCATTTTTATTTTTTTAAAATTTTGATTCCCCTATTTTAAAAATTACAATATTTTGGTCCCTTTATTTGGGTTCAAATTTGACCACGTGGCAAAATAACATTATATTGTCTCTATTTGATGAGTTAAATAATATAATTTATGCTAAAAAAAAGAGAAGTTTTCATCATCCCCTATTTTGAGTAGTTCTAATTTTTTTTTCTAGTAGTTTAATGGTTAGATTTCCACCCTTAAAAGAAAATAAGTAGAGTGTCCGAAGTTCGAATCCCGGCTCCTGCATATAAAATGCAATATTTTTATTAACTGAGTTAGGTTCATCATGACAGTAGCTCTAAATTTTTGCTATTATTAAAATGATTTTAAATAAACAAACCATTTTCTATGTATTTTATATTTTTTAAAATTAATCTATTAAGTTATGAAATATTATAATATTTTTTATAAAGTATAACAAACACACCCTATAATAATGACAGAAAAGAAATTCCAAACATTATCCAACATTTAGGGATCATCGTATCCGAACTAATCTAAAAGTAAAATCGCAAATCGAACCAAACCAAACCGCATTTGGTTTGGATGTATTTGGATGACTTTCTTACTGAACCGCAAACCGTAAAAACCGCATTAAGTTACTATTATATATTTATATTCTAATATACATAGCCCAATTACAAAGTCAGTTGACCAAATCAATGGAACTTCAAGTTGTTTTTATTTTTCGTACTGTAATGTTATTTTGGTGTTATAATGTTATTTTAGATTAACAACTTTTATCGGTATTGTGATGTTATTTTGGAAATTCAAGTTTTTTTTTTTTTTTATATTAAAATTGTAAGATACTATAATTTTATTTTAGATAAACAATTTTTATTGGTACTACAATGTTATTTGGAACTTCAAGTTTTTTTTTCTTTTAAGTTTAAAATTTTTCGGTACGAAAACGTTATGCTGTAAACCGCACCAACCGAACCAATCCAAACCGCATTGGTTTGGTTTGGTTTGGATGACTTTTTAAAAATCAACCGAACCAAATCGAACCGCATGCATATTTATCTCGCGATTAGGATGACTTTTATGCTCATAACTGAACCAAACCACACCGCGATCACCCCTACCAACATTGTTGAAGTTTTCTCTCCCGACCCCCCGCCTTTCTTTTATACCCCCCAAAAATCTCATTTTGCCCCTTGCGGTTTGAAAAAATTTGGCCAACTTATTTCGGTTTCTACGAACCGAAATTTTTAAACATGGAAAAAAAATTCAGTTTATATAAACCGAAATAACATAAATTTACCCCCCAAAAAGAAGAAAGATTTATGTGAAAATTTATGTAGAGCTACCTATGGTAAATTTAGCATATCTCTCTGAATATAAGCCGTATGCTAATGATTTTTAATCTAGTGTAAAGAAGACAAAATTTACTACAAGATTGACACCGGAATTGTTAAATGTCATTAAGTATAGTATGAGACAATCTACTTACAAGTTTCTGAAAAGTTTCTGCTTTGTTTCTGTACCAGTACCCATTATTTGGTCAAACTGAACCAATTTCATAGTTAACCTTCAAAAAAAAAATTATATTTGTATTCTTGACACCCTAAGCTTTCCAACGAGTGGTCGTTTACTCAAATCGGACATCGTTTAGTATTTCAAATAAATTGTGGAAGTTGAGGGTCTCATGCAGAATTTATGCAGGAAATCTGGAAAAAAAATTTGGAACACAATATTTCGGTTTATATTAACCGAAATCTTTTAGCATGACAAAAAAATTCGGTTCGTATAAACCGTACCCCAAGAGCAAAAATAGAAATTCAGGGGATAGAAAAGAAATGTGGGAGGTTGGGAGAGAAAACTTCAACATTGTTTTCAAAGACTTGGGATTTTATGGCACTAGCGGGCCAAGGAATGGTATACACAAGCATCTTTGCAGACAACATTTTGAATAGTGAGACTTTCTTTTCACACCCCCGTGACACTCACACACCCTCTCACCCTCTGACCTTTCTAATTTACTCCTCGCTACTTTGGAGTGAGCGTGTAAAATGACAAAAAATTAAAATCCACTATTCGCATGCTACACTGCGAACGGTGTTCGCATCCCACATAGCAAAACTGTTGGCAGTAAAAAAAAGGTCTACCATGCAGTCAATGGTCATGTGGCCAAATGTTATTGGCCACGTGGGAGGCAATGATGTGGCTACAGCCAATCACATCGCTTCAAAAATTCTATAAAAAGGGAGGAGACTATTGTGTGAAACATTCACACCATAGCTTTCATTCTCTCCCTCCTTCGTTCTATCATTCTTGTAGTTTTTTTTAAAAAAAAAATATTGTTTTTAATTTTAAATAATTTCGTCTAAACGACTGCATAGTCCGTCGTCAGTTACTTAAGGAATGAATGTAATGACTAGGAGTCATTATAACCGCAAACTTAAATTGTTACTTGTCCTCAAGAAACACATTTCTCAATTGAACAATCACAAATGGTTTACAACTTTCTTACACAACTTCAAATACAATCAACTTGAAAGTTCCTTTAAACACTTCAATGATCAAACCTTCAATGCAACTTTTCTTCACAATGACTTCAATAGAGATAAACTCAAAAATTATTCATAATATTTTACCAAGCTCAATAATCACTTCACAGACTCACTTTCTCTCACCGTTTAATCGGTTATTCACTCAATCAACACAAACAAAACCATTCTACCATAAACTTGCAAGAATTCTAAAAATCGATCAATTAATCAACATGTAACAAAAAATACACACTTTTTTTAAGATCTTAAAGGTTATAGTTTGACTTAGGTTAAGGGTGTGGATGTTTTTGAATAGTAGGTTAAAAACTTGGAGTTAAAGCACAAAACCTTGTTTTAACAAAATAAATTGAATATATTCCACCATTCAAAAGTACTAGAGAATAATTTATTTAAATTTCAATTTTTCGAAGGATATATACATGCATTCTTATACATTTTTCTTTTCTTTCTTTCTTTCTTTCTCTCTTTATTTTTTTTTTGTTTGAAGAAGTCAATTTTTTTAAATATACAAATTTTTGGTTTCTTTTTCAATGCAAACTTTTCAACTACCATAAACTTTATGTTATCTGGTACCTCAACCCCAAACTAATTAGAAAGTTGCAAGTTCCAAAAGTAATCCCAAATTTAACACGAATATTTGTAAGTCAACTGAACTCCAATAAATTTGAATTTTTTTTTTCTTTTAACTCAAAGGGTTAATAGACAAACAAATAACATAAGGCTTAAAGGGAGTTAAGCAAAGGATAGAATCATGAAAATGTGGCTTCAAAGGCTAAAGGTACCAACAAACATTGCCTCAGTGTATAAATCATTATCATCACTGTTAATCAATAGAAAAAAATCAGCGCAAGTTCCAGAGAATTAACACAAGTATTGATACTCACATAGCATAGATAGTAATGTGGTGTATCATTAATTAAATGTGTTAGAATAGAAAATATTATATTATTATTTGTTGAGAAAATATCTTTATGATTAAGTTTTTTTATTATTAACCCTATAATTAAGGGATTTAGTTTAGATTTAAATATATTCACTTGGTTATAAATACCAAGGTAGTCATGACCCATACTAGGGTGTGGTTATGGTGCATAAGCCCAAACTTATGCACCATGCATAAACTTGCTTCCTACACCCACCATATTTGCTTCCTACACCAAAAGTCAACCAAAGGTTAACCCAAGCCCAAAATTAGGCAATCAATTACTCGCGCGCCCCCATATACTACCCCATTACTTGCGCCCCCCTTTTTGCTTAGCGCACCCCCAATTTTTTTTTCCTTTTTCTTCTAAATTTCTTGTGAGCCCCCCAATTTTTTTTCCTCCCCTAGATTTCTAGCGCGCCCCCAATTTTTTTCCCTCCTCCAAACTTCTAACGCACCCCCCCCAAATTTCTAGCGCGCCCCCCGTTTCCAATTAAATAATAACTTTTGTTCCTTTGAAGTATATATTATAAAAATCCATTTTTAATTAATTTTCGTCATACACCCCTCGAAGCCCAACATAATAACGAATGGTTCATGTATATATAAAGCATACTTGTCAAACATACAATTTAATTTTAAGTTTTATCAATCATAATCACAATATAAATAAAATTTCATATATATATATATATATATATATATATATATATATATATATATATATATATATATATATATATATATATATATATATATATATATATATATATATATATATCGATTTTTCTTTACAATAAAAAAATGATCGAATCCAATATCTCATGCATACCATCCAATTTTTTTTCAACTAAACTAACTCTAATTGCTTTATATGATTTTTTGCTTTATGTAGCATGGTTTTGTAAAATGGTTATGTGATGTTTTACTTAATAACAATGGTTTCAATGTATAACATATTGGCACTAATGCCCATATGAAACCATTTAACTAAAATAATGGTTTTAGTGTATAACGCTATGAAACCATTTAACTAGACTAATGATTTCAGTGTATAACATCTTGAAACCAAATAACAAGACTAATGGTTTCAGTGTATAATGCTATGAAACCATTTAACTAGAATAATGGTTTCAGTGTATAACAATATGAAACCATTTAACTAGACAAATGGTTTTAGTGTATAACATCTTAAAACCAATTAAAAGGACTAATGGTTTCAATGTATAACATCTTGACACTAATGCTCATATAAAACCATTTAACTATAATAATGGTTTCAGTGTATAACAGTATCAAACCATTTAACTAGACAAATGGTTTCAGTGTATAACATCTTGAAACCAATTAACAAGACTAATGGTTTCAGTGTATAACATCTTGACACTAATGCTCATATAAAACCATTTAACTATAATAATGGTTTCGGTGTATAACGCCATGAAACCATTTAACTAGACTAATGGTTTCAGTGTATAACGGTATGAAACCATTTTTGCTGTGGAATGGTTTCAAAGAGTTGTTCTCCAAAAACATATTTAACCCTTAATAAAAATTGTGAAATAAATTTAAATTTTTAAGACGATATAAAACCGAAGAGAGTGAGGTATCCCCAACCTTTCCAAATAATTCAAAATACCCTAAATAAAATTTTGGGAAAATTTTATTAATATCTTATATTTATAAAAGCATATTTACCTCATTTAATTAACTAAAAATAGTTCCAGGTCTCAGAAAAATACCAAACTGGTCCCAAAATTCTCAGAAAATTATTTACTATTTTTATGTAAAAATAATAAAAAACTTTGGAGTCTCCTTGGCACCGCACGCGCCCCCACGCGCCGCTAGTGAGAGTGGGCGTGGACGCGCGTCACTGTTCATCATCTTCCTCACCCATTTTCTGCAAAAATGGGTCACGACGACCCGGTTCGTCGACCCGGTTCGTTCTCCCTCAATAATCAACGAAAATCGACGTTCTTTATACCGTTTTGATCGTCGTTCGATTTTATTAATGTTTCCGGTATTAATTTTCGAAATCGGTGATCGAATCGCATGTAAAATGTGGCCGAAATTGAGCAAGCAAAAATATAAAGTTCTTTAGTTATGATTATTACATGTGTAAAATCATCTGATGGCTGTGAATGACTTATGTACCATACATAAGAAAAGGCTTATGCATATTAACTATTGCCGTCATACTATTTTATGGCAAAAGTTAATATGCATAAGGGGATGTTTATGCATGGTGCATAAGCCCATAATTACTCGCACGCCCCCCAGAAATTTCTCGCGCGCGCCCCCCAGCCCCCCAAAGGCTCGCTATCCCCACCCCCTTTCTGCTGATGCACACGTTTTGTTTTTATTTTTAGCCTACTAGGCCTGAAAGCCCAATTGCTACGCGCGCCCCCCAGTTGCTACGCGCCCCCCCCCATTTTCTAGCCCCCCAATTTCTAGCGCACCCCCCCAGGTTTTTTTTTTTTTAGATTTCTAGGCTTTTTTTTTTGTCTCAGAATCGAATTTGAACGGCAATGAAGAACGTATGAATTAGACTCGAATTGGGTAGCTTGGTTTTTCTTTTTGTGATGAGGTTTTTTTTAGTGATAAAATATTTGTGTTTTTGCTGAATGGAGACAAAGTAGAGTGATTAATTTTTATTTTTTTTTATAATTGTTGAGTGATTATTGGTTAGAGAATCTTGAGATGTTAATTTGGTTCAGTAATAGTAATAATAATGAAGGAATATTATTTCAATAATACAATAAATTCAATATTAAAAACACAATATTGATTTCAATAAACACATAAAACCATTTTATAATACAAATGGTTTCACTTTTTAACTCTCTGAAACCATTTAACCAGCATAATGGTTTCCAGGATTTTTAAAACCATAAAAACACAATATTGATTTCAATAAACACATAAAACCATTTTATAATACAAATGGTTTCACTTTTTAACTCTCTGAAACCATTTAATCAGCATAATGGTTTCCAGGATTTTTAAAACCATAAAAACACAATATTGATTTTAATAAACACATAAAACCATTTTATAATACAAATGGTTTCACTTTTTAACTCTCTGAAACCATTTAACCAGCACAATGGTTTCCAGAATAATTGTAACGAAAATTCACTGTTCATCTTCTCTTACGTGAAAACGTGATCACTGTTCATCTTCTTCACCTTCTCTCATGAACTCACACCTTCTCTCACGAACTCCGATTCCAATTCATCTCAGAAATTGCAAAACTCCGATTCCGATTCCGATTCATCTCAGAAATTGCAATTCGTTCTCGTTTTCGTTCGATTCAAGAGAATCGATTTGTAAGATTCCGATTGGAAAACGAAGATAGCGAGAGCGTAGAAGATTGAAGAGCTTGCAGCGGTTACAGCGATGATGGTTTGACATGATTTTAGTTTAAAGCTAACTACTAAAATAATTAACCATACATAATACTCTGAAATTTATCCCTAATCAATAAAATAAAATAAAATTCAATCAATCAAAATTAAAAGCGTGATAAAAAAAATCTGAGGGGTGCGCTAGAAATCTAAAAAAAAAAAAAAAAAAACTTGGGGGGTGCGCTAGAAATTGGGGGGCTAGAAATTGGGGGGCTAGAAAATGGGGGGGGCGCGCGTAGCAATATGGGGGGGCGCGCTAGAAATTGGGGGCTAGAAAATGGGGGGGGCGCGTAGCAGTTGGGGGGGGGGGCGCGCATAGCAATTATGCATGGTGCATAAGCTTGGCTTATGCACCTTAACCGGACCCCTATTTTATTATGTAAATAATGTAATTAGATCATTAACATCATTATCAATAATATTTTATGTTCCTTATTGTTTTCTCATATTCTTTCACCTATAAATACCTCAAATTCAACAAAATGATTTAGCAAAATGTATATCAATTTGCTCACTGCATTTGGATTATAGTGTTGTGAGGAATGAAGTTGCACGAAAAAAGTAAATGAATAGGTGTATATGAAGATCAAATTGGATAATTCTTTGAAGGAGCATTGGTTTAAATCAACTATACCTAATGTAAGGAATGGTTTGCTGGCGAATGTTTTAGAATTGGCCTTGATCCATAAAGGATTTAATAGTATTCCTTATATGCACTAGTCAAGGGATGATAAATCTAATATTTTGCATGCATGTGGTTTTAAGTTTAACAAAAGAAAGAACAAAAGAATGTTTTTTTTTTTTTACAAACAGACAGAACAAAAGAATGTTAGTGGTTAATTAGCTTTTGGTACTTGGGGGGTGGTACGTAATGGAGTTTGAGGATGAGTTGGATTAAAGAGGAGAAGGTTTTTTTTAGGGAACCGTTGTGTAAATGTGAGCTAAGAGCATATGAGCTCTGCAACAAAGAAGATGGTGAAATTGTTTAATGGAATCGGAGCTATGCAACAAAGTGAACATTATATATCTAAGTTATTAGATCTATAATGTAATAAGCCGGCTGAAACGTCTCGCTACCTAAGGAGCGGACGGGGGAGGAGGAGGAGGATGAAGAAGAGGAGAAGGAGGAGCTGAAGATTAATGCTAATACATAATATATCCTGAGGAGGAGCTGAAGTTTTTTTCTTTGTAGGTTCGTGAGATTCTTAGGGTTGGCGGACCTCTCCACTATCGATTACTACAATATTTCCAACCATGATCATTAAAGAACACTGACGAGAATGTTATGAATAACCGACGAAAAACTATGCAGTTGTTTACACACGAAATGACAAAAACTAAACAAATTAAACTAACTAAAAATGAAAGAAAAAACAGAAGAAAAAAGGAGAGGTGAATGTGAGAAGAAAAAAGGGTATTTATAGATTTTTGAAAGTCTTGTGATTGGCCAAAGTCATGTCATGGCCGCACAAGTGGAAAACCAATCAAACTTGACCATCAACCGATCCGCTAATTACAAATATCTCACAGATAGCTTCCTATATTAGATTTCCATGACAAATAATCTTTCCTTCATAGCCGACTACTTTTTACTTTTAATATGTCCTTCATTTTTTATCTACAAAACTCAAATCTAAAACTTATTAATTGATTGAAGTAAAGTTTCAATCAAACCAACATAATCTCAGTTGGTGTTTGTAATTTTAGTACGTATATAACAACAACCAAAGTGTTTTTATGTTCCCTTTTTATTTTTCCTAAGAGAAATTAATAACAATGTGGGCCAATTGGGCTCCCCATGACAATACTCCTGGAATCATTGTGAAAGCTAAATATCATTGTTTGCATATTAGGAACCACTAGGGACAACAAATGTTGAAGGTAGTTGGTAAGGCAGCTACCTTGCCAGCAAGCCACAATAAGGATTCTTCATAAGGGACACAACACTAAGTAAGGTGACAAAACCAACTTCATTGGAAACTTTTCTCTTTCGAATCATCAATTTTCCTTTGGAAAAAGTTTGTAATCCAACCGAATCTATAACTGGTCCCTCTTCTTATTAGTTTCTTCCTTTGCATCTTTGAGTTGACCCTCATGGAGATGTGAGAACCATACATTGTGCACTTTTTCTCCTTCATAAATTAAACTTTCATTCGTCACTTGAAATTAGACATGGCAACAGGGTGGGACGGGAACAATTTTTTCCTTTCTCGTTCTTGAACCCGAAAGAGTTTGAGTATCTTATATCATATTTTTCCTGATCTCTAACGGGGATGAAAAATAGAATTCCAACCTCGTATTCGAATTCGATTATGTCTCGTCTCATTCACGCATGAACTTGTACAACTTACACTAGTACTTAATATACAAAAAATTGTCGTGTATGACTCTTCTATGTGTGAAAAAGCTATGATATGCTGGGGTGGGGCTGGGGCAGAGTAAGACTAGCCTAGTGCATCAAATGGATTATTTGGGCTTGGCCCACCTACTTCTTCGCTTATAAAGGTCTAGATTCCCTCCCACAAAACCTTGTCAATAAATATTAATGAGCTTAAATGAATTTTTCTTTTTACCAAAAAAAAATTGTGCATTTCATTCAAAATCTGAGTATCAATATCAATACAAAGTGAAACATATAGGTGAAAATAAAGGATTTGGATTCAGCACGGTATATCTATATGTAATCGGTGCATCTGAATCGTCTCATCAAGATTAGACGGTTCTAATTTTATAGTCGAATTTTAATTATTTATAAATAGAAAAGTGGAGCTTAAATTTCAAACCATCCGATTTTAATCATGACAATCTATATATGGCCGACTGCACTATTGACTCTATTTTCTGACTGCACACAACTACAATCCAAAAATAAACAAGGGCAAACTATGATTAGTACTTGATTTGTAAGGCTTAAGTTGGGTAAAGAAGAAAGAATGTCAACACTGATATTTGATCATCCCAAAAGTCACCCATTGAAAGACCTTTACTTGATGCCAATCTACTAAATAGTAGCATCATCCCAAAATTTTATTTCTCTGTATATCTATGCGTGGAACTGCAAAAATATATTCATCACTTAAGATAGTTAAAATCCTAGAGGTTTTCAACTCCCAAAGTTTTTTCACCCATTTAACACTTGCACTATGTTAGGATTCCATACATGCTCAATTGGAGTTACCTTTTTGTTTGTTGTTGTTCTCTTAAACGCTTGTTTGTTTGAAAGCTAAACTAAAGAGTAATTCTTATGCAAAAAAAAAAAAAACTAAAGAGTAATTAAATTGATCCTCATAATTAATTAGAAAGGCCTTAGATTGTACTACCAATTCATCATAATATAAAGAACAAAAATATTGTATTCAAGAACTATAGGGTATATTACCTTTTCTATATTTTTAGAATCCCCAAAAAAAGACATCCTCGCATCCTTTACAATTATATTCTACAATATTTTTTTTAGTTTTTCACCACCAGTTAAAACTGGTTCGGGGGTCGGTTGTACTATATTCTGCAATATACAATATAGTATATGTTTTGAATAACATTTTCATAAAACAAAAGCTGTGATGAACTTATTCATCGTGCAAAACTCAATTGAAATATGTACCTTAGCAAATATTAAAGTATAATCCTTTATTTATTTATTTATTTTACAATTAGGAATTGAGACCAACCAAAACATAAATTTCAAATGTGACTAAAAAGACATGGCAACTACATTAACCATACATTTATCGAGAAATTGTTAAAACGCAACCGCAATGACAAACCATAGTTAAATAAAATAACCAAGAGAGATAGATAGACAAAAGCCATCAAATCATGAACATGTTAACATATTGGAAGGGATGGGGTACAAGTATGTAGGGCAATTTAATCTGACTGATCATCACAGTCTAAAATGTAATGTAACATAGCATAACATAGCACCAAGCAAGCAACAAACAATGGTTCCATTATAATATATATATGTGTGGACCACAAAGATGGATCATGAAACATGCAGCTTTATCTGATGCTGAAAACCCCCCAAAACAAGCAAAGCATCTTATACGTGTATTGGTAATGGGCATGGTTTGGACTACTTAACAAGCAAGCTGTCTACAACAAAACTATATCCTGTGCTACTATATACTTCAAATATCAAACATTTCCCTATTGTGTGTTTTTATAGTAAAGCTTCCAAACTAACCACGTTTCTACTTCTTTCCCTAAGTAATCAACCAAGTCCCCCCCTTTAGCAGCATGCATATTAAAGCTGACCCATAAACCTATTTATTTAACTACTATGATATATGGTCTCTAACTATACTATAGACCAATTATCATTAGTCAATTCTAACAATGATGAATGAAAATCTCTATTAGATAGGAGTACTCCATACTTACATAAAAGTTGGTTAAGTTACACTAAAGGTGTTCTTTTGATTGCTTATAATCCTTATGTACCTTGGTTTAATTATATATTAGTACTTTCCATTCCGCGTTTATTTTATCAATGGATATCTATTAGACTAGTAATAATGTAATATGACATCAGAGTATATCTAAGATTTGTTGAGTCGTATGCTATCAAGCTATAGCTTTCGATCACTTGGATCATATTTTAGATGTTCAGTTTTAGACGTGAGAATGTGTATGAATTAAGAGCTTTATATTGAATGAGATGAGATAACATTGTACACGAATTTATAATTGGGGGCAATCTTCTTCTTATAAGTTAATTTTATAGGAATTAGTCCAATATAAAAACCTATAAGATATCAAAATCAATCTTTTTTTAACTAGTCGATTTTTCTTCTAACTATATCTCTCTTCTTTACCAAACCCGTGGTATAGCTCGGACTTGTGACTTAAGATGACCTAATATTGATGCGAGTCGACGAAAAACATATTAATGATAAAAAAAAGACACTATTTAGCATTTTCTAAATATGAATCTAAACAATTTTTAAGTATAGGTCTATTATAAAGTAAATCAAATACAACACACTTTACCATTTTAGCAATCGAATTGATCATAACTATTTTGTTACATGTATTAGTTCTACTTTACTTTATAGCTTTATTGAATTAAGTAGTACTCCACCATCTTATACAGTCAACTAAATGCAACAAGTCAACAAGTTTACCATGATTATGATGAAGAAGAGAACTGACATAACAGAGATTCTAGGGATCCTAATAGATTCTCTACTCCATTTTCTCAAAACGCCATTGATGGTAGTAGTTGGAAAGCTGAAAAAGAAAAGTCATGTCCCTATTATTTTCTATTTTACATCTAAATGCATATAGCTTGGTTTTTAACTTATAGAAGAGTAGGGTTGGTTAAAATGGGAAATATAATTATTTTCAAAGTGAATAACAAATATAGAACGGAAAAAAGTAAGAGAAAGAAAACAAATTTCATGTCATCAAATCATCACACCTCAAAGGCACAAAAGGTTGAAATTTTGAGTTACTAGTACTTGTATTAAAGAAACAATCTAAGCCGTTCGTTTATTTATTATCCAAGGGTTTATATGAACTAACAACATTAAAGGTAAAAAAATTCAGTAAAACCAAGAGGGTAAGGTAGAAAATTGCCAATCTCTACATGACTCAAGAATACAATTTCTTTCAAATGAAATAATACTACATTAAAATAAAAAAAATCGTTAATATTCTTTTTTATATTAATGTGAGTGTAAAAAATAATACTCCCTCCATCGCTTATTAATGCAAGAGAAAACAGAACATGCACCAATAATATAAAATAGTCGTCCAATATCAACCGTGTATATTCCAACAAATCACTCACTACATCCCACTTTAATGATATAATGTGGAGAAATAACTAATTGTTATTGGACGTTTGTGTAAAAATATTTTACAATGACGTAGCATGTTCATTAAACTCTTAATGCAATGCATGTTGAATTTTTCAAAATATATTAAAGGACAGTAAAATGTGCAAAAAAATGTCTTTTATAATTAGAGACTAAGAGTAAACACAAACATTGTGTTCATCATGTAAGAAAAATAGGGGAAAATAACCAAACCATTCAAGAAATATTTCTCTAAGATGAGTTTAATTACCTCACGCCAGGGTTTGAGTCTACCAACTTTACTTCCCCAACACAGAAGAAAACATAGATAAATTAATAGTAGTACTTCTCAAATTTAATACAAATCACATGAAATAAACTAAAATATTCATTAGTGTACAGTTGCTTGCATCATCCATAAAATAATGCAATGAAAATTTCAACTATTGATATATAATAGTACTAACAAAAATCCATGAAATAAACTAAAATATATATTGATTGGTGAACAGTTCCTTGCATCATCCATAAAATGATGAAATGAAAATCCCAGCTATTGATAATACTAACAAAAATCTGGTTCCGAAAATATGTGTCACTATATTATCATCATTTATATTATTTTTTTTAAAAGCAAAAATGAAATGCATTTAAATAAGGCACTAGAGGAAATTAAGGGAAATTAAGGGAGGAGAATAAAATAAAACCACAAAGAAAAACTGAATATGCTTGAAATTTTTATTTTTTTTACATACATTCCATAGAGATGGTAAATGTATGTTTAGACATTGGATGGCCTAAATTTGCCACTATAATTTTAATAAAAACTACATTTAAATTTTTAACAAAATGATACTATTATTGCAATTTTGTTAAATTAACCGCAAATCCAAACAAGCATTCACTAACTGCATGCTTGATTTTACTTTGAAGTTTAGCAAAATCAAAGTGAAGGACCGTAATTTAACATGTAAAATTACACTTAGGAGATTCGACAAATTCACCATACCACCGTAAATTTGTCAAATTTATTGTGATTTCAAACATTCACTCAGACACTAGTTAGAAGGAAGATTTTTGTCACTGTTCCAGGTGTATATAGAAGGATCCAAAAAAATTTTGGTGTTAGATGAAGAAGCAAAAGAAGAAGAGACAAGCAAATACATAGAGAAAGACATGAAAAACGGAAAATGCAGGTATATGTGTGCTAAAACAACATTGATTCTTTCGAGAGAACAACTGTCATAGGATGGAGAAATTATCAATATATAGACAAACAAAATTAATCTAGAGGGGTCATCTATTTTTAGCTTCATGCATAACATAACCTTAACCTTCAACAACAACTACTACCATGATGTCATCCACATTCACCAACACCACCACCACCATAACACAACACTAGAACATGTACATTGTACATATAAAACTAATTCATAATGACCAAAAGTCTAATTAAAATTAAAATCATCAAATTAGTTCATCAACAATAATAAGATCCTCTAATTTAAATTAAAGTACTAGAATCTTAATCTTAATTACCTAAACTCTTAAACACTAACACAAATTAAGTACCATAAATAATATATAATATAATATTCCCTTCCATGCCACTTCTACCACCCATTTCCTCAAATGACAAAGGGAATAAAACCCTAAGAAAGAAAAGTTTCAAATTTTATTAATGGGTTTTTTATTTTTCATTGTTCTAGGGCTTCTTACCAAGAGTGTGTTTGTTGTTATGCATCCAAACCTTAAGAACATGACGCTTAACACCACTTTCATTGCAAAAATCTTGAACCAAACCTTCATCATGTTTCTGAATTCTCCAACCCAATTTCTCAGCTAATTCCAACATCTTATCTTTCTGCTCCGGTGTGAACTTTGTTCTATGTCTTTTCTTACTCGACCCACCGCCACTTGGATTCGAAACATCTTCTTGCTCTTCTCTCGTACTCTGAGTCCCTCCACCTCCACCGGAGGTGGATGGCAGAGCAAGCGTCCCCGGCCTTTGCTGTCCAGAAACATGCAAATACCCGGCCGGGGTACGATAGTACGCCGCAAATTGCGGCGGAGGTGGTAGGTGGTGACCATGATGTGTCAACAGAAAAGGGTCACCACCGCCAGTAATAATATCCGTCGTCTCTTTGCGATGGAAATTACGGTGGCAATTACAAGCAGCACATTTTAAAGACTCCAAACTTCCTTCATTTCCAGCTGGCATAAACTCGCCGCAACCGTCGAGAGCATGACCACCAATTCCGACAGCATGATTCTTTAAACACTCTCTATACCTTGATTTTCCGTTTCCGACACCGATGTTACTGTTTCCGTTGTTGTTGTTGTTGTTGTTAACCATGATGTTTCTGAGTGGCTGAGACACCATGATAGGTTCAGTTCCACCTGGCATCTTAACTCGGGATGAGTTAGGTAACGAGTCATAACTCGCACATAACTCTTCCTCTTGTTCTTCTTGATCTTCTTCAAATTCCATTTTTGTAGCAAAATTTGGAAGCAATAGTAATAGTAATAGTAATAATTAATAATAATTGAAGTTGAAATTGAAAGAAGAAAGAAAAAAAACTAAAACTAAGACGACTAAGGAACATTCACTTTTCACTTTCTTTGTTCAAAGGAAGGTTTCAATTTTGTTCATTCCAAATTCATATAGAAATATACACACACACACTCACAAATTCTCTTTCTCTGTGATGGACCATTGATGATGACCTTTTACCGGCTATGTCCGGTTAGATGGTAACTTTTCGTTTTTAACTTAGTGGAGATGAATGAGTAAATTTAACTGTGAAAATGTTTAACTTTTTTCACTTTTATGGGGACAATAGTACTCTGCTCTGGTAGTAGCAGGAGTATGAGCCAAAGGACGAATCACAAAAGAGGAAAACGACAAAAACAACTAATAAATCAAATATTGTTTTTCTGCAATATCATTTTTTGTTTAATTAATTAATATTGTTTTTTATTTTATTTTTTTAATAAAAAATCTCACAAAGTGTTTTAATGTAGGTTCTCGTGAGCTTATCTCGGTTGGTATGTCGCGTTATATATGTAGGAGTCCAGTTTCGAATCCCGAACACTCAATTTATTTGTCTTTAAGGTGGAGTTTCTGGCCACTAGACTATTTGACAAGAAAAACTTTAGACTTTAATTAAACTGAAAGTGCTTCAACCAAGTCATTGAGCTCCAATAGTTAATGAACTTCTTTTAAGACGGATCTTTCGGAATAATCGGAGTTCGATTTTTGATAGAAACTCACAATTAATCCTAAATTTAGACTTTAATAAATTACTGGAACTTTCTTTCCCTAAAACCAAAAGGTTAATACCAATTTTTTCTTTTTTAAAAAGACTCGTGTTATTTTATTAAATTGTAAGTGACTCGAGTAAGACTTCCATATCAACACCAAAGATTAGGTGACAATTTATAGAATAATCGATGTATCGATGTATATATATATATAAGAAAATATAATTTTGGGCTGGCAATGACCCAATTGGCTCCATGTGAAGCTTTGTTCGTGTCTTTAGTCCTATGAAAGTTAGGGTTTAATTAACAAGAAAATGTGTGCATTGCTAATTTACACTTTAATGTTTTAGGTAGATGTAAATTAGCGACCTTATATAGAACTACTCTCCGTAACAAAGGTCACAAGCTACTAATATAGACCAAACTCACGACATTAACCATAATTACCTAACGGATAAGATGGATAGCTTAATTGATCGAGCTAAGGATTAAAAAGTTTGAGACTCAAAATTTAAGTCTTGATAAGAAGGAAAAAATTAACATTTAAAACAATTAACATGCTAATTATTTATCACTAGGGGTAAATCCGTGCGTTGCACGGGTTCAATTAAAATACATAATTAAAATATTTTTATAAATTAAAAATAATAATTGTGATAAGTATAATCACACATTCGATTAAAATACATTGTTAAATACTTTTTACGATATGGTTATATTTAATATTATATATGTGTAAAAACAAAAAAAAGTTATTCAAAATTAAAATAATTTTTATTGAAATGATGTATCATATTTTATTTTAATTGTGTTATCGTATAAAATCTTAGTTTTCATTATATGAGTTGCAATTTTAGTCACAAATCACTTTGCTTTTTTATTTTTAATATATCTCTTATTTATTTATTTTCAATAAGAGTTTGAGGTCATACATACTTATACTTGGTGAAAATATTGCTCATGAGTAATGTTGAACTAAGAAGTATGGTGGTTTTAGTCACAAATCACTTTGCTTTTTTATTTTTAATGTATCCCTTATTTATTTATTTTCAATAAGAGTTGGAGGTCATACATACTTATACTTGGTAAAAATATTGCTCATAAATAATGTTGAACTAAGAAATATGGTGGTTTTGACATTTTTCATCACGTGATCTCGTATTCTGAAAATTACCTATCAAATGGCAACGTTACTGCTTACTCCCCTCTGTACAATTTAAGATGTCAAATAACTTATCTACTTCTCGATAAAAATACAATGAGATCACAAAAGTTTCATAAAATTATCATTCTTCTAAAATACTAATAACCCTTTGAAATAGAAACTTCACATGCCCATATATGTATGAGGAGGGGTTGTACATAAGACATATATATTATATATAATAATTAATTTACACAACCGTTTTTTATTAACATGGGATTGAAAAGTTAGAAGAATGAAAGACGTAGTACCTACTAAAAAAACCAACATTAAAAGAGGTGATTGTTTCATCTTTCATAACAATTTATTTAAGGCAAATGCTAACATGTGCCCCAAGGGCACATTTTAAGGTGCATTTAATTAACTAATATTTCATTTAATTTACTTCAAAAATAGTAATAATCAACTTTATTAATTAAAAGATATGATCCACTATATTTATTACCTATTTAAAAGAATTGGAAAGACAAAAATATTATATGCTGCCAAATTTGATTTATGATGACGCGCCTGATTATACGACCATAATTATATGACTCCAATTTTTGTTTTTGTTTGTTAACAATCAGGCTTATATTTACTCCTGATAATACTTGATTCATGCTAACTAGTGTTTTTTGTTTTTTCTCGGTGAACAAGACCGAATATTATAATATTATGTTGTAATGGTAACGATTGTTAGTACTATTTTAGCATTTGAATTCACTACAACAAAAAGGGGCCTTTAATAGCACTTGTTTTGACTTTTAATAGCGCTTTAAAACGCTATTACTGATACCGCTATTATAGGTCTGGTACCTATAATAGCGCTTTAAAATGCTATCATTTGTCCATATTTAACAGCGCTTATTAAGAAAACCGCTGTCGTATGTTGTTTTCGGCTTACTGGGAAACGGATTTAATAGCGCTTTATTTTAAAAACGCTATTATAGGTCATATATTTAATAGCACCCGTGCATAAAGCGCTGTTATAGTCTTCAAATATACTTGTTTTAATAGCGCCCGCACCTACCTATAATAACGCTTTCTTTAATAAACGCCATTAAAGGTCTTTTTTTAAAATAAAAAAAAAAATCCAATTTTTTATTAGGCTATACTTGAATACAAAAAAAAAAAAGAGGCAACAATTTTCATTGATTAGAATCAAACACCACATAAGACATTCAAATTGTGTACCATACAAAAATATTGGTTACAAAATATGCTACTCAAATCTTTACAAGTTACTACTGTATAATACAATGGATATCTTCAAATCCAAATACAATTTGCATTTAAACTAATCAATATATGAATTACAGAGCATTAAATACATTGCTAAGCATTGATAAGCAACGAGATGGAAAAATCACAAAACTAGCTAAATATAAATTGATACGTCAAAATTCACATCCTTAATCTTTCAAATGAAGTAGAAGTAAAAGCATTGATCCCTCTCTGCGTACAATAATGTTGGCCACTTTTGTCTTGTCAACACCACCATTGTTGGCATATACTCATTTGTTTTCATGTCTGCATATAGTTATAATCAAAGGTACTTAGACTAGATATATCAATTCTTTTATCCAAAAGGAAAATAACTAAGGTGGAAAATATTTCATCCTCTACAAAAAGAAAATAAGAATAAAAGGTAAGAGTCACCTGATAATGAATGCTAGTTTTTCTGAATCTGGATAATAAAAACCAAACAAATTTCATTAATCCTAAAATCAAACTGCTCATAAGAAATAAAATAAGTGACATGCACTACAATATTAACCAAGTATTGGTTATAAAATAATCCAACTTCAAAATACAACTCAAATATATCTAGAGGTATCAAAATGACAAACTTAATCAATCCTTTGCTTATAAATGACACCACTGATTTCAAAATAGTTGATCTTTGATACATGAAAAAAGCCTTAATTACCAGCTCAGATTGTCACAAAATTCATAACTCTACATGTGGTGCCTTAGTACTTAGAGGCATATGCAATTCCACATAATAAACAAAGTCACCTAAAATATGTCTACACATGAGTGCAACATGGACAATTTCTTCCCATTTAAATAAGTCACTCTCCCATTAGATCTTTATCTACTATTTGATTTAATCTTCCCTTTTCACCTGAAAGTCATTCATTTCACAGTATACAAAACAACAAATAAAGTGTTTAATTTTTTTAATACCGGATCCTATTAAGGGGACTACACAAGTGAAAGATAGAAAGAGATACCTGCAGGCTGCAATTTGATTCTTGTAGTCAACTAAAAATAAAATCATTAAGTTCAATGAAAGATATAGATAATAGATGTAACCTCGGGAAGCCTGGCAGAAAGGTGTCTTATATAAGCAATGTCAGCTTTCTTTAGTTGGAACCTACAAGTTTATTGACACAAATTCAAAAATCTTATAACTTTGAACCTAACAATGATCTTAGCCTAAAACTGAAACTTCACAACCATCATATCAAAATAAAAAAGCAGAGTAGTAATTTTGTAACTCTTAAAAAAAAATTACAGCCAAGGAACCAGAAAATTCATCACTTAGTGTTCAAACTTGAATGAAGCATAACTAATAATACTAACAAGAAAAGAAGCTACTCATGAGTCATGTCTACGAGAGTAATATTCAGAAGTTTCAGAATTAAAAATAAGCATGATAAACAAAAATTGTTTATGAGCTACATACACTTAAAGCACATGGTTACTTACACAATATGAGTGATAACAGTTTGACACATCAAATACACTTCAAGACCATCAAACAACTGAATGACTATGATAAAATGGAACACTATCAAATTGTTTGACTTACATAAACTTACGAATGATTTACAAGGTCATGATGAATGTATCTTTCACAGGTCATTCAAAATAATAGAAGAACAAAATAAGCATACCAAACTTCTAATATTATGCAGGACTAGTAATCTGGAACTTCAGAAAAATAGAGAAAGGACACTAATATATAGTGTTTTGAGTTAAAACTTACCTAAGAGTGGCAGATCCATTCCCAATGTGTGATTTGAGGCATACCTATTATTTTCCTGAATCATTTACAATTGCAGATACATACAAGTTTTACCATAAAATAAGTTACATGTGCAAAGTAAGCTTGGTAGCTTGGTACCTGTATGATTATTTTAAAGACGTGGTAAATATCACCAGTATATGATCTCCTCACATATGAAAGAACTGAAAAATAAGAATAAAACACTGAGAACTAGCAAAACAAAATGAAACTAGTATTGAAGAACTTCAACATTTACACTTCACAGTTATAATTTTAAATTCATTATTCATTACTAGTTTCACAATTCACACTTGAATCTACACTAAACAGAACTCAAACGACTTACACATAGGCATACAATTATGCACCACAATAGCATTTTCAACAAACAAATATCCTACACTAAATACACACACATATATACAAGATTCTTACTTATGATTTAGTATTCACAATAAGTACACTATAAATTAACTAGAAAAAACTGAAAATCCAAATTGAGAACCACAATGCAGAGGAAATATAACAGCAAAAATTCAAACCCAATAATATAATCAAGTGAAAAATGATGCCTAAAAGATAAAATGTACAAAAGAGCAGTAACAATGAAAGGAAACAAGATCAACAAATACCTTCAGTTGGTGCGGTTGAAACCTACAACAGCGAAGAAAGGAATAAGAGGTAGTTTGGTGGACTCAATAATCGTTCTAATTGAAAAAGGAAAAAAGAAGAGGTAATGAAAGAGAATAGAAGAGGAAGAATCAATAGTTTGGCTCGACCGGAGAGAAAAGATGCAGAGAAACACAAATTCAATAGATTTCATAGTTGTAGCAGCGGTTCCAATCTACCTACCATTTAAAAACGCACAGGAAAGAATGCTCCTTTTCAATCAATCCTATGAGGAAATGCAGAAAATTCTCATCCACCAAATTTCAAAGAACTTGAACCTATTACTTTGACCACTTCTTAATTTATATATCAAAGCATGTCAAGTTTCCTGTACAATGAAAAAAAAGAGAAATCATAATATATCAACTAGAAATAGGAGTAAGTTAAATTAAATTCCAGTAGCAGAGGCATCATTATAGGGATTGAAAACATTATAAATTTAGCTTTTTTTACTTAAAATTGAAAATCATCACCTATAATGTAACCTACAAATTTATGGAGAAGATGCATTTGAGCAACCCTTTTTATACAAGAACCATTCCAACTGTTCAAACACAACAACAAGATTAATAGATTTACACTTTTTCATGTGGCAAAGATGATCAACAATCTATGTCTAAAATCACACAAAGATAGAACAACCTAATCTAATATATGGCAAGAAGATAATGTAAACATGGATTAAAATTTACAACTTCAATTTCTTCAATACATTCACAAACCACACAACAAGCAAGTGAGGGTAAATTCTTAATCATCAAACAATTATCTTTAAAAAATGAATTACCTGAAATGAAGACACCTCAAAATAAACAATACTAAGCGATTGAAAACAAATAGATGATACCACACTAAAATCCAAAATCAAATAGTTTGCAACACCTGAAATTTAAGCAATTGAAAAATCAAGGAGGTGGTCCTTGTCAATTTGCAACATTGAACTGAAAGAAGGTTAAATTAATTGAAAAATCAAGAAACCAAAGGATCAGACAAGATTAGGGTTTCAAATCAAACCTGTGTATGAGGGCAGAAGCTCGTCAGTGAAGGGGTCGGCAAAAAGCTCCTTTGCGTGATAGTTTCTTTTTTTCTGTCAACGAAAGGCATCGAAGAAGGGGTGAGGGTGGTGTTCGAGCGTGGTTGATAGAGGTGTTTTTTTTTTGGTTACATGGTTGATAGAGGTGTTAATAACAAAGAGCAATTTAGGGTTTGAAGGAGAGAAAACGAATGATATATGGTTCGATTGTGAGGTGATGGGTCGAAACGAAGAACATAGACGACGAGATCGGTGGACCTTGACAAGGTAAGACGACATCGATGGAGGTTCGACGGAGATGAATGACTCTATGTTTATTTTTTAATTTTAATTTTGATATCAATTTGTTTTTTTTATTAACAATAATAAGAGATCTGTTTAAAAAAAAAAAACAATAATAAGAGGGTCACAGGTTCGACACCCAACAACATCATATTTTTTATTTACTAATTTCACATATTGTAGCGATTAAATGAAAAACGCTATTGTAAGACATGATTTTAATAGCATTTTCTCAAAAACGCTATTATAGAGTATCAGTGTTGGTAGTTTCAAGAGCGGGTTTTTCAAAAGCGTTATTATAGGGCCTCCGTGTTAATCTTTTATAGCGCTTTTTAAATAAGCGCTATTAAATAGGCGCTATTAAAACTAATTTTTGTGGTAGTGATTCCTAATATGTTTTAGAATTTTATAATACTTACTAGTATAATTTAATTTTGTTTTCAACTTAAAAAAAAGTTTGACAAAAAAAAAAAGCTTTGTAGACAAAAAAATTTAGTTAATTATCATATTTGGTAAGTATCATATTTTGCCTATGCAATTTTTTAAAATGGGTAATAAATATAATGAACTATATCTTTTAATTAATAAAGTTGATTATTACTATTTTTGAAGTATATTAAATGAGATATTAGTTAATTAAATACACCTTAAAATGTGCCCTTAGGGCACATGTTAGCAAAACCCTTTATTTAATTTCATTTTTTTATTAATCTTTCATAACATTTTTCTTATAGGGGTGCACACATATACTTATTCTTCAATTATTAATTAATTAATATTAGTAGGTGAAGGAAACAAAAGGATGCACACAATATGCTTTGGAGATAATTGGACAAAGACACTAAATTGTGGTTACAAATACTATTAATTAATTGAGAGTTACATAATAAAGTAGATTAGGGAAATGCAAAGACAAAAGATGTTATAGACCATTGATTGTCAACAAAAAAATAACAAAAATGAATCATTGATTTGAAGTATGAATTATAATCAACAAATAAATTTCGATCCATTAGTCTGCTCTATAATAATAATTTTTTTAGTAATTATAACTTGAAAAGATAAAAAATAATCAGAAAAGTGAATAAATAAAATAGTTGGAAATAAATTTATAAAATATTATAATTTCAAACAATAAATAAATATAAAATAATTCAACAAATAAAAGAATTTACTTTTATTTATCTCTAATATTAACTACTATGCAAAACACTCATTAAAATTATTTTAAAAAATAATAGGATAATAAGAAATTAATATAATAAAAATTGTTAAATGTCAAATTATTAATTTAGATTTTGCATTAGTACAATCTTTTTAAAAAAGTAGTATAAATTTTTTATTAGTGAAGCAAAGAAATTACTTTTGGATTTGGTAACCATAATTTGTAAGAAGTTTTTTTTTTTTTTTTTTTTACGATAATTGTATATAGTGATAATTTGATAATTAAAATGATTTAAAAAAGAGATGATGAAAATGTTTTAATAGAGATTGTAAACTTTTTTTATAGAGTGCCACATCATCACAATGCTTGCTTATGAGCAACTCAACATTCCTTTTACTAGTAAAAGATTAATAAAAATAGTTACCTAACAATATACGCTTGTGGATGTGTTCCATTCAAATTTTAATATTATATGAAAGAGAAAAACAATGTACAATTCTTCTTCAAAAAAAAAAAACAATGTACAATTTTACATTATAAGTTAAATGAGCTTTTTTATAGAATCATTAAAATATGTGAAATTTTAAAATTGCCCTTATAGTAAAGTGTAACAAAAACGAGGTTATTATTATAATAAGGGAGGAAGGAATAACAAAAGTACCAAACAATATATTTAGAGTTTTTTTTTTTTTTTTGTATTATATTTAGAGATTTTTAGGTTCTGCGTTTGTAATTGTTAGATTTTTTAAGATTTTTAGGTAATATTTAATTTTTTTAAGTAATAAATAGATCGATTATGTTTTTAACCGATTGTATTGTTACAATTCGAGTTAACTTTTATGACTTTGTTACACTATGACAGTTAACAAAGACTTGTGGTGGTTCCTAAGAACCCCCTATTCATCCTTGCTCTCTATTTCGTGATCAAAAGTTTGGAAATGCGGAAATCTTGACTCCTATATAGACTTTTTTTATGTTGAGTGTTTTGATTAAAAAAATACTTGTTAGAGGAAATTAACTGAAAAGTTAACTGTGCAACACAAATATATATGTTTGATAATATTTCTTTTTCATAAATTTATAATTTATTTTCACTACATTTTAGGTTATAAGCTTATAAACTTATATTAAAAAAACATTGTATGTTTGTAACATTTTTCCTCATAACTTACAGTTTAATTTTCCTACATTCAAATTAAGAAATTTGGAAACATGATAAATTTAGCCACGGGGCAAGTGGTGAGGGAAACTCAAACTCCAAAGACAAAACAATACAGTGAAACTGAAAGGCTGTAGTGTAAGCTAATTTCAGGGTGACTGTTTCCTTTCCATAGTTCACGCATTCCCCCGTACCTGTAACAAACTGACGCCGATGGGACCTGTTCACGGTGGCGCGTGGAGTGGCGGGTTGAGTAAAAGGATCAGATTATTTTTTCGTTCGTTCCAACATGGGAGGAATCAAATGGGAAAGATGATGATGTGTTTGGTGTGGGGGGGTACTACATTACATAATAGGCACTAGTACTACTAGCATAGCATGGCATAGGTGTAGAAGAGATAGACAGGGACACAAGAATTCATAGAATTTAGTTGAAGAATATATATAGACTAGATGCATAACATTTTTAATTAAACCAAAATATTAATTTTTTTAGTATATGAGATTGAAGGGAGTACACTTATAAAATGTATAAAATTAAAGCTTCGATTGGATTTGGAAGTCAAGATGATGGAACTATTACATGCGTTGTTATAGACATTATAATATACTATAAATTTAAATGCAGTTTTAGTCACTTACTGTATTTTACAAAAGGTATAATTTTGGTTCTCTATTTTTTAATATATTTTTTTTTTGCACAATTTTAGTTTCTCTATAATTATAAAAGTGATTTTGACATACTTTTATATTTTGACAGAAAAACTCATTTATACGTTTAACTCTTCTAATCAATGTAAAATTTAACTCACACTTGATATGACTCAACATTTTCTTTCAAGTGTGAGTCTCTGTACAAATCATCACCACGTACTCGCTCTCCTATCAACCAAACTCTGATAACATAGTTGTGCCTTAAGAGGGAGTCTCATTGAGTTGAATGAACACATTAGGTCTTGAACAACTATATTGATAGTGACTTTGATATCACATTTTCATTCAAAACTTTAAAGTATCAAGTTTATAGGCCATCCCACTTATTTATTGTTCAACATTAATTTTTCGATTATGTGAGACTTAATTCACACTTGATAGATCTCAACATTATAGTAACCACTAACATTATTGAAGAGTCCTGGGGAGCTTAAGGAGAAAATGGGTCAATGCTTAGGATCACAAGAGAGGGAGACGCCGCATCTCCACCCAAAACCTTCAGACATTAGGTTATTGAGTCACCTATCATATAAATCCAACATTCTTCAAATACATAATTAATGTGAGATTTAACCACTCACACTTGAAACCCAACAATCTCCCCCCAAGTGTGAGTTCTCACATTTATAGTTGATCCAATAACCTTATGGCTGGAGATGTGGTGTCTCCCTCTCTTGTGAGAAGAATGTTAGATTTACAAAAAATATAACTCATTAACCTAACGTCTTAAAATTTTAAATGGAGATATAATGTCTTTATCTCTTATTCGTTTGGTTTAGTGGAAATAAAATGAAAGGAAAGAAAATTATATAAACCAATAAATGAATTTAGATTAACTTTATTCTAAGTACATTTATTAATTTCGGTAATTTTCTTTTCTACTTCATTATTTTCACTCAACCAAACCAAAACCTAAAAATTTCTGAACATTAATCCATTATTTCTGATGAGTTCTCCCAAATTCCCTAACAAAAGTAATCATGTGGCATGCATGGGATTCTGTAGTCTAATCACACCAATTAAATTAACAAATGGCCCCTCAGTAATCGATGCATAAAGGGATTCCACGACTCCTTATCCTTACCTTTGTTTGACAAGTACAATATTATTAGAAAACTCTTAAATTACAATTATGCAACTTATGACCCCTGCCCTTGGATCAAATAGCCATCAAATCACCCATGGTTGTCAATTGTCATATATATATATATATATATCCTTTATTCAGGACTTTATCTTTTATTTTCTTTTTAGTTATTTTTTGGGATTGTCTTTTTTTTTAGTAGTATTTCTTAATCAAAGATATAAATATTTTTGGCCAAGATTATTCAAGCAAAATATAATACCATAAACTTTGTACTTATCAAAACAAGATAATGTACATTTGGACGTATTAAGGGGAATACATTTATTCACACAAAAAGGACATTGTGAAGATAATTATGAATCAGTGATCACTGGGGTACATGTCATGGTCTGAATACATTGTCGATTCATATAATCGTAAGCAAAATTAAATAGTCAATATTTTAACTTTCAATCACTTCATCGAGTCAGATAAATTTTAGCTAAAACAAGTAATAAAATTAAATAAAGACAATAATTACAAAATAGACCAATGTTGGGGAAAAGATAAGGAAGGAGGAAAGATAAAAGAGGGGATCGTGCTAATCCTCATACAAGATCCAAAGTGGCTAATCCATCGAAAAATTAATGTGTTTTATGTTACATGTATTTCCCTATTAAACAAATATGCAAATTAATTAATAATTAGTGTACACGTGAAACTTAGCTAAAAATACATCAACGTTCAGACACAAAAGTTGGAGCATGCATAATGAAGCTTT
Organism: Trifolium pratense; assembly: GCF_020283565.1. Classification (NCBI taxonomy): domain Eukaryota; kingdom Viridiplantae; phylum Streptophyta; class Magnoliopsida; order Fabales; family Fabaceae; genus Trifolium; species Trifolium pratense. Next base: position 19,412,078 of record NC_060060.1, read on the forward strand.
CTTCTTTTGAAAATAGGATTTAATAAGTATTTAGGCATTTTTAGATTGATAAAATGAAGCTGTCTTCGAGTGCTGGGAAACCTATCTTCTCTTGCTCGATTGAGCGCTACTTGCCTATTGACAAAAGTCATTTCCGAAAAAGTCTTCGTGCTCAACTCGCTTTGTTTGTTGAAAGTTTGTAATCCAACTAATGTAACTACCAAAAACTACGGAGCGCGATTCTGCCATTCACATCATTAATCTAAACATGCACGTAATCAATCAATTGTTGAATTTGATGGTAAAATCGAAAAGATATTCCATCCGACCTTAATTATAAGAAAATACTTTTTCTCAAAGTCATTGAATAACTGATGTATTTAACTTTTATTATAGACTAAATATATCAGTTATTCAATGAATTTAAAAACGAATATTTACTTAAGATCTAAGGGATTACATCATTTTCTTTTTTCAAAAGAATCATTTCATTTCATTGTATGGTACAAAACAAACATAAGAATTTATTAGTTACCTATACAATTATAAATTCTGTAGAAATACTCGTGCACTGATTTGCAGTGATCTTAATTAACTCACACGAACTCATTAGAGAGTACTTGTACACAGCTAGCATTGTACTGTACAAAGATGACCTAGCCCCCTCCTCAACTGAGTTACATTGAATTTTGTTCAATCATCATTTTTTTATAGAAAAATCGCAAACCCTCCTTTCAAGACTCACAACTACCATAATTTTAATATACTTAAAACACTAGAGTTGTTGTGGTAGATTTTATTTATCTTGCAGCTGAACTCTAAATTAATACCAATGCGATTATAGATATCACAATGGTAGAGAAAATTTGGTGTCCTAAAATATTTTTGTATCACCAATGGCTAGTTGATTCAGTGATGATTGACATTGAACTTGGTAGGAAGGACAACAGTTCAATCTCTCGCAACTGCGATCGGGTGGGACTGAAACCATTTAATGACAGAACTGACCTACGAAACAAATTAAACCAGTGATGAAAGTAAAACAAAATAAAAATTGTATCATTTTATTTTCTTATTATTGTTATTGTGTGTCAGCTGGTGGGAAACCACAGAAAAAACAAATACAAAATGAGAAACAAGATATATATTTTAATAGTATTAAAACAGTGATATTGTGACCACCAAACCAAAACCAACCATATATATCCATGAATGAACTAACGATGAAATGAAAACTATTTCACTGTCTCTCTCCATTGCACGCCATGACGCAATTCTTCATTAACTTTTCTTTCTCAAAAAAATGAACACAGTGACATGAAGAATAAATAGATAAAGGAGTTAAGAAAAGTTATGTGTTCTCTTCTCTTCTCTCCATGGGAGGTTGAGAGAGAATTGAGGAAAAAGAGAAAGAGATAGTGACAAGACAAAAAAAGAATAGGACGACCGTGAATTTGTATACAGTACTATTTATTTTCTTTCTATAATATTCTTCTGCAGCTTTAATTTTCTCTCTCTAATGCACACACACTGTACAGTACAAAAGATGATGAAAATTGAAACAAACAAAAACACACACGTATATAGTACGTATATACACTGAAAACCGTGGCCCCCTTAACTCAGCTTGCTTCTCGCAATGCCACTATTATCACCCACAATTCATCCACCAACCATGCATATAGTATAATAAAATCTACTTCAATCAACCAATCTCAACATGTATGGTATAGCTACAAAGGAAAATTCTAATATCTTACAAATTTTATATTTTATTCAAAATTAAACTAACCTTAGAATAACATGAAAAATAAGTCTCTCTAATTAATGTAATAATATTGTAATGAATTATTTTATTTTACTTAATAAGGATATGAATGAAATTGTATGTTTAATATTTGGATAAATTTCATTTAAAAATAAATAAAAAATAAATTTAAAGATTGTTTTTTATGAAAAGAACAATAAAATAAATTCTAGAATATTCCTTATAAAAAAATCGATATTAAATTTATTAAATTGGGATTTGTGTAGGGAAGGAAAGGTGTGGCTATCTTAATTTCTATATCTCTGCAAGTTTGTTTTCTTACTCAAACAATGCTGCAGGATGGACATTCACTAATAATCTAATATAGTACATATTTTATCGATAATTAGTTTTTATCGAAAAATTTGATTGATCATTTTTAGTAAGATCGTCTCTTAATCATTTTTTAAGACTCGATTTTTAGTAGACATCGTAATAGAGCAGGGAGGGGGCGAATATTGTCTTTTCCAAACTCAAATCCATAAAGTTCGGGTTTTCCCAAACTCGTCTCAATTCTCAACGAGTATGAAATGTGGAACCCCAAACCCATATCCAACAGGGTTCCGATCTTCATGTGGCGATTCCATCTCACCTTGATATGAACTAATTGCGTTGAAGAACAAAAAGAGTACAGAGCAAACAAAAAAACGAGCTCTTGAAGAACATCAACAAAAACGATAGTCAGGAAGACCTAACCTATTACAGTTAAATAAATTTGAAACACTAAGAGGGATAGAATCCCACCAAATAAAACCATTACCATAGAGGGCAATCGATGTGATTTTGTGTGCACAACTATTGCCTTCTGATGGTGGCTCTGCAAGTGCACATAACCGCAACCAAGTAATAAAGTGATATAAGTTATCGTTCTTCACAAGTATTGTGCCAAAATTACTAGTTTCGCTTAGAAATTGGATAGTTTTGCATTCGTTTTGGTGTTTGGAGATAGTTGTGATGATAAAATAAATTGCAGGAAAATAAATGTCTGGAAGAATAAATGAAAGGTGCGTGTGTGTCCACCCGGGGTGGTTAAGTGTTTTCGAATCCCTCCCTTACTCCTGCTTGGTGATTAATTTCCTTGTTCCCATCTATCATGACTAGTCTTCTAAAATAGGTTCGGAAACACTCGTTCCCTATTTCTATTACAAACTGGTCAGAGCCTAGTTAGGTTGCCTTACTCTGCTTAAATATCCTCGCCCCAGTCGGTTCCACTTACTCGTTTAAACTTTGGTATCATTACCCTTAAGGCTCAATGTGTCACAAGTTGTCACGTGTTCCTCAAAGTAGTCCTAACTCTGCCTCAGGTATAATTTATCGTTTTAGACTAAGCTTTTAATCTTATACTAAGACCTCAGATACTGAGTTTAATGGTCTCATGTTGGACCTTAGAACACCGTCCTTCGTTCGGGATAACTAGCTTCGTTTCCTATCCGATATCCACTAGCTCCTTAGATTTTATTCTAATGTGATCAGTATTAAAATAAATGTAAAAACCAGACAATAAAATAGTTTCAATAGGAACAACTGAATTTATACCCAAATTATACAAAACCAAACATTCGTAAGGGAGTTCAACGACTCCACCTAACCTAGGAAAAATAAATTACAGAGACAGAAAAGAAAAGAACCTTATTGGCCTTGAAGTTCCTTGGCCTCCTTGCCTCCTCCTTAGAGTTCTCCTAACTCTAGAGTAAATATTCAATGTCTCTGAATATTTTGGAATGAATAATAGTGGAGGAGGAAGACTCTATTTATAGTTTTTCAGCTGGGTTTGAGCTTTTTCTGCGCGTCCATCGCACCCATCGTGGTCACGATGGCGTGTAATTTTGCCTCATTGTGGCCACGATGGATCATATCGTGGTACGATGGAAGATCTTCTCCATATTTTATGCGTTCTTCAACCGCCTTCATCGTGCCACGATGACAAGTCATCGTGGTACGATGGTAAAGATTTGTTGCAGATTTTCTTCAATTTAAACCGCCTTCTCATCGCACCACGTCGGGATCTCATCGTAGGTACGATGATTACGCTGTTTATTACGTTTTTGTCCTTTTTTGCTGTTTTTTTTTTCACTTTTCTTGCTTATGGGCCAAGTAATTTCACTTTTTCAGGTATTTGTTTGCTTTTGGGCTTCAATTGCTATTAGAACTACCCTAAATTACTACTAAAAACATCATATAATTGACTGTCATCACCTTCTCTGAAAATATGAGAAATAATAAATCGCATGTTCTTGGTTAACTCCACACAATTTAGCCACTTATTTCTTTAACTTCCAAAAAACAAGACCATAATTCTTAAAAACCATGGCAACCAATTGAGAATCTGTTTTCATCCAAAGAGATATCCGACCTTTTTTAGAAGCTAACTCAATTGCTATCATTAAAATTGTGAGTACTTTAAAATCTCAAACCTTCACCGTATCACACCATGTGAGTTTTTTTCAATCATCATCATACTTGAAGAAGAAACTTTATTTAAGAAATCTAAGTTGAATTTTGTTAGAATCAAATGTTTATCGGTGTGAAATATTTATTAATCTTAATCATATTATTTTCATCCATTAGATTTAGAGGAATGTAAGTTGAATTCAGCTGGCATCAATGTAACATTGGTTTTTGAGAAGGAATATGATATTGATATTATTTACCAAAAAATTTAAAAATAAAAACTAATGATATGTTACTGTATTTGTGGTGACAAAGTCAAATGCTCGTTCCACTGGCATTCAGCTTACATCTAAATGGAAAGTTATTCTCACTAACAAGTGAGAGACTATTCATTTCTTGCGTGTAATCAAATTTCTCACCCTCCCACACCCATCCCTTGCATCGTATGAATGAGCACCATGTGTAAATTTATGACATTTGCATTGTCAAGCCCCTCAAATCTTACATATTTATTCATGGCTAGTTTGCCTTGAGCTAAAACAACTAACCGAGTTGGTCTAGTGGTGATTGGTGTTGAATTTGGTAGTAATTAAGGAACACGGTTCGATCTTCCGCAGCTGCGATCGGGAGAAAATTGAAACCACTTGATGCCATAATTGACTCTTGACCAAATTAGACGGTCATATAGGCCGAATACCAATAATGGAAAAAAAAAGTAAGTTTTAACATTATACTTTTACTAAAAAAATTTAAGATATGAGATGTATAAATACTCTTATTTAGATATTATTCAACGTTTATTCTTGTAGTCAAAATATATAATTTTACTTTATACTTGACATATATCACAACATTATCTCCATTTAGTGTGAATCTCTCTGCGTCTTTGATACAATATCAAAAAACCACTTGCGTCTTTGATACAATATCAAAAAACCACTCGCACTTCTCTAGTACACCACTAAGTCGAATCGGGACTTTGATATTTGTTGTTAGGAAAGGAACACAAGTAAATCCCTAGACGGAAGCATACCAACAAATTAAAAAGAAATAAAAATACAACTAAAAAAATATTATTACTCAATTTACAATTTTTGCAAAGATAACATTGGAATTTCTCTTAACTATAATTCTTCAATATACTTAAAAGATTAGAGTTCTTGGGATGAAGAAAACTCAAACTAACTCTCTAATTATAATAATTTTCTACTTAGACTAATTCGATGTGGAATTTGGATGAATATTCCTTTTAACACAAAATATCACCGCTTCATACAAAGTCAGATATTTCTTCACTTTGTTATCAACTTTATACTCAAAGAAAAAAAAAATCATTAACATGACTAACCACATTTATAGAAGGAGTATTCTTGAATATTTTTATCTTCTCTTTTAGGTCTCACAAATCCTCCATAAATTTTGGACTTCTATATTGCCATAAAGAGATGCACTACATATCTACTTATCTTGGTCTTGTTGGAGGAGCAAATTTAGTCTTGCTTAACATCCGCTCTTTTATTTAATATAATATAAGACTTTAACACACACTTGATACATTCCAATATTCTCTTAAGGTTGCATTTTTTTTATAATTAAATACCATAAGACATTTTGGTATCAAATAAAAATATTGATAGAGTGCCAAGTGACTTTTATAAGAAAAAAATCCTTTTAAAATGAATACACCAACAAATAAATTTAAGGCGGCATATCTACCTAAGTTGTCCCTCCCACCTATAATGCAATAAAAAATTAATTAAAGAGGCAATGAGAACAAATCCTAGGTTACACTCCAAAGTGATCTTAATATTGTATAAAATAGAAAGTTTAAACACACACTGATGTTGAAACATAATAATATTAATATATTTTCACAAAGTCAAGACAAAGGTCACATATAAAGCACACCGACATAACTTACAACGATATTTGTTTGTTGGATTAATAGGGAAGCAAAACTACCAAATCATCATCATTAGTGAAAGAACAATGATTTAGTGGAATAGTTGAATTGCATACTTTTGGTGTGTGATAATACCATATACTATAAACTTGTTTAAATGGTTGAGGTCACTGTTGTGGTACAATAAAAACACTATGACACTGTTCCACACAAAAATGGGATTGTTGGTAAACATACTCATATTCCCTAACCATGCTTAATTACTCTATCTAGTATCTATTCCTACTAGGACAAAGTAATAAGAAAAGCAAAAAAGGTAAGGGACCATGTAAATACATACATGAAATGAAATAAAGAGTATACTTTATCACTACTTTTTTCTTTAAAAAAATTACACATTTTTAGTAATTTTACGGGCTAACCATGCACAAGTGTGATTAATATTGTACTATGAAATGTACCAAAAAAAAAAATTGTACTATGAAAACTTTAAAGTAATAATTCATTGAATTAAATAAAAAATAGGATGATCATAGTAAAAAATAATCTTTTCCATGGTAGAACACCATCTTTCTAGTGGATATAGAATTATCCAATATTACATATTCTAGAACAGTGTTTCAGCCACTCTCTAGAGTATTTATGGTGCAGCCGTAATGCTCTTTTGTGGGATCACAAACCTTTTGACGTTTCTAAAGTTTGTTTACTCGCACAGGACACCATCCATGACTACAATTGGTGCAATATGGCCCTTGAAGAACCTCATGTTTCAGCTAAAGATGTCACTTAGATGAAGCTAAGTAACGGTTGGTTAAAGTGTAATGTTGATTGTGCCCTCTTTTCAGCTGACATGTCATTTGGCATAGGCGTTTGTTTCCGTGATAGTTCAAACACTTTGGTGCAAGCTTGTACCTTATGTTTCCCTCACGTTGCTCATGATGTTGAATATGAGGCTTCGGCCCTTCATGTTGCTCTTCAAATTGCAGTGGAAAGTGGTTATGCTCAGGTCAACTTTGAGAGTGACTGTCAAGCCGTGGTTATTGCTATAACAAACAGTGATGTTTATGTTAATGAATTAGGCGTTATTTTGACAAGTTGCAGGTCCCTTATTTCATCAAATGCTAGCTACAATCTAGCTTTTATTAGAAGACAAGCTAATAGAGTCACTCATAATCTTAGCTAGAATGTCTATATTTCAGTCTAGCCCCAATATCTTTTATTATCCTCCTCATTGTATTGATACTATTATTTGTGATGAAATGAATTGATTTACCTTTATCTCAAAAAAATAGCTGAATTCTATTGTGGGCTATTTTAAAAGTATAAATTTAATGTACCAAAAAATATATATACAAGTGGTGATTGACGTTGAATTTGGTAGGAAGGACTACGTCAATTCCCCCCAACTGCAATTGAGAGGGGGCTGAAACCACTTAATGACAGAACTGAACTCAAACAAGATTAGGCGGTTCAATGGACCTCTATAACCACTAGATCATTCAAAACACTATCGAAAGATGGAGAGGACACGAGGATAGAAGAATTTTGATCAATTTAAGGGAAGTGAAAAGCAACCATATATACATCTAATCTAATTATATAGTATGATTGTATGAACTTAAACCTAGTTCGAAGGAACATGGTTAAAAGATAACCATTCATAGTCCCATTAGAAATAAAATGCATAAATAAGATTGACTTTAAACTAAATCATGGTTTTGTAGTTGAACAATACCTTTAAATGGTTATACATACCATTGCATGCTTGTTTTGCTTTGGATTCACTTTTTACTTGCAGCTTTAATTTTAACTTAAAGATGAAACTATAAACTATAAAGTGATGAAATGCAAAATCTTAAGAAATGACATTCCCGCGTGCATAAGTGGGTCATCTAATCATACTTTATGTACAGTTAATTGGATTCCTTGATTAAGACATTACATGTTAAATAATCATAGCAATCTAAAGATTATTAGTGCAAAGCATTTACTTAGATGCTAAAAGTGCAAAATTAGGATCATAATGCTCCCACTTCGTGGAATGTCAGAGAGAATGGTTGAACTAAAACCATTTTGGGCCTATTGATTAATGTATTATGGTCCACCTCCACTATAGGCCACGACCCAAACATTCTCCAAATTATAAAAGAGTTTTCGCATCTCTTGGAACTCCTCGTTCGCCTCTGTAAATTTTAAAAATACCCTCCTCATCACTATTTAAGTATCGAACTCAAAGGACGCCAAATCTGAAAGAAAAAAAAAATGTTCGTTTCCTAAAATACGAACCTTGAAAAATTGGGGCGAAGAAAAGATGAGAAATATAAAAATATTAGATTTTATAAAGTTCGCATTCTAGAATGGAAATATTCTAGAAAGCGAACTATTTTTTCTCAGTTTTTGCTATTTACACACTCGTATCATGCATTATGAGGAGAGTGATATTGGAAGGTCGGAGGACACGTGTGATATTCAGAGGACACAAGAAGAAGGAGTCATTATGAAATTGCTCTTTAATTTGTTTAGGCCAGTGTCAGGCCCTAAACACCGCCCTAGTTTATGTGGTTTTTCTTTTTTCCACATATAGGAAGAATTCATATATTAATAGCAAATGATTTCTTGCCACAAGGTACTACTATACTTATTCATTTAATTAATAAAAAAAAGTTTTAAACAAGAAACATGTAGGAAGATAAAAAAAGTATAATTGGATTAATATTAGTATAAGTTTGTAATGATAAATCACTGACCCACTAGGAAAAAAGAGGAGGTTCTTTTTAATTTTTACAGTGAATGTATCCTTCTTAAACATTCTTTTTTCTAAAATAATATCATAATAAAGGTCCTCTGTGATCAACATATTTAACCTACATGAGCACTTTCAAAGTTCTTGCATTAGGAGTTGATTGGAAGAGTTTATTTGAGCTTAATTATCAATGATAAAATCCTGTATAAATATTTAAAAAGAGTATACGAAAATAGTTTCATATATCTTATTTTTATGCTCCATCCCGTTTCATTCCATTCCATCGCATTCCATCATATCATTAAATGTCTAAACGGTGCTAACTTAAGTGAATTTTGAGGTTACCCATCAAAACTATTTTTTTTTTATCAAAATCATTTTATTAAAATTCAAATTTAATCCAATAATTATCACATAATTTGCAATAAACTCCTAAGTTTATCGTAGGATTATCCTATAATTATTAAACTCCTAAGTTTATCTGGTTGGTAAAAAAATAACTTAGTAAAACAAACATCAATAATGGGCTTAGGCCTAATCTAAAAAAAATCACCAATAAAAATGTTCAGGGGAACTTGAATAAAAAAAAAAAAGCAAAAGATATCTTTTAGCCGGTGTACAAGTTTTTTGCGCACCCTATTTTACTTATCCGCTACTTAAGTAGAGGATGTTATACAATGAAAATTTTGAAGAAAAAACGTTGTCCGCTACTTAAGTAGCTGGTGGTATTTAAGAGTAGGGCGGAAAAAGAAACTCCTAAAAAAATGATAAGGGAGCTTGTCCTCTAAACCAAACCCTATAGGACTCAACAGGTTGCCAAACAAATGGACAACTATGTTGCCTTCCCTTTTTTTTGGGGTTTCAATTACATCATATGCTCCACTAACCACTAACCCATGTAGGTATTAGGATTAGTGCTAAAGTTTCATAGCCTGCAGTGACCATATGATGGTGGCGTCCCTTGAATTGTATCAATAGAACTAAGCATAGTTCCAAGATTCTTTTCATCTGGAACAAACAAGCACCAATTTTTTTTTGAAGAAGTAAACAAGCACCAAATTAACAAATGTTGTATAGATAAAACAAATATTCAAATACATCCTTAAAAAAATTCATTGTTAAAGTGCACAAAATTATCAATTTAAGTATAGGATGCTATATGACTTACCAAGTCTTGGGATTTCACGTCCTTTTGGGTGATGAATCAAAACAGGGTTGACAAAAGCCTCTAGCAGAATAATGCTTTCTGGCTTCAAGAAATCCTTCTCACCTTAATCACATTATATGAATGAAGTATAAGTATTTTGATGACTTCTCGTCAAATATAATTTTTAGAGTCTTTTTAGTTAAGTTTTAGTTTACTTTTGGCAATTTAATATTTAATAACAAATTATTAACATATCTTAGCTGTATTGTATTTTGAATTTCAAATTTTTTATTTATCTGCATATCTGTATCATAACACATCCGCATGCGTAGTATGTATTCATGCTTCATATGCATCATTTTAAGACAAAAGCTAAAGGAAAAGTTTCTTGAAATTACCTATAGTGTGAAGAGAGGGGCAATCAATTGGTTTTGAAAATGCATGGAAAGCAAGTTTAGGTGTTCTATACTTCATCCCACGAAATCAATTGTAATTTAACATCAACCACTTAGAATCACAAACTTGATCTTCCTTATCTTCTGAAGTGCTACTCTCTAAAATCAATTGTAATTTAACATCAACCACTTAGTCAACATGTTAGTGTCGTGGCCATTAAAAAAGAACATGTTAGTATCGTGTCAGATGTTTGTGCCTGTGAGTTTTTTAAAACTTAAGAACATGAAACATGTCAAAATTAATTTCATATTTCAAGAATCTCCTTTTATCTCTCACAAAAAGTTAATCCAAAAGTGCACTAGGGAATAGGGATGAAGGGTCAACTTGTTGATTCAAAAAGAGAATGTGTAAGTTTGGTTCTATGCATCAGAACCAAAAAGAGAAAATACTCTTGTGAGTATGCATCAGAAGACAAAGTATCAGAACTATGCTAAACATCATGCATAGGTGTGAAAGGTGTGAGAGTGATCATGCAAAGAGAGTGATCTGACAAGGAGTGTGAAAGCTCGAAATAAGTTTGATGCACAAAACAGAAAATAGGCGCAGAAATGAGCTCAACAGTGCTCAGGATAGGCGCAAAAGTGAAGCTAAAAATGTATTGATCACAAATCTGAAACTTAAAACACAATCACACATCCTTATATAGATGATGTGATACACTAATGCAACTAAAACCCAATGTAACTAACTCTTAACAAATTAGTTAGCTAACGCAACTAACACTAACTAACTTGTTTCACACGCAACTGACTTGTCCTTCATTGTGCTATATCATTAACAAGGAGCAACAAAGAGAATTTACACAGTTTGGAGATGAGAACAAACAGAACTATTGCGATGGTAGATTGAGCATGGACGCTTCTGAAATCAGAGAGGGCCGTGGAAAAGGTTGGTCTCCAAAAAGGGCAATTATGGAAACAATGAGCTAGCAAACCACCAAACACAGAAAAATAATTGGAGTACATCAAAATTAGAAAGAGAGAAAGCAGAAGGGAGATGGTATTCTTTGTTTGTATAGACAATATTGATCCCAATACACCTGTGAGGGACTTGGAAGACAGCTTCCACAGAGTAGGAGAAGCTAGCGATACCTACATCTCAAAAGAGAATAGAAAACGAGTAAGCAATTCGGTTTTATCAGGTTTGATAACTTTAGTTCAGCTGATAAAGCTATTCGAAGGTTTCATGAGTCTTTGCTTAAAGGAGAAAAAATCACTCTAATATTATACTAAAACCACTCAAATATGATACTATGACCACTCTTAAACCAAAAAGTGGACATGATCTTAGAGTCAGGAGTGATAGAAGGCCACATGAGTCAGGAGATTGTGTCATAGATGAAAAGGAGCATGATCTTAGAGTCTAAGTGCCCACTGCAGCAAGAAGACTTATCAAATATAGTGACTGAATGGCACAACAACATTGACAAGGATCCGAGATATGGGGCAATTCAAGTTTATCGTAACTTTTTCGACCCAAGAGGAGTTGGAAATAACTAATCTTACTAACTCTTAACTACCTATTAACAACTTCTTAGCAAACTCGTCTCTAATAATTCTGAAGACAAAAACATTTCTACTAAAACATTTAAAACATGTGAAAATTAATTTTATATTTCTAGAATCCTCTTTATGTTTCACAATAAACGATTAATCCAAACATGGACTAAAATGTAAATAATAAAGTAAGTTATAGTGTTTCTTTGCTAATTAGTACCTGTGCTTGCATTCCTGGCAATGCAGCTGCCAACATAGCTCCCTGAGTGACATTAATTCTTAATCAATTAAAACCGAAAGAAAAATATCTGCATATTTCAGCATCAAACAATCAAAACTTATGAAGCACGCACACTCATAGGATTAAGCGTGTTCCGGTGTTGGATACACATCAATGTCTGACACTGACGCGACGTAACATTTATTATAAGTGTCGTCTGTGTTGTGTCAAGTGTTCATATCTGTATCCATGCTTCGTAGATTAAAACAATACCTGAGAGAATCCAAGTAAACCATCAAAAGGACCATTTTTTAACATGTAATCCTCAATGTATGCTATGCATTCCTCAAAGTTCCTATACTCTGTGTTATCCTGCACACAAATAAATGAAATCTTATTTAGGCACCAACGCAAATAAACAAAGAAGATTAATATGATTAATTGTATTAATTAATATAATAACCTCATTGGATCGGAACCATTCATAATAAGGAGGATCGAAATGAATCAATGTGCGAATACTATTTTAGTATCAAAATAAATTGGGCAAACTACTATTTTAGTCTTTAAATGTATCAAAATTGTAAATATATCTCTAATGTCTCTTTTGTGTAATTAATTTTATGGACTAAATTTAATAACTAAAAACACATTTGAGGATCAAATTGACTACCTAAAAATATATTTGAGGATCAAAATGACTAATAAAAGAAACACTTGTGGATCTAATTGCAATTTCTATACATTCAAGAACGAATGTGACAACGAGATATACTTCCAAAGACCAAAATAGTGGTTTACCCAAAATAAATTTCAGCAATCGAAACGTTATCGGGATGAGTTGTTTAATAGGTCTCTTTTTTCAATATGTTTGATGGCACTGCTCAGAATTATGCAAGGAGACTATCAAATAGGATGTCTCTAAAATAAAACAATTTAGATATAATTGTATCGGAGTCCTACTACACTGTAAAATCCGTTCTAGAAAATACACCCTCAAATATGTTACTTAAACTACTCTAATATTATACTAAAACCAAAAAGACATTGATAATATGACATCTCTTAAACAACAGAGGAACAAATTTCAAATCACATACACTAATATGCTATATTATCCAATGATGGACTCTAAGTTTTTATTTTCAATTTACAAACACTAATATACTCTATGTTCCAACAATTGACATCTGGTTTTCGAACATTAATATATCTCAAGTTTCATAGCCGGCAGTGACCATATGATGGCATCCCTTGAATTGCATCAATAAAACTAAGCATAGTTCCAAGATTCTTTTCATCTGGAATAAACAAGCACCAAATTAACAAATTTTGTATAGATAAAACAAATATTCAACTAGTACATCCTAAAAAAACTCATTGTTAAAGTGCACAAAATTATCAAGTTAAGTATAGGATGCTATATGACTTACCAAGTCTTGGGATTTCGTGTCCTTTTGGGTGATGAATCAAAACAGGGTTGACAAAAGCCTCTAGCAAAATAATGCTTTCTGGCTTCAAGAAATCCTTCTCACCTTAATCACATTATATGAATGAAGTATAAGTAAGTATATTGATGACTTTTCATCAAATATAATTCTTAGAATCTAAAGGAAAAGTTGCTGAACAAAGAAATTGAAGAGTTAGTTTTTTGAAATTACCTATAATGTGAAGAGAGGGGCAATCAATTGGTTTTGAAAATGCATGGGAAGCAAGTTTAGGTCTTCCATACTTCACACCACGTAATATGGCTCCGGATATGAGAATCACAAACTTGATCTTGCTTATCTTCTCAAGTGCTACTCTCTAAAATCAATTGTAAGTTAACATCAACCACTTAGTCAAATTTAGCATTCATTATTTTATCCAAAAACATTTTATGAAACATTGGTTTTGAATAAATAGATTATGTAAATTGTAAAATTGAATACATTCATAGATTAATATAATTATGTTTGAAAGTAAAAGCTTTAAATCTCAGTTAAAAGTTATAATCTTTTCTAAAGACAAATTTTTGGTACTGAATGTGTGTTTAGTGCCCGGCACGTGTATGTCAGTGACACGACACCGGCACATGCATTTTACATTTAATTATTTCATTTTTTAAAATTATTATCAGTATTGACATGTCAACATGTTAGTGTCGTCTCATATGTTTGTGCCTTGTGACTGCTTTACAACTTACGAACACATGTAACATGTCAAAATTAATGTCATATTTCGAGAATCTCCTTTATCTCTCACAAAAAGTTAATCCAAAAGTGCTAGCAGAAGAATGAGCTAGCAAACCACCAAACACAGGGTAACAATGAGCTAGCAAACCACCAAACACAGAAAAATAGTTGGAGTCCATCAAAATTAGAAAGAGAGCTAGCAGAAGAGAGATGGTATTCTTTGTTTGTATAGACAATATTCATCAAAATACACCTGTGAGGGGCTTGAAAGACACCTTCCAACAAGTAGGAGAGGTGAGTGATGCCTACATCTAAAAAAAGAATAGAAGACATACAAGTAAGTGATTCGGTTTTATCAGGTTTGATAACTTTAGTTCAGCTGATAAAGCGATTTGAAAATTCAACGAGTCTTCGCTTAAAGGAGAACAAATCATGGTTAGCTGAGCATGGTTTGGAAAGGAAAATATGGATAGTGGTAACACCAAGAGTGATGATTGGAAGCGGGCGACAAAACAACCAGAACCTAATAATTGGACTTCCAACCTCACAGATACAAGTGTGTGTGTGTGTGTGTGCGCGCGTGCGCATAGTAAGCGTGAGAAAGAACATGTCCAGCGGAGCAGACGAGAAGAAGTTGATCAAAGAATGAATACACATTTACTAAAACCCAGTGTCAAGGGTGATACAAGGGGCCACATGAGTCAGGCGAATGTGTAATGGTGGAAAAGGAGCATGATCTTAGAGTCTAAGTTCTCACTGCACCAACAAGACTTATCAAATATAGTGAGTGAATGGCACGACAGCATTGAGAGGATCCAAGATATGGGACAATTTAAGTTTCCCGTAACTTTTTCGACCCAAGAGGAGTTGGAAATAACTAATGTTACTAACCTATTAACAACTTATTAACAAACTTCTCTCTAATAGTTCTGAAGACAAAAAATTCTACTAAAAACATTTAAAACAGGTGAAAATTAATTTTATATCTCCAGAATCCTATTTATGTTTCACAAAAAAGCGAGTAAACCAAACATTCACTAAAATGTAAATAATAAAGTAAGTTATAGTGTTTCTTTGCTAATTAGTACCTGTGCTTGCATTCCTGGCAATGCAGCTGCTAAAATAGCTCCCTGAGTGACATTAATTCTTAATCAATCAAAAACGAAAGAAAAATATCTGCATATTTTAGCATCAAACAATCAAAATTTATGAAGCACGTACACTCTTCAGATTAAGCGTGTTCCGGTGATGGACATGCGTCGGTATCTAACACCAACACGACATGATGTTTATTATAAGTGTCAATGTGTCGTGTCAAGTGTTCATGTCTGTATTTGTGCTTCATAGAACAAAACCATACCTGAGAGAATCCAAGTACACCATCAAAAGGACCATTTTTTAACATGTAATCCTCAATGTATGCTATGCATTCCTCAAAGTTACTGTACTCTGTGTAATCCTGCACAAAAATAAATAAAATATTATTGAAGCACCAACACGAATAAATGAAGAAGATTAATATGATTAATTGTCTTAATTAATATAATAACCTCATTGACTTGGAACCATTCATAATAAGGAGGATCGAAAATGCCTTCAACTTCTGATTTTCCCTGAGCTGGACATTGACCATCAAGAAAAACAAAGTCCAATTTTTGTATTACAGTTTCAGGCCAACGAGAGAATATTGATTTCTTGAGGATTTGACCGCTAGTTCTGAATCCATGGAGGCAGAGGATTCTTGGTCTCTTCTGGTTTTCCATCATGTTTTCACTTTTCTCTTCTCAATCCATCAACTCTTTCAACTCTTATTTAACTCAAATAATTTAAGCTACTCAACTTTCCATTTAACTTCAATTATTTTATTCAATAAAACTTATTTTATCATTGGTCAAAAGAAGAAAATTTATCACCACTTCATGACAGTTATTATACTCAAATATTTTATTAAAAAGTATTTATAAAACTTAAATGATACTATGAGATGGATCAAGTATCAAATGAAAGTCAAACACCAAAACTACTAATCATTAGTTGGTCAGTGATGATTGATGCTGGACTTGATAGGGAGGACAACGGTTCGATCCTCCGCAAATGTGATTGAGAGGGGCCGAAACCAAATTCATTAGCAAACAACAATAACAAACCAACACAGTGGAGATTCAAAAATTGAAATGGAAAGGGGAATTCGAAGGAGATTAAAAACACAATTTACAGTGGTGAGAGGCGGTAGCGTCCTGTAATGGCGTCGTCTGCGACTACGTAGACGAGTTGGTGGGTCGGAGGTGCCGTGTTCTGCATTCGGTGGTGAGGGAGAAGTTGGCTGAAGAAGGCATTTTTGTAATTATTATTATCAATTTAAAAGTAAAAAATTTTAGAATTTAATTTATATACACGATCAAGTATAAAGTTATTTTACACATGCGTCAAATAATATAAATTTTGGACAGTAAAGTTTTGAAAATGACATAAAAACTTTTACATTTATCAATAATGGCTCCAAACTCCATATTGCTTCTAGCCTTTCCTCCAACACACTGTTGTACTGTTGTAGCCAATTGAGAGCTTCCAATAATGCTACTGCTTCAGCTTCTTTAACCTCCGGTTTGCCTTCAAATTTCTTCATATAGGCACGTATGACTTTGCCTTCTGCATCTCTCAAACAAGCTCCAATGCAGTACTGGTTAGCTTCCTCATAGCACGCCGCGTCGACATTACATTTAAGTGTTCCTGGTTGTGGTTTGCACCAGTGTAGTTCAGTCTCATGTACAGCCGGACTTCGGTGTGTTGTTCTCATATTTGTCGCTTTCAACCAGTCGTTAAGTGACTCCGTAGCACTTCTACTAACTTCAAAATTCGTCGGTAATTTATCGTTCCAACACTTTTGAATAGTATAAGTAACGTTATACTATTCAATAATAACATTTTAATTAATTAAAAGTTTGTATTATATGATTCGAGCTCCACTGATATTTTTGGAGGGAGGTAAAGTAAATGTCCTTTGTAAGTGCTCTTTAAGCCCTAAGGTCTTCCCTGCCTTGTCTCATTTGCCTTGTCTCATTAGCTTCTCAAGAGTCAAAACTCAACACATCAAAATTAGGTGGTGCTCTCAAGTTGGACGTCTATTTCCATAGGCAACAACAAATTTCACTATGAAATATGAACAATCTCACTCTCTCATTTCTAACTGTTTCCTCTATCATTTCTAACTGTTTCAAGTACATAGGGCTTTCTCTACCCATATGAAAAATAAAACACAAAGTTCACTGCTCCACTAACCCATGTAGGTATTACAATTAGTGCTAAAGTTTCATGAGAATTACTTTTGCCACCCTACTGTCTTCCTCGCATGCCCTACGTACGAAATTATCAAAATACCCCCATCCGATATTTAGGTAGCGGACACCCTCCAAAAACACCATACCTTTATAACGTCCGCTACTTAAGTAGCAGAAGGGTAAAATGGGAAAGGCGTAGAGCGCGCGAGTAACCGGTAGTAAAAGTAAATCTCAAGTTTCATAGCCGGCAGTGACCATATGATGGCGTCCCTTGAATTGTGTCAATAAAACTAAGCATAGTTCCAAGATTCTTTTCATCTGGAATAAACAAGCACCAAATTAACAAATTTTGGATAGATATAACAAATATTCAAATGCACCCTAAAAAAATTCATTGTTAAAAGTGCAAAAAATTATCGATTAAGTAAAGGGTGCTATATAACTTACCAAGTCTTGGGATTTCATGTCCTTTTGGGTGATGAATCAAAACAGGGTTGACAAAAGCCTCTAGCAGAATAATGCTTTCTGGCTTCAAGAAATCCTTCTCACCTTAAACGCATTATATGAATGAAGTATAAGTATATTAATAAGTACAAGGGTGCTGCTATATACAACTAACACATTGCATCACGAATGTCCTGAATATACACATGTTTTATTTTTATAGGTTGGTCAAATTTTCAAGTGACTGACTAACAGAAATCATGGAGAAACGTGGTGAAATTGGCCAACGATATTAGTTCGCTGTTTTTTCACAAAGCTATTTCTCGGGATAAAAAGTATTTTCCTAAGTACAATACTGCACTATAAATAACAATAGAAGATGTAAATATGAAGTCCAGATATTTTTTAAATAACAATAGTATCTATATCATAATTATTTTTTAAATATTTTATCTGATACATATGAGATAATTCACATATAGACAGTAATACATATCTTAGCTGTATCATATTTTGAATTTCAAAATTTTTATGTATCTGCATATCTGTATCTTAACACATCCGCATGCGTAGTATGTATCCATGCGTAAAGGAAAAGTTGCAGAACAAAGAAATTGAAGAGTTAGTTTTTTGAAATTACCTATAATGTGAAGAGAGGGGCAATCAATTGGTTTTGAAAATGCATGGGAAGCAAGTTTAGGTGTTCCATACTTCATCCCACGAAATATGGCTCCTGATATGAGAATCACGAACTTGATCTTGCTTATCTTCTCAAGTGCTACTCTCTAAAATCAATTGTAATTTAACATCAACCACTAGTCAAATTTAGATTAATAATCATGTTTCAAAGTAAAAACTTCAAATCTCAGTTAAAAGTTATAATCTTTTCTAAGGACAAAAATTTCGCATTGAACGTGTGTTTAATGTCTGACACGTGCATGTCACTGACACAAAAATTTCGCAGTACTACTGGTACATGGTTTTACATTTAATTATTTCATAGTTAAAAAATATTATCAACATCGACATGTCAACATTTTAGTGTCGTGTCAGATGTTTGTGCTTGTGAGTGATTTGCAACTTAAGAACACCTGAAACATGTCAAAATTAATTTCATATTTCGAGAATAGGGATGAAGGGTCAACTTATTGATTCAAAAAGAAAATGTTTAAGCTTGGTTCTATGCATCAGAACCAAAAAGAGAAAATACTCTTGTGGGGATGCATAGTAACAGAACTATGCTAAACATCATGCATAGGTAGGTGTGAAAGGTGTGAGAGTGATCTGAGAAGGCAGAAAAAGACAGTGAAATGGAGTACAAGAAGTGTGAAATCTGGAAATAAGCTTGATGCACAAAACAGAAAATAGGAGCAGCAATGAGCTCAACAGAGCTTGTGCTCAGGATAGGCGCAAAAGTGAAGCTAAAAATGTATTGATCACAAATCTGAAACTTACAACAAAATTAAAAATCCTTGTATAGATGATGTGATACACTAATGATCAACTAAAAACCAATGTAACTAACTCCTAACAAATTAGTTAGTTAAGGAAACTAACTTGTTTCACAAGCAACTGACGTGTCCTTCATTTCGCTATCATTAACAAGGAGCAACAAAGAGAATTCACACAGTTTGAACATGAGAACAGACAAACTAGTACGATGGTACGTGTCGTAGAGTGAGCATGGACGCTTCTGAAATCAGAAAGGGAGGGGAAATGAGAGCCATTGGAAAAGGTTGGTCTCCAAAAAGAGCAATTATGGTGGATAACATGCCACCCAATTGGCAAACCAGGGAAACAATGAGCTAGCAAACCACCAAACACAGAAAAATAATTGGAGCCTGCCGAAATTAGAAAGAGAGCAAGTAGAAGAGAGATGGTATTCTTTGTTTGTGTAGAAAATATTCATCCCAATACACCTGTGATGTGAGGGACTTGAAAGACACGTTCCAACATGTAGGAGAGTTGAGTGATGCTTACATCTCAAAAAATAATAGAAGACATACGAGTAACTGATTCGGTTTTATCAGGTTTGATAACTTTAGTTCAGCTGATAAAGCGATTTGAAGATTTCATGAGTCTTTGCTTAAAGGAGAAAAGATCATGGTTAGCTGAGCATGGTCTGGAAAGGAAAATGTGGATAGTGGTAACACCAAGAGTGATGATTGGAAGCGGGCGACAAAACAACCAGAACCTAATAGGACTTCCAACCTCACGGATACAAGTGTGTGTATGTGTGCGCGCGCGCGCGCATAGTAAGCGTGAGAAAAAACTTGTCCAGCGGAGCAGACGAGAGAAAAAGTTGATCAACGAGTGAATACACATTTACAAAACGCAATGTCAAGGGTGATACAAGGCCACACGTGTCAGTAGAATGTGTCATGGTTGAAAAGGAGCATGATCTTAGAGTCTAAGTTCTCACTGCAGCAACAAGACTTATCAAATATAGTGAGTGAATGGCACGGCAACATTGACAGGATCCGAGATATGGGGCAATTCCAAGTTTCTCATAACTTTTTCGAACCAAGAGGAGTTGGAAATAACTAATCTTACTAACTCTTAATTACCTATTAACAACATATTAACAAACTCGTCTCTGATAATTCCAAAGACAAAAACAATTCTACTAAAAACATTTGAAACATGTGAAAATTAATTTTATATCTCCATAATCCTCTTTATGTTTCACAAAAGAGCAATTAATCCAAACATGCACTAAAATGTAAATAATAAAGTAAGTTAGGGTGTTGCTTTTCTAATTAGTACCTGTGCTTGCATTCCTGGCAATACAGCTGCCAACATAGCTCCCTGAGTGACATTAATTCTTAATCAATCAAAAACGAAAGAAAAATATCTGCATATTTCAGCAACAAACAATCAAAACTTATGAAGCATGCAAACTCTTCGAATTAGTGTCTTACACCAACACCGACCTTTTTTTTGAGACACCGACCTTTATGATTACAATGAATTAAGTTATTTTTTAAAATTACTATCGGTGCCGACGAATCAGTGTTTATGTCGTGTCTAGTGTCAGTGTCTTTATCCGTGCTTCATAAATCAAAACCATACCTGAGAGAATCCAAGAACACCATCAAAAGGACCATTTTTTAGCATGTAATCCTCAATGTATTCTATGCATTCCTCGAAGTTCCTATACTCTGTGTAATCCTGCACACAAATAAATGAAATCTTATTTATGCACCGCAACAAATAAATGAAGAAGATTAATATGATTATTTGTATTAATTAATATAATAACCTCATTGGATTGGAACCATTCATAATAAGGAGGATCGAAAATGCCTTCAACTTGTGATTTTCCCCGAGCTGGACATTGACCATCAAGAAAAACAAGGTCCAATTTTTGTGTTACGGTTTCAGGCCAACGTGAGAATATTGATTTCTTGAGGATTTGACCACTTGTTCTGTATCCATGGAGGCAGAGGATTCTTGGTCTCTTCTGGTTTTCCATTGTGTTTTCAATCTTTTTTTTTTTTTTTTTTTGTGAAACTTTCAATTCATTTAACTCAAATAATTTAAGATACTCAATCTTCCCTTTAAATTCAATTATTTTAGTTAGTAAAATTTATTTTATCATCGGTAAAAAAAAAAAAGTTTATCTTGAATTCATGGGTGTTTGACTTCAATTAATTTTTTTTCACCACTATCTGGCCCACTGGACCGCCTAATCTGGTATTAAGTGGTTTTATTCCCCTCTCGATTGTAGTTGCGGGGATCGAATCATGGTTCTCCCTATAAAATCCAACGTCGATCACCACTATATCAACTAACGATTGGTTGACTTGAATTATGATACTCAAATATTTTATTAAAAAGTATTTATAAAACATAAATGATAGTTGCTATGAGATGGATCTAGGATCAAATGAAAGTCAAACACCAAAACTACTTATAGTAACGTAGTTGATTGTTGAGTTAAGTATATTCAAACAAGAAAAAAAATAGCAATAAAAATGTGAGGGCCCTTGAATAAAATGAAAATAGACAATGACAATGAGGTGTGTTCTCTAATAACAGCAGCAAAGAGCACCTGGTACACACACATCAGAAGCCAAAAAAACAGCAGCAAAACACACACCAGATGGCAGCCACCAGAGGAGCCTGGACTGCCGATGACACACAACCCTCTCCAACTGCCGCGTCTAAAATTCAGGAAATTAACCGAAGACAAAGTCAGGATCCCGACACCATTCATAGGACAAACATATTGGGATCTTATGGCGACTCAAACCCCACCGCCAAGATAAGAGTTTTATATCATCTACCACCTTCCCCGGATCTTTCACCCCGTTAGAGAAAATAACATCATTTCTCGATTTCAAATCATCCACTCCGTAGTATGCAAAATCAACGCAAAACCTCTCCTGACTTTTTCAAATATTATTAAACACACGCAGCTCTTGCCCACTAAAAGCCGAAACCAGAGAAAAAACACTTCCAAGAAACTAATACACCGACCGTGCCATAAACCTCCCTCCATCTTCTAAAGCCCACTGCCAATCTTCTTCGACATTCGATAACACCAACACCGGAAGCACTGCCAATAGACCACCAAACATGTCTTTTTCCCACGCAAACAACCTCCGCCTCCACCCCCACTCCCACCGGCGCACACCATCCCTCTCCACCCACATATTACTTACCATCAAATTTTGTTGCAAAGAAATAGAGAAAAGGACGGGAACTGAACACAGAGAGGGAGATTTCCCAACCAACAGTCCTTCCAAAACCTTGTTGAGTTCCCATTTCCCACTCTACAGCTAACATTTTGAGCAAACCAACTTCCCTATTCCCCTGAATCAATACCGCAAATATCTCTCCACCACTAAGAGGCTCGACTCAGAATACCACAACCAATCCAATGCACATTAAGCCGAGCACTTGCACCATATTTTGCAACCAAAACCTCTTTCCACAAAGCATTTTCATTTTGAAGCAACCTCCATCTCCATCATTTAATGAGGAGACTTAGGTTAACCTTCCCAACATCCCTCACCCCTAGTCCCCCTTGACTTATAGGCTTACAAACCTCTTTCCAACTCACCCAACTAATCTTCCTACCTCCCTTAACATCATCCCACAAGAATTCTCTTTGGATTCTAATAATTTTCCTTGTAACCACTGCCAGCAACTTCATGAAGGATAAGTAGAAAATAGGAATTGCGTTTAGAACCGAATTAATTAACACAATCCGGCTGCCAAGACTAACATTTATTGAAGTTATATATTGGAGTTTACTATTAAAAGAAGTTATATTGATTGTCAAAATTTGTGGACCGTTGGATGTGTGTTCATATATAAAAGATACATAACGTTACACCACTTAATAAAATTTTAACGAATATAAATTTTACAAAATCTATCGTTAAATTAAAAGTTTGTAATATATAGATTGTTTAGGTAAAATTTTACACAAATCTAATACATTATGTCCTTGACTGGGTTAAGGACCACGACTTCGCACCTTCTAAATTTGTACCGTATTCATCATTCTTTGGCCCCAACAGTCAGAAGCAACCAAGACTCACGTGATCCGGCACAAATACGAAATACATATGTTACTGGTCTGTCCAAATCAATCCCCAATCCCCCCCACCCCCCGGCACAATTTCTATCTCATTAACTCTACTTAAGTGTTAGAATATTTGCAGGTACTACCCCCATCCTATGGAGGAGAAGTGTTGTCGAACTCGTTCCACAACTCAACTAACCTCTTCGGATCACATCCCTTAAGTATTCATATGATACACAACAATACAATACAACTTTTACAATGTACCAAAGCAAGTTTAATTATATGACATTTCTCTGTGATTCACTATCACCACTGTGACAAAATAAGCTATAAATAGGACATCTCAATTTTTGACGTGGAAATCCTCTCAATGTGAGAGAATAAAAAACTATAGAAAGAAGAAGAGGAAGAAGAAAACAACATGACTCAATGTAATAATTTGATAAATGCGGGAAATTAACAACTAACTGCAACTGCGATCACTAACTAACAAGTAGCTAACATCTTATGATAGCTACTTATATCAGATTCATCTTTATAGCTTGTCAAGACTCAAAACACATCAAAATTAGGTGGTGCTCTCAAGTTGGACTATTTCCATAGCAACAACAAATTTCACTATGAAATATGAACAATCTCACTCTCTCATTTCTAATTGTTTCCTCTATCATTCAGTGAGACTTAGACCCCCTATGTATATATTCAACATAGATAATAGCTTTAAGTCTATAACACACTAAAGACATTTTCCCACAAAATTGTTGTATATATTAAATGAAGTTTCATAGTCTCATAGAAAGGGAACAAAAAATCTACTTGAAAATTCAATTCTTGCTGTGACCATCTGAATCTGATAGCATTCCTTGGATTTTGTCAATAAAACCAAGCATAGTTGCAAGGCTCTTTTCATCTGGAACAAAAAATCACCAAATAAATTTTGCATACACAAAACAAATATTAAAAATTGTTCAAGTAACATCAATTGTTAATGTGCACATAAATATCAATTGAAGTAAGGAATGCTATATAACTTACCAAGTCTTGGTATTGTATGCCCTTTTGGGTGATTGATCACAACAGGATCAACAAAAGCCTTTTGCAAAATAATGCTTTCTGGCTTCATAAAATCTGCCTCGCCTTAATCACATATATGAATGAAGTATATTGGTAAGTATAATGTGCACTAAATAATAATTGATTGAAACAAAGTTAGAAGAAATTGTTTATTGAAACTACCTATAATGTGAAGAGATGGACAATTAATTGGTTCTGAAAATGCATTGGAAGCTAGTTTAGGTGTTCCATACTTCATTCCACCAAACATGGCTCCTGATATCAGAATCAGGAACTTGATCTTGTTTATCTTTTGAAGTGCTAGTCCCTAAAATCATCATCATCATCATCAGTTCAATGTTCATTCAAATCAATTGTAACTTAACATTAATATCTTAGATAAGTTTATCATTCATTATTTTACTAAAAGAGTATTTTGTAATTTCTGATAACGGATGGAAAAATGGTCAGCTTGTTGATTCAAAAAGAGTATGTGTGTGTTCGGTTCTGCAGTAACGAAAATTGATTTTGAATGAATGTAGTTTATGTGCGTGTTCGCATTCATGTAGATTGCCGTCTACATGTATTTTGTTAGAGCATCAACCCTAGTTCAAAAGGATAAAAATACAGAAATCACAAATAATAAACACAAGATGTTTGGTAACAGAATTCGGCTTATTATGCTTATATCTCTAACTGCAGTTCCTTTCTATTATTTCAAGTTTGGGACGCAAGAAAATCTGTCACCGACGTCAAACCAAACATAGGCTATAGTTATAGATTAATAATCATATTCATGTTTAAAGGTAGTTTTAAATTCAAGTTTTAGATTAGACTTTATTTTGGACACAAAATTATTTCTGCTCAAGAACATGTAAAACATGTCAAAGTTAATTTCATATTTCTAGAACACCCTTGTATCTTTCACAAAAAAGTGAATCCAAAGTCCAAACATGCACTTTTTATAAAAAAAAAAAATCAATATCCGATCCAAGGACCGACTAATCTGAGGGGTTCAATCCCACTGTTCACTTGCGGAGACCCATTTAAAACCAGAGCAAAACTCTCTATGGGCTAGGCCACTAAAATTGACACCAGGGTAATCAGCAGCGGAACTAGGGGGTGGCTGAGGTGGGCCACGACCCACCCCCACCCAAAAAAATAATATTTTTATAAGTATAGAGTATTAGTTTAAGTGTATTATTAATGATTTTAATTTTTTTGGTATATATATTAGTACAAATATTAATGAAAATATTAGTTTAGAGTTTATTATCGATAATTGTAAGTCACTCGGTACACATATTAGTTTAAGTACAAGTGAAAATATTAGTTCGTAAACTATATATAAACTAGTAAGCTATAAGCTCATGAAAAAATGTTACCAATTTTTTTTCCAATACAAACTTATAAATTATAAGCCATAAATTTTTTAGTGGCCCACCTAGTAAATTTTTCCGGGTTCCACCACCGGGGGTAATCGAACCTGACACCAAAGGTCTAAGCCAACACCACCACTACGTCAACCCAATGGGTTAACATGCACTAAAATGTACTAGTAAATTAAAGTAAGATATAGGGTTTCTTTGTTAATTAGTACCTGTTCTTGCATTCCTGGCATTGCAGCCGCTAAAAATGCACCCTGAGTGACATAAATTCATAATAACAAATCAAAACCAAAAAAAAAAACAAAAAAATTGCATTTTTCATCATCCAAATAATCAAAAACATACCTGAGAGAATCCAAGAACACCATCAAAAGGACCATTTTTTAGCATATAATCTTCAATGTATACTAAGCATTCATCAAAGTTCTTATACTCAGTGAAATCCTACACACAAATAAATAAAATACCATACAATTATTTAATCACCAACATGAATAAATGAAGAAGATTAAGATTAATTGTATTAATATTAATAACCTGATTGGCTTGGAACCATTCATAATAAGGAGGATCAAAAATGCCTTCAACATCTGATTTTCCTTGTGCTGGAAATTGACCATCGAGGAAAACGAGGTCCAATTTTTGTTTTACAGATTCAGGCCAACGTAAGACTTGTTTTTTGAGGATTTGTCCACTGGTCCTGAATCCATGGAGACAGAGGAATCTGGGTTTGTTTTGGATTTGTTTTTCCATGATGTTGTCACTTGCTTCATAGTAGTCAGTGTTGGATTTTATTTTATTGACTCTACCTACCACCATAACATAATCATGACACGTCACACGTAAACTTTATAACCAAAAATATAAGTAAAATTGGATTTTTTTTAGATTTATTAAATAACAAATCTATTTGGTCTGTATTATAGTTCAGATACATGTCAATGAATCTAAAAAGTTTATTTTTTCTTATATTTGTGGTCGGAAGAACCATTTGTTAGGTTCATTGTATACCTAAAGTATTTTTTAAATTCATTGTATATTTAGTGCATCTTATTTATAATATAGACCAGATACATTAGATATACAATAAACCTAACAAATGCATTTTTGCTTATAAAATATTACGAAAAAAGTATATTTTATTTTTATTTTTGAAAGTCAAAACATGGCAAATATTTCAACTGTATTAATATCCTAAATAAAGTTGAGTCAAGAAAATGAATATGTTTAACCAAAATACAATATGGCAAATCTCTTATTGATTCCCTTGCGTTTCTTTTTCTAAAAAATATTTTTGCATAGAATTAAAAGGGTAAACTTATCTAATTTTTTTTTTTTTGTATTCAAACTTATCTAATCTTAGTATAATAATCTTTTTACATTTAAATGCCAAACATTGCTTTGAGTAGAGGTGTATATGGATTGGGCAAATCCGATTGACCCGGTCAAACCCACCCAATCCAACTCAAAAAAGTGGGTTGGGTCAAGCAAGTGGGTGAATATCGATTTTAAAAATGAAAAACCCATAAAAAAAGTTGGGTTACGGGTAAAACCGGATCCAACCCAAAAAAACCTACTTACCCACTAGTGCTATGTTTTTTGAAATATTTTTTATGAAAATACTAAAGATTTTTCCATTTGAACATTAAATATTTTTATATTGAAAATAAGTTATACTATTTTTTAAGAAAATAGAAAGATTGAATAATTTTTATAAATAAATATGATAATTTATCGCACTATTTAAAAAATAAAATGAAAAGCTTGAATAATTTTCATAAACATATATTATAATTCATCATTTAGTCATTTGATATTAAAAAAACAAAAAACAAAAAAAAATTGGGTAGCAAACTATCTAACCCGTAAATTAGTGGGTTTACATGAAAAATAGGTGATTATTTTTTATAGTGAAAAAAGTTACACTATTTTTCAAGAAAATACAATGGTTGAGTTATTTTTATGAAAAAAAAAATGATGATTCGACATTTAAATATTTAATATAAAAAATAATTTGGGTAACGCACTACCCAACCCGGCCCAATGTTTATAACGGGTGGTTATTTTCCTCGACCCAATCTGGAGTATCCTATGTGATTCGGGTTTTGGTTTTGATCAAACACAACCCAATCCGGTCCACGTACACTCCTAGCTTTGAGGCGACTATTAGAAGACTAACTTCTCAGTCTGTACAAATTCTTCTCGGTAGTACATAAACTTCTTATCGTATATTTTTTTTTATAAGCTTCTTATCGTATATGTAAATGAGGTAGTTGAATTCAGTGTTCATTTCAATTCCACATGTGGCCATTTTTTTTAAACGAAATGTATCATCCACGCGTAATTGCATAGAGTAATCTTATTGAGTTAACTGAGATCCATTTAGGGGATTGACCTCTCTCAACAAATGTTTCTCCATACACACCGACCGATAATCAAATCCATGACCAAATAGTTAAAGAACTCAAGTATCTACCACTTATGCCACACTATATTGGTTCATATGTGGCCATTTACGAGAGTGAATGTCGCTTCTTTGAATCAATGTTGGAGGCTAATAAGGAAAATTGGTCTTGTATTGAAGTATCACGTGATTCACGTAGCTAATGTTTTTAGAAAGTTAATCACAATACTCCCTCTGGTCATTATTATAAGCAAATTTTACTTGTTGGGTACATTGGAAAAGTGATGTATGTAGTCCATATTATGAACCAAATACATCACTTTTTCAACATACCAAAAAAGTCAAATTTAATTTGCTTATAATAGTGATCGGAGGGAGTATATGTTTTTGGTGTTTGGTCATTCTTAACTTTTTTTAAATTAGGTAGAAATTTCGCTCTTAAGGTGAATAAGTAGGATGTCTGATGTTCGAACTTCAACCTGTACATATATAATGTAATGCCCCAAACAATTGAGTTAAGCTCAAAGAAACCATACTTAATCTTATTTATTGGACTGACTTTTGAAGTGGGATACAAATTTATTTAATATGGTGTGAGAGCAGAGCGGGTTAAAATTGACAATAGGAAAATTAGACTCATGATTTAAGTTTAGCGTGATGATAGATATAGAAGTTCTATAGTTTAATGTGATTGTCGGTATTGAAGTTATATTGAAGTTTTATATATCGACAAACAGAAATGATTTATGAACACAACTTTTAGACTCAAACCGGACAAATATACACCTTTTTTTTATTTTAAATAATATAATGTTCCTTTTATATTTGCGTGCACCCTCATTTCCTCTTATATTTATACGATTTCAAATACATATTGGCTAAATTTGTGCTCAAATAACATGTTTGACAAAGTTTTGAACATCTTCATCTATTTAATTAGGTTTTGGGAGTGAGATTCATTTAAATTTCTTCTATATTATTGGCAATGCTACTTTTATTAAAGCATGAATGTGAGTAAAAAATCTTACATTTAATAAAATATAAAAAATATAAGTGTGTTTTTTCTTTTGCATTTTTTATTTTAAAATTGATAGAGGGCCAGAGGGGGGAGTACTAATAGAGAATAGAGATGTTAATAATGGATATCCGCATACACGGATGATATTCATTTGTTATTTATTTCGTTGGGTAAAAATACTATTTGTGTTCCGTAAAAAAAAAATAAAACTATTTGTGTTGTCCACATCTGCATGACAGCATGAGTATCGTAGTCGAATATTTAGCAAATTTTAAAATATTTGAAGGTAGTATATGTTACTAGTAATTTTTTATTTTTTTTTACAAATTGTCAGTAGTTTGTTAGTTTTAGGCCTTATCTGTGTCTTGGGCCTTGTGCTTGTTAGCCCATTGTACTGAATTTGTGTAAGATGTTTTCTCTCCCGACACCCCGTAATTTTTTTATATCCCCAATATTTCAATTTTGCCCTTTCAGAAAAATTTAGTTTGCAAAAATCGAATTTTTCCTAGTGCAAATTCAAAGTAAATTTTGGTTTTTAGAAACCGAAATTTATTTTCAAGGCAAAAAAAACTCCGTTTTCTACAAACCGAAGTTTTTTCAATGGCAAAATTGGAAATTCAAGGGGTATGGAAGAAACACGGGAGGTCGGGAGAGAAAACATCTTGTGTAATACCTATAAGTAGGTATTGTGGTGTGTGAATAACAATTGAGGAACCTTCTTTACACAACAAGTTGTATCTAGAGTCTAAGATCTCGGGCATTTCCTAAACAAATGATAAATATATTTTTTGAATAAAAAAAATGATAAAATCGAAAAACATTGTAACTGCACAAATAAATACTAACAAATATGCTTGTTTGAAAAGAAAAAAAAATGCTAATTCTGTAAGAAGAAGAAAAAAAAATGCATTTAATGAATTGGTCCAAGTGATAAGGATCTTAATCTCCATAAATATGTGGTCAGGAGTTCGATTCTTGACTCATGCGTATAGAGGAATTTTGGTTGGAAGGGAATAACCCACCTTATATACCTACAAGTTTCCCAACGGAGATTAGTCATCGCTAAAAGCGGAGAAAACTTCGTACCAATATCATGGTAACAAAAAAAAAATTGCATTCACCAAATCTCAAAAAAGAAAAAAGAAAAATAGATTCACGAAGAAAGCAAATAAAGATTAAAAAAGACGTGAAATAATAGAATAAAATAAATCATCAAAATGTTGCCGATGGAATTTGAAGGCTGGAACACGATAAGCTCCCTATACTTTAAAAAGTTCATTAAAAGTTCCTTAATTCTTAATTTTATACGTTAAATATAAGTTTTTTTATTTTTTTCTAAGAAGCTAAAATGAGATAAATTAACAAACAGCCTTCTCAGCATAAGGTGTGCCAAAGTAGACTACAAAAGATTATAACAAGTCACAGAAAGAAAGTCAATCAAATCATACAAGACCCAAACATAATAAAGGACTAAACCACCATCTATAAGCTTTTTTTTATTAAGAACTTTTAGAAATGATTGTTTGGCCTACTTTTCTCTGAAGGAGAAGAAAACTCTAAAATAAATGAGTTATATTTTTTTACATGAATTAAGGATTAATAGGTTAATATTCGGACTTTGGCTAAAATGAAAGAGTTAGACAAGTGGTGCATGATGTACCACTTGTCAATAACTCTATGACGAATACGAATTTTACAAAATCCACACAATTTTATTCGAACCTTTGCTTGGACAGCTGACTTCAACCCTCACATTGTGCAACACACCATCGCTCAAACATGGATACGCATTCATGGTCTTGCTCGTGAATATTGGTGACCCAAAATATTGTTCGAAATTGCAGGGGCTGTAGGCATTTCTTTGGCACTTGATGAGACAACTATGAAGAGAACTTTCAATCATTTTGCCAAAGTTTTAATTGAGGTTGATATTAATTTTGATCTATGCGAAAGAAGTCTTGTTGAAATGAATGATTTTGATTTTTATGTGGACGTTGAGTATGAGAAGCTTTCCCTTTTTTGTAACTCATGTCAAATTATTGGACATTCTATTAAGAATTGCAAGTATCAGACTCTTAAAGCTACTATAAGTTCTACAACTATGAACAAACACAAATCGTGACCTATTGTTAATACTTCAAAATTCAAATGTTGAGAAGCCGCTTGAAGGTTTAGTCCCAAATATTGTTGCATATTGTAGTAAAATTGTTGTAGACCATCTTGTTGATGACATCATAAGGTCTAAAGAGGTCATGACTTCTATTATTGTGGGAGACGTCTTAATCATGAGAAATATATTCCTTTTATTTTTGTTGAAGTAATTCCTGTTTGTGTTCAAGATACCTCATCTTTGAGTGACATGATTTCCCCTATTGTTGGAGATGTCATGAATCTTGAGAATAAAGTGTTTGGTGAAGAGCACGAGGAAGAGGAAGTGGTAGCAGACTCAATTCCTTTGGAAAACCAGGATACGTCCATAGCGGTGCCATAATCTAATTTGTCAAACTTTAGTGCAAATGTTATTCATGACATGTAAGTTTTAGGTCCGGTCCCGAGTTTTTAGAGGTCACATGCAAATTTTAAAAGTTGCCTCTTATAATAAAAAATAAATACAATTTTAAAAAAAATCATTATCAATTTTAAATTGCAAATAACATAAAAAATAATCGTTCTTATAATTAACACAAAAAAAGATTCATATTCTATCAATAACAATAAAATACATTCCAATTGGGCTGTAAAAAAAAACAGTATTTTTTTATTGTCACTTGGGCCTGGCAATTGGGTTGCAGTAATATATTAAGTTTTACACCCCTAATGTTACTAATACTACTACCCCATAATTTTTTTAGGCCTTTAAAATTGGAGGCCTAGCGCGCTAGGGCACCCTGCACCCCCCCTCAGGGCCGCCCCTGTTTTTAGGGCTTCTAATTGCTCCTACTGCGACCCAACAAAGTATGGATTTTCTGAGTAATTTTTGGGCTAACATGTCTTAAAATGAAGAGATTACCGATTCGGTTGGAAACACAAATCAACAATTTCAATTGGTCAGCCAAAAAAAAAATAGAACAAGCAGCATAAGTGGCAACAAGCTGAGACTAGTAAAGAGTTTAAGGTAAGTGCTTTCAACTGTTAGTTAATTGGAGGGAAGTTATTCCTCCTACATTTATCAAGTTTTTTTATATTTTTATATTTTATTTTCTGTTTTTTTTTCGAGAATTTTGGTTATGTCTTCCCTCTTTTTATATATATTTTTTTTTATTTCTATTAATATTTTAAGGTTTTTTTTTACTAAATATTTTAAGGTATTGTAGAAGGTGATTCCTCTGCACCCATGATTTACGGTTTTTTTTTTAAAAAACTTTAAAATTATAGGACTAAAGATTATGAACAACTTATTCACCCTCAGAACTAGGTTTAGAGTAAAATTTCAGCCCATTCAACCACCTAGACACCTTGTTCACTTCAGCCCCTACTCTTGGTGTATTATATTATATTATTTAATTTATTTTTTTCCCTAATAATCCAGTTTCCTCTGTAATACATACCAGTGCAGTGTGTTGTTGGTTACATTAATCACCACAACTGTAGCTGGCCTAATCACAAGATGTTTGTGCTTTAACCCATGATCATTGAAACTGGACTTGTTAACTCCACATTTCTCCTTTCCACATTTTACAACGAATCGGACAAACATAAAGAATTTCAAAAATCCAGCCAAACTTACATTATTATAAGATCTTCAATAATTGCCAGCTTTTGCCAGCTCCTATTCATCATTAAAATTTAATTTTCAGAAGAAGAAAAAACCACAATAGTTATTTTCTCACATGGACATCTATCACAACGTGTCTTGTTGTCACATTTGAGAGGTATGTGTTAACAAAAATTAATAAATTTTTATAGGCAAAATGTTTATTCGTCATTAAATTCTAATTTCAAGTTATAATCTATTTTATAGGCAAAATATTTCATTCTACTTTATTAAAATTGAGTTTGAGATGTATACACTAAATTAATTACCTTATCCCAAAGGAAAATCAAGTATACACTAAATTAATTTACTCTTGATCATCATGTTCACAATAGCATTGTAATACGACAACAAAACATGCACCCACCATATGTACAATAGTAATTTCTCCTAAAGTATTAGATTATATATATATTTCATATGGTTGAATTGGATGATGAACATATAACATGTTAGTTGTTTTCCACTAGCAACTGTTAATTTAAATATTATTTGTCTCTTTCTTTCCCCAATATTATAATAACATAAATAATCCAATTTGTTGATAAAAAAATGCAAACCACCTAATAAAATGATGTGACGATTAAAATTGTGAGAAAAGGTCAAATTTTCAAAATAAAGAAGAGGACTTTTACATTTGCCGGAAAGTTAGTATTTCACGAAAGGGTAATCATTATTTATTATTCATATAATAACAATAATATGACTGATGTTACGAGTTTAATTTTTATTTTATCCTAGATTAACATTCTTTTCATATACATAACAAAAGAAAAGATCATATTATATCATACCAAATGAAAAAAAAAAAGTCATACTATTGAGTTGGGAACAACTTGAGCTTAACTTTCAAGTCAGGTGGTTCGTCACCTATGCGCGCATAATTTTAATTAACATTTTTTCATTCTTTTAATCTAATACTTAACGTAAATCTTGTCGTTTTTTGTCCCTGTGAATATGATCCAAATAGTAGAGATATTGTATGTAAAATGTAGGAATTCACTACTTATTCATCTTAACCGTAAAATTATAGTCATTAGGCTATGACAAAAAAAAATTGACGTATTTCTCGAATTGTCAACTATATTTTAATTTGTTTGTAAAAATAAATTAATTTTTTGACCAAAAATAAAAAAAAAATCATATATGTAAAATTATATAATGTTTTTTTTTACTAATCATAATGAAGTAAAACGCCACTTCTCAAGAATGTTAATTTGTATATTATATTTACTACATTTGTTTATGCAAAAATCTTTGTATGATTTTTGGACATGTACTAAATGTTTATAATTTTATTTTACTTGTACTTCAAGTTAACCCGACCAATCCTACGTTTACCCTAATACCCTAATATGAGTTAAAGTAGCACACCATGTAATTATTTTGAGTGTATTATGCATGTTTATGGTAATACTCTTATACAAATACTCCCTCCGGTTCTAAATATAAGAGAAAGTTTACTTTTTAAATTCATTAAGAATCTAATGTATTTAGTCCATATTATGAATCAAATGCATTATATTTTTAATGAATCTAAAAAATAGACTTTCTCTTATATTTAGAACCGAAGGGAGGGAGTATAAAATTTTGGTCTGGTCAAAATTAACTACTCATACTAAAATAGAGTTGTCATGGCCGGCTAAAGGATAAAACTACTAAAGTTCTTGTTTTCGGCCTCTCCTTCCTCGACTCAGAAATACTGAAATCCATCCACCACTTGATCAATTGTCTTTTTTTCAAGTTGGGTCGAGTATAAACTCAATTCTTTTTAATGTCACTCGAATTGATCCAACTTTCTCAAATCTAGGTTCGGTACTAAAAAAGAAGGGAGTGTCACAAAGGTGTGGCTCTATAGACAAGGGCAACATGACAATGAGAGTACTAATCCAAACATAAACCAATATAAAGGCTTGTCTACATCATCCTCCATCATAAACCTTTTAACACCTATGGGTCAACAATATTAGGAAGACTTGATGAACATGGGGAGGAAGATACGCAAAGGAATTTGTGATTGACGATGTTGATTCACTACTAGAAATAATTATTGAACAAAATTTGTAATGAAAAAAAATAAAATTAAGTCACACTTTGTATTTCTGTATCACAAAATTTTGTGACAAACTTAAGGATAAATTACACGTTCTAACTATCTACGTACATTGATCTCTTGATTTTTTTTTTAATAAATCTATCTATATATATAAATCCTAGATAGTTGTGGAATTGCATATCTAAACCCTAATCCACAAACCAATGAAAACCTTTCATTTAGCCACATCATCCACTTACATCCATTTAATGTGGGGTACTAATTGTTGTTATTATTATTATTATTATTATTATTATTATTATTATTATTTTGGGTTATTATTCATTTTAAATTTTTTTGTTCATTTTATTATTTTGTGTATTTTATTGTCTTTTTTTTCAAAAAAGTTAATGTTTTTGCTAATAATCTTTTGCCCAATTTTTATAAATATAAGGAGTTGGTCGATTGTCAGGACTACTTTCTAATGTTAGTAAAAAAAAAATAGATAAAATAAATTTTACTAATGGTTGTTATGCCCTGTATGATTTTTATCATATTCGATATTTGAGTATGAGTTAAGTTGGTTTATCTTTGCTCCAATAAGTTTCAAATTAATATAAATGTCAAATTCGATAATACAGTAGTTTTTTGTAAGAGATAATGAAGTAGTTTATCCAACTCAGAATCCTCCAATGAGATTTATAATATAAATAAAAACTTATGTTTCAACATCGATTGTTTTCCCGGGTCAATTATATGTTATCATTTCCATAGTTATTTTGAAGAATGAGTTAAAGATATTGCGATCAAATGCACAGTGTATGAGTATGACCACAAACCGTTTTCATAGCGACATGACAATTTATGGATTACCAACTTATTTTGGTAGATGCAATAAGATTCATTATAATCTTTTCGAAATGTATAAATACATCTTTAATATCTATCTTATATTTACATCATTTTATTATTATTATTATTTTGTTGTTGTTAATGTTATTATTATAATTTTCATAATACTTATTGATTCAATTTAAACGAATGATTTTTCAACATTACAATATAAAATACCGCATAATACCCGTGCATCGCACGGGTGTGGGACTAGTAAAATTTGAATTATAAGAAGAATAAAATGTACTCAACTCTTAAAAACTCTTATAATTTAAAAGAGCACAATTAATTGCTCTAATTACAAACTAGAGGTAATTTTTTTTGGTAAATTAAAGGTATCCTCTGCGCGCAACTGCAGAGACTAATCTCCTCGAGGCGACTGAGATACATTTAAGGGTTTGACCTCTCTCAACAAATGTTTCTCTATACGCACCGGCCGGAGATCGAACCCAAAACCAAATGATTAAGGGACTCAAGTATCTACCACTTGTGTCACACTATATTGCTAAACTAGAGGTAAGTTTTACTACTATAAACTAAAGATAAATTTTACGTTTTAACTATGAGTCATGTTAACATGTGCCCTTAGGTCACATGATAAGATAACTAAATATAGAAATATAGCATTTAATGTTATAAAATATTTAATGTTTAAGAAGTTGAATACACAATTTTCAAGAGAATATTTCCATATTTATCTCCTTAGCATGTGCCCTTAGGGCACAAGTTAACATTTTCCTTTAACTATCTACATTTCTCTTGGGTTTTCTAAAAAAAAAAACAAGTATTGTCTTGATGAACAAATTTAGGAATCATACATTTATGCATTTGAGATATAGATGACGTCCGTTCTTGATCCAAGAAAAATAAAATGATGTGTTGAAGACCTCACTTCATTACTAGGAACCTAATTCGTCTTAAACACACTAATGCAAAAGTATCCTAAGCTAAAGTGATATAAAAGGTGTTAGAAAAAGGAGACGTTATCTTGTCTTATGCAATATTGACAATGACAAGAACAAACACTTCAAACGTTTGCTAGAACATGACAACCACGTGTGAGGCCTAGATCTATTAATTCTTAGAACATGACCATAGTTGGTTTAGGTTGCTAAATTGATGTAAAAAGTAGTAAATTTGAGTTAAAAGAACGTACACTAACGAAGAAGACAATGTGGGGAACGTTGTTGATAAAAATAAGATTAGGAAAGTGGCTGGAAAATTACTGCACACAATAGTAGTGCCGTAAGACAACGACTGCTCACTAACCCTTAACTTAGAACCGACACATGTCCGTGATCCAAAGGGTGGTTCAGGTAATATTCAACAACTACAAATAAACAACGAGACAAATAAGTACATTCATAAAAACCATAATGCCCGTTGCCAAAATATGAAATACCCAATTTAGACACCACTCAACATCTGCCAGCTAGTAATTGCTGTAATGTAATGGCAATGTAAATAAATAAATTTGTCCCTTTGCACCTAGGAAAGACATTGATATGTCACACGATGATTCGGTTATAACGATATGTAAATAATTTTGTAAGGGTTATTTGAGTCTTGAAACATATTTCTATCCAAATAAATGTATGTTTCACGGTGATTTTGACATAAACACCATCATAATAACTTACCATAATTCTGATATATCCACTATGATACCGAACATAAACTAAATATGTTGTTAGAAGTCCCATATTAGCTAGATATATAGAATAGATAACATTTATAAGGGTAATGCAAACTTCAACTCTCAAATTAATTTTTGTGGTTGAGTATATGCCTCTCAAATTCTAATATGATATCAGAGCTTATCCTAGATCGAGTTATTGTTTTGTGGAGACCTCTCATATTTGGGCCACCTGTTGTTGTTGCAAACTTCAAATTTTAAGCTAGCTTTTGCGATTGAGTATAAGCCTCCCAAATTCTAATATATGTATTCAACTTATCGAAGATTTAAGAAAAAATGAAATGAAGAAAAAATAAATTGTACTATTTGTAAATTTTGTATTGGGTGTTGACCTATACATCACACCGGCCAGCGTAAGTCCACGAACCAAAGAAGGTTGGCGCACATGTGGGGGCAACATAATTTAAGTGGTAGTGTTTTGCTTGCATATGGCAAATTATTGGGCAAGTAAATAATAAATTGCATATGCGCGTATAGAAGCAATTAATTTAAGTCATGGGGTAACATTGACACCGAAAGACATAACCCTTATAACAGCATTCTTTAATGAAGTTCATATTGTCTCAAAAACTAAATTCAAAGTGTGTTCAGATAGATTTCCAATGAAATTAACTAATCATTGTAATTTCATAAATTTTTGTAATAAAGCTATGTAATTTTTGTCAATGCAAACAATTTTTGCATGCGATGCATTTTTCACCGTAAAATGAGATGTTCAATACTTAATTTTTGCGTTGTCATTCTTTAAAGAAGTTGTAAAAGAATTTCGGAGGATTAAATCTATATTTTAAAATATATTTAGTAGTTAAAAAAAATTCAAAAAATAATATAATAAATGATCATTCTCTCATCCCTCTTTTCTAAAACCTTTCATCAAAACATATGAAAAATGTTATTTAAACATATCTTTTTAACAAAAATACAACAAAAGTACATTTTTAGTTTTTTTTAATATTATTTGTATGTTTTGATAACCGTATTATGAGTAAATAGAATACCATGTTGTATTTTTAGCGCAACATTATTTTTTTGATAAGCAAAAAGATTGAATTAATTTGTAGAGATCATTGAAGAAAAAATTAGAAGAATTTTCTAATGGAGAGGATCAACAACCATAGAAGAAATTTTTTTAGGGCTAACTAAAAGGAAGAATATAATTATCTCAATACTATAGTATTTTTTTTTAATGAAAAGCTTTCAATTATTGTAAAAAAGATAAAAAGCTTTTATTTCTAGAACTAGAATACTTTTTCTTTCTTTTATTTCTAGAACTAGAATATAATACTTACTAGATGCTTTTAACCATTTCCATAGGAGCATAAAAAAATAGGTAGCATTTCAATTTTTTAAAACCCAAAATGAGAAGGAATCTTAAGCCATTATTATTTTGATGCATTCATAGCTGTCCGTCCACTTCTTTGTTTGAAGTCCCCCACTTCCAAACCTTACCCCTCTTTTTATATATTCTCTTCTTTTTCATTCATTTTTCACTACTCTCTCTTTCTAATCTTTTCTCTCCTTCACACACACCACTTTCCTTTCTAAATTCTAAATCTCTCTCCATCCTAAAATGGCTTCCTCTGCAGCAGTACAAATTTTTCTCATCTTGGGTCTTTTAGCCACTTCTTGTTTAGCACAAGCCCCAACTGCTGCACCAACAAAACCACCAACAGCAACCCCAGCACCAAAAGCTCAACCACCTGCAGCAGCAACACCACCAACAGCAACTCCACCTACAGCAACACCACCTGCAGCAGCAACACCACCAACAGCAACTCCACCTACAGCAACACCACCTGCACCTGCTTCCTCTCCAGCAACTTCCCCTCCAGCACCAACTCCAGCTTCTACCCCATCTACAGCACCCACTCCTTCCACTGCTGGCTCTCCTCCTGCACCCACTCCTGACTCTCTAGGACCCGGACCCAGCGGAGCTGATACCCCACCTTCTCCCTCTGCAGCATTTTCCTACAGCAAACCCATCATTGCTGCAACTGCTCTCTCTGCAGCTCTTTTCGCCATCGCTTTCTAAGATTTGTCCATGTGGAGGCTTTTTGGCCCTTGATCTTACTTTTCATTGACGGACGGACGGACGGGATCTATTTGATTTATTATCCTCTGGTTTTTTATTTTAATTTGAGTTAGTATTTTATTTTTTGTTAATTTTCGTCTTGATGTGTTATTATTATTTCTCTATTTATACTTTTCGTTGATGTGTTTGTTGATTCGACGGACGAGATTGATCTTCATGATTATGATGATGATTTATTTTGTGATTTAATTTGTTTTGGTGTTCACACGTGTATGTATATGACCGTGATGATGATTTCATTGTACATCCATTAATTCATAGAATAAAACTGTTTGTCATTCTTTTTACTATAATTTTGTATGAAATTATGTTATTTTTTTAGTCTGAATTATTTATTGGATATGCTAAATTACTTTGTATTACATGAATGGAGATAGCTTTTTATATATGGAGTAGATCAATTTATAGTATAGGTTTTAAAATTTTGAATCATGGATATGATCTCATAACACTGTTAGAAAAAATGACTTTTTTATTATTTCAAGTGGCATCATTCTACAACGGTTCCTGATGAGATTTGAACTTGATTTTAAAATTATAAGGTTTAGTTCTTACTATTGAAATAACACATTAAAGTGTGTATTAGAAAAAATTTCTACAAAAAATAGGTACTTAGAAAACAAGATAAAATCTCCTTGGAATTTATGTCATTAATTAGATTTAGTGTGAAATTTATAATTTTTCTTGCTAATTACTCTAGAATTGAAGGTTCTAAAAATATTGACATAGTTAGCCAAGGAGGATATGGGTCCAAGGGAATGAGACATTAAAATACAAATTCTTTGTTAAGCGGGATGTTCATATTTAATGTCCGAGAGTGCTTCGAATAAGATAACATTAGTAGAGGAAACTTAGAAAGGAAAGAAAAAAAACCATGACATTGTTGAGCAACTAAGGTGACCCTTTAGGCAAACTTACAATTATCCTCAATCTTGTTTGAAGAATTGTCAAAGTTAGATGTGAAAATCTGTTTCAATCGGTTGTTCTCATATCATTCAATAATAATTGTTGGTGTGACTACCACGACCCCAAATAATGTGTATATATACACAATTATTTAACTTTGTTCACAATATACTCTCTCTCTCTCTTCTTTTTTTTTTTTTATTTTTATTTATAAATGTTTGCTATATATATATATATATATATATATATATATATATATATATATATATATATATATATATATATATATATATTCTACGTACAAAGTTAGATATTGATAGAGCTTGATTTTTATTTATCCTTGATGTTGCATCTAGAGTATAAGAAGATGGCAGTGGTCCAATGGTGGTGGGTAAATGGTGATAGGGGTTGGATGGATGAGTCGATCAAAATAGGGGATCATAATTATTTATGGCACAAGTTAATAGTTGTTGACTAATGAGGGTAGCTTAAATGTGTGATTTTGTTATTGCAATTAGACTAAGTGGAACAAATGGTGACAAAGGAAGATGATAGTGCATGCAATATGTCTTAATTGGCTATTAATTAACGAGTTGGTATCCTTTCAATTTTACTAAGAAATAGAGATTTTATTAAGAGGAAAAAATTATCCAAGAGAGTTTAGATAATATAGCACACCGCATGTCTTTTCTAACTTAATATTTTTGAGTTGAGTTCCTATCTTGGCGATACAACAAGGTTAAAAGGATTTTTGTTTTATGAAAAAAATGGAGAGAAAAACGAATTGAATTGTTTCGAATTACTCAATCTTTAAATTGTTTAGGATTGAAATTAAGTATCTAAAATTGTAACAATATATATTAATATTTGTTTATCTAATTTTATTTTATATTTAGATCAGAAGTAGTATCTAATTTCATTTGAATTACTTCTCAGCCCTTCTATGAGATGATTATTTTGTTTAATTTAGAGGTTGACCTAGGTACCAATACATTGTGCTCATTTTTATGCTTTTTAATTTGTTAATATATTTAACTTTTTTTAATTAATGATAGATATTACTCATTTTAAGTGAATTACTCATTTTATAAGAATCAAATGAAATTATAATTCTTTAGAGTAAGCCACTAAATTGATCTCTATATTTATAACTGGTTCTCAAATAAGTTAAGTGAATTACTACTCATTTTAACGGAGACAATAAACTAACTTGGGATATTGAAATTGTCCCAAAACTATTTTAAAAACACAAAATGATTTATACTAATTTAATAATATAGTCAAAGTGAGTACCCTCATCTTCTCTTTTGAATGCTATTATATGAAGTTTTATTTAATTTGATATGACAATAGATTCAATTCCTTGGCAAATTGACATCTAAGATCAGATTTTTTTTAAAAATATAATCAGCAAACACGTACTAGCTAGCCAGTATAGCCAAATAGATGCCCCCAACAAGAATTTGTATTATTGCAATCAATTTGGGATCTGATCAACAATAAGTTATCCTGCTTACAATTAACTTTACTAATTAAGTGGATTCCGTGTGGTTACCGGCGTAATTTTTTATACTGTACTATGACTATGGTTAAGTAAATTAATAATTATAGAATTTTTTAATCAAAAGTAATAATAGGTTTTTTTTTTTTTTATAATCAAAATTGAATTATAAGGAGTACAAAGTGTACTCAACTCTTACAATTCTGACTTAATCACTTTTCATCAAAGTAAATTACTTTGCTAGAGGTCTAACGTACAAATATTTCAATGTGTTTTAATTTGGGGAAAACCTTTCAATTGCACTAGAAATTCTGCCGTAATCACTTATCATCAAAGTAAATTACTTTGAGGTATGGATGTTTAAATCTCAATTTATTTTTAAAAAAAATAATTGAAAACCACACAAAATTAATATTTTTTAATGTCATTTTGTTAAAATTGCTAGATTTGATGAAATTTTGGATTGATTTTTCTAAATTGATCCAAACTAAAGCAAAATACATACATGATACATATATTTTAGGCAAAATTACACTAGTAATGTTTCTCTTCCACCCTCAGTATATCTCCATAATGTGTTATATTCACTTAGACTTTCATCCCAACCACATCAGCTTCAAAATTGTGTCACAGTTTGCATTGTTCCATTTAATTTTCTGATAAGAAATGCTTGTTATAGGACTTGATCGAATACCATGAAAATAATTGGTTTGGGTAATCAAGTTGAAGGTCTCTATATATAGATTGCATATAGATATGCACCATTTCGTGCTTCTCAAGCTACCTCACAACCTTTGTCTAAATCCATTAATAATGTAGTTATTCAAACTTCTGTGATTCCCTTTTATGCACCTTGGCATTTTAGGTTTGACCAAGTTTCTAATTATAGGCTTGCTTATATGTCTCAATTGCCACCTTCATCATCAATAGAATCACTACATTAGTCTCTGCAGTTATGCGCGGATGATACATTTGGTTTACCAAAATAAAAAACACGGATCATTATTGCCTGTTTTTTTTTTTTTTTTTTAAAGTTGATGGTTTATAAGTACCACCAACTTATTTACAAAGAAAATACTACAATTGCTGCTGCCAAGGATCGAACCCCTGACCAACAGCCTACACCCGCTCAGTCAGCCTGTTGTTATACTTCGGACGGTCTAAATCACAAAGACAAATCACACAGTCAAATCGTCTCAGCCATCGATTTAAATCGGACGGCTGAAAACCGTAACTGTGTTAGGAAATCCAATTCCAAAAACAGAAAGGGCGAATTCATTTTTTAGTTAAGTAGCTGCGTTTTAAAATTTGAATAATGTATGCACACGCGAGTCATTTTGGCTAGTGTTAATTTTTCGCAGGCTTAAAATTCAGAGTTGAGATTACTTTTTATGGTTGTTGGTGTGATTGTCGTGAATGCTTAGGGTTTTATTTGAGCTGTATAATTACATTATGTTAAATTATGTTTATGTGATGTTGCGACACACTTCTATTGTTCGTGTCTGACACGTTTGACACATTTAAGTGTCAGACACAACAATGACATGTATAGTTACTTTCAATTTCTTCCATTTTTCACTAATGTGCTTTTTTGGCCCCCAATTTTGGCCCTAACTCTCATAATAGCATTTTTGGTCTCTAACCCCTTTTGCAAAAGGTTGACTCCCCACCGAGTTTGACCAAGTCACCGATTTTGGCCCCCAACTCTCATACTAGCTAGCAATCTTGGTCCCCTAATCTCTTTTGCCAAAGGTTGACTCGATTTTGACCGAGTCAATGCTCACGTGTCATGTCACCACGTCAGTCAATGCCCACATGTACGTTGACTTGCTGATGTGACATGTGAGTCACTCTCCACGTTTGACTTGGCCAAAATCAGTGGGAACCGGCCTGTTGCAAAAGGGGCTAAAGTGCCA
Organism: Trifolium pratense; assembly: GCF_020283565.1. Taxonomy (NCBI): domain Eukaryota; kingdom Viridiplantae; phylum Streptophyta; class Magnoliopsida; order Fabales; family Fabaceae; genus Trifolium; species Trifolium pratense. Next base: position 19,456,312 of record NC_060060.1, read on the forward strand.
TTTAACCTCCATTTTTTAAAGTTTTTTTTATAGGCTCCATTTTTTCAAGTTATCATTATGATTACTGGTATGTTCGATGTTTGTGTGCTTTATAGTTTATGTTTCCAATTTGCCTATAAGAAAGTATGTAAAAGTTTACAGTCCGCAATCTTACCTTGAAATGAGATATCATGCTTATGTTTTTATCCATGCTATTTCTTGGAAATTGTTTAACCTAATTTGAATACCTTCATTTTACATTATTCTTCTTGTGCTTGTTATTGTTATTCTTGTTGCAGTAAGGGGGACAGAGATCGAGTTTACGATGAGCTACTACGAGCTGATGCAATTGTCCTCACTTATGCATGTGATCGGCCTAACACATTTGAAAGTCTAAGTACATTTGGCTCCCCTGTCTTCGCAAATTAGAGGTTTTGATCTCTCCTTTTCTTGTTTTTGCTTATGCTAATCTTTTGTGTAAAAATTTTATTCATATGCACATGCTTGTAAGTTGTGTACATTTGTTAATTGTACACTTTATCAATATAGAATTCAAACGATATGTTTAATGTTTGTATTTTCATTTTCAGAGAATGTGTGCTTGACATAGATATTTGTGTTAGGATTTTTGGGTCACAATAGTAATATTACATGTGTTAGGGCCATTATGTAATTAGCCAAAGCATCAGTGGTCTAATTAATAATATATAAGTCTATGGCTAAAAGCATAAATATCATGAAAGACAATTTATTGTGTAGATACCATAAGTCAATATCTAATTTGATGAGGGGCCAAATTAGAAAATTGAAAAATAGGAAATAACCCTAAGGTTATTTATAGGGGTTATGGTCCCCAATTGCAGAATAACGTGAAAACGGCGCTCAGTCAAAAAGTTCTCTCTTCATCCCCATCAGAAAAGAGGTTTCAGGAGCCAATAAGGAATTCTGCGGTTGGAAGATCACACATACCCGTGACCTTTGATCATCACATATGGCGAACTCAAACTCAGGTACGCTTCCGCTTATGGCTAAAGTATTTTCTTAATGATTAACATGATAAGCTCTAGGGTTTATGAATCAATTTGATTCTAACAAGTGGTATCAGAGCAAATCATGTTTGATCATTTAGAAAACAAGATTTTATCCAATTTAATTTTATTGGTCTCTATTTGGTTTTCGGCAATTTCCGTTCAGTGTGTTTATTTGCTTTTCGTTTCATGATTATGAGTTATATGCACCGGTGACTGGTATACTATGTTTCGGCTGATTGCTTTTGCAACACAGTTTTATCTTTCGGCTTATGTGATTTAATTATAATCACTTTGATTTTTATCATCATTATTTTATTTAAATTTTGTGCTGTGGTTTGACCTCTTGTAATAAAGTCATATGAATTCAGCCATGATTTTGTGATGCACCGTCGATATTCTCGATATGGTCTTCAATTAATTTATTTTTGTTCATAGTAAAATAATGATGATTTGGTTTTATTCATGATGAGGATTCAAATCTATTTGGGGCTGCCGTTTTGGTTTCAAGCATGAGAGAACTTAAGTTTTTGCTTAATTTAATTTCATGAGAATTTTAATTTATAATGATCCGGTTATGTACGGCAGTGCCAGTCTATTGATATATATGGTATGCACTTATCGTTTTTTTTTTAGTTTTGCAGAATGAAACAAAGAGTTTAAGTTAAGGTATTCTTTTGTTTTGTTTCATATGTGCTGCAATTTTCTTTGCTTCAAGTTGATCCCATATATTATTTCATTTGGTTTCAATTCAGTACCAATGGATTTTGGTTTTTCTATAATTTTTATGGGATTCAATTATTCTTTTGCATTATGAACTCAGTGAGGAAAACTTGTTCCATTTAACAAATCAGATTCATGTTATTATGATTTTAAGACTCAGATTGAATGGAACAAGATTAAGTACTTGACTTTTGAATCATGAATTGAGTGTAAGCAAAGCACTCTTTTGGAAAATTGCAAGTCATACTTGCAAACTTGGCTATCACTTTGGTTAAGTAATTTTATTTTTTTTAAATTCAAATATTTGACAGTTTAGGTATATATTTTGAAATAAGTTGATTGAAACATAACGTTGCCAAAGTAACCTCTTTTGTGGAGATTAACTTATTTTGAAATATAAAAGGCTGTGTGCTTATAACTTATGTAAATATTTAACCGGCCCAAAGGAAGGTAACTATTTTACAGAATTATAAGTACACCTGTGGTAATAAACGTGTGATAATTATTCGGTTTTACGTGTGAATAATAAATTGGCCCAAAGGAAAATTTGTTATTTGACATGTTCTTATTATCAGTGTTTGATTACTGCGCCAAGGTATCACTGAAAAGTTAATATTTTGTCCAAAGATAGAATGTTAATGGATTCCCGATATCTTGTAATGGGGTTTACCTTTATTTGAATTTAAAGTTACTTTTATTTTGAGGTTTACTTGAGCATTTTTTGTTCTCTCTTCGGTTATGAATGACATGTTGAAGTTACTTCCAACGTCAATTTAGTTAAATGGCTCAAACTTCAAGTTCTAGAAAGTAAATCTTTTGATAGTTCTTGAAGTATGGATCTCAGCGTTGCATTAAGGATTGATTTTCCCACACCTCGTACGGATGAGGGTACCTCTAAACAAAATAGGGAAATTGTAAGGTGGGAGAGGTTAAATTGCATATGTTCGATGATCATAAGAAAGACCACTATGGGAGCATTCTAGGGCAGACTATCTTAAGGAAATTTGAAAAGAGGTTTCTCAAGAACGAAAAGTCTGAAATACTATGCTTTTGGGAAACCTTAATTCAATAAAGTATAAGGATAAGCTGCAGATACAATGACTCAAAAGGAACAACAACATAAATAATTTAAATCAGGTAACAATAGTTGTTTTCAGGTTGATTTAACTTTGGTATGTAGACACACATATGTTGGATAGATTCCGGTGCCACAACTAACAACAGTGTGTTTATGTAATGGTTTATGAATTGTCGGCAACTAAGTGATGGTGAAAGATACATCTATATGTGGTTGACGACAAAACAATTCAAGTTAAGGCAATTAAAAAAAAAAAATGGATTATTGATAAAGACTAAATTTGGTCATTGAGAATTATTATTATTATTATTATTTTTTTTTTTTTTTTTTTGCCGTAATTTATGTTTTCGGCATGAATTTGTTTCCAGCGAATTGCTCAAGTGTTCGGTTACAGCTATTAGTTATACATCCTATAATGGATTTTGGTTTGTGAAATTTGACACTTTCAGAGAATAAGGATTTACTTATATTATTTAAGTTCATTGATAAAAATTATGGTAATCCCTTCCTTGAAATCAAGTGTTTTAGAGAATTGGATTTTGGCTTTATTCGGTTTCAATGTTGTTGGAATTGCCATGTTCAGTGTATCCTATGCTAATAGTGTTTTGGTTTATGCATCAGTGCTTAATAAATTTGATTTTCAGCTATTCTGTTCTTGTTCAAATTGAACTCAGTTTTATTAAAGTAATTAAATTAAATAAATAAAGATATACACTGTTTGGTGTTGATTGAGTTTAAAAGAATGCAGATTTAATTTATTTATTTTCTTGTGTTGTTTGGATTCAGTTTGGTATTGTGCATCCATGCTTTCAGTTTAAGATAATTATAGAATTTTTTGGTTTGCCTGTTTCATTCCAAAGTTTGGTCTATGGCCAATTTCAGTTTGGTCTCAAATTTAAGATGAGATAATTTAGATTTTGTTTTGGTTCAATAACTTTATAGTTTCAGTTAAATAGTTTTTAAAGTTAAGGCTTGCGGTTTCAGTTATTTCGATGTGATAATAATTTATTTGGAATTTTGATCATTGACAAGGATTATTCACTATTTATTTTCATTTGCTCATGTCTTCAGTTTCATTCTGTTTTTGGCTAATGGTTACTCTTGGCTAATGTCAAATTGAATTTCGGTTTTGTATAATTTACAAGTTTGGGGTTGTTCAGTTAAAGCAGAGTCTTATAAACCAAATGAAAAGAAACTGGACTTGAGGCATAAGTTGAATACTCTAAAAGGATCTAGGGGTACATGTTTTATGATCACACAATTAAGTTTGGTATTTGAATGAGGAAATGCTGGTTCTTTGAGGATGTTGAGTTTGCAGGGGGAGATATGGTTATGGAGGAATATATTGATATTTTCACAGGTGTTTAACTCTCCATACAAGAAATTGTTCCATATGAACAAACTCTTACACCTCAAGAACATACGTCATTCAGGAGATCCACGAGAGAAAATAGAAATACAATAGATGATTATATTGTATTTATCCAGGGACATAAGGTTAACATTGGAATTATGGATGATGATCTAATCAGATTTCATCAAGCAATGTAAAGTTCTAACTCTCAAAGGTGGATCGATGCCCTAAATAAAGTGATAAATTCCATAAATGACAATGACATTTGGGATTTTCTCATTGCCATAAGGTGCGAAACTCATTGGTCTTAAATAAAAATTTAAGACCAAGAGGGATTCGATAGGCGATGTGGAGAGGTAAAAAGTCCGTCTTGTCACAAAAGGATTTTCATATAAAGAAGGCATTGATTATAAAGAGTCTTTCTTTTCGGTTTTTTCGAAAGACTCTTTTAGGACCATAATGACATTGGTGACACATTTAGAACTTGAGTTACATCTGGTGGATATAAAGACAATGTTTCTAAATGGTAACATTAATGAAACAATGTATATGGTGTAGCCGGAAAATTTTGTTTCAAAAGATTCAAAATATATGGTTTGCAAATTTAAGAAATCCATATATGAACTCAAGCAAGCATCTCAATTATGGTATTTCAAAATTCATCAAGTGATCATCTCATTCGGTTTTGAGGTGAATTTGGTTGATGATTGTATATATCATGAGTTGTGTGGGACCAAATATATTTTCTTGGTTTTGTTTGTCAATGACAAGACGGTGAACCATGTGGCTAAGGGAGACAAGTTTAGTCTCAAACAGTGCCCTATGAATAACTTTAAAGAAAAGTAAATGCAGAAGATTCCTTAGGGAGTCTAATGTATATTCAGTTTTGTATGCGTTCAGGTATTGCGTACAATTTTTGGGATGTTGGGCAGATATTTAAGAAATTTAAGATTAGACCATTTGAAGCAGCCAAATGGGTCATACAGTATTTAAAGAGAACAAAAGACTACATGCTCATGTATTGGAGGTCAGTTTTTTTTTTTTTTTTTTTGAGATCATTTGGTGTACTGACTCCGATTTTGTTGGATGCAAAGATAACATATCATGAGGCATCTGATTATAGAACTTTGTCACGGGGCTGCACTTAGTGGATAAGGAATTGAAACACCACTAAAGTTATTTGTGACAATAAATTATTAGTTCTATTTTCAATAACAAGGAACTCGACAAATTCAAGAATATAGAGATCAAGTTCTTGTTATTAAAGATTAAGTTCAGAGTGAACGGTTGTATATAAAGCATATCGGTACAAACTCCATATTTGCGGATCCGCTTACTAAAGTTTTTCACCCAAAAAGGCTCTATGAGCATATTTCTCGTATGAGTGTCAAGTCATTAAGTGATATTAAGTTTTAGTGGGAGTTTGTTATTTTTAATGCTTTTATAATATAGACACACTTCAGTTCAAATAAGGCTTAAGAATATTTTCTGCAGAAATAAAGTTTTGGTATTTTTACACTCTAACTTTGGTTAAGGTTTGATCTCACTAAGGATTAAAGAGGACCAGTTGAAAATCGACATATACAGACCAATTTCATGTGATTTTCATGCTACACATTTCATGATGGATCTATGTCATTTAGTTGTGTCACTATTGGTGATCATTGATGGGTTTAGTTATGATTAATGTAACGAAAATCACCTTGGTTCTATATATTGGCATGACTAATGGACGAGATAATTTGGATATGCTTAAGGAATATAATGGCGAATTTTGAGCTCATAAAGTCTAACACATGTGTATAATTACATATGTGACCAGTGGGAGATTGTTAGGATTTTTGGGTCACAATAGTAATATTACATGTGTTAGGGCCATTATGTAATTAGCCAAAGCATCAGTGGTCTAATTAATAATATATAAGTCTATGGCTAAAAGCATAAATATCATGAAAGACAATTTATTGTGTAGATACCATAAGTCAATATCTAATTTGATGAGGGGCCAAATTAGAAAATTGAAAAATAGGAAATAACCCTAAGGTTATTTATAGGGGTTATGGTCCCCAATTGCAGAATAACGTGAAAACGGCGCTCAGTCAAAAAGTTCTCTCTTCATCCCCATCAGAAAAGAGGTTTCAGGAGCCAATAAGGAATTCTGCGGTTGGAAGATCACACATACCCGTGACCTTTGATCATCACATATGGCGAACTCAAACTCAGGTACGCTTCCGCTTATGGCTAAAGTATTTTCTTAATGATTAACATGATAAGCTCTAGGGTTTATGAATCAATTTGATTCTAACAATTTGAACTTCATGAACAGGTCAAAATTCCAGGATTTCTGTTTCTATTTCTTCATGAGTTACTTTGCCAGGATTTTTATTTCTTCATGTCCGATCCGTTTCATACAAGAAGGGCCTCTTGAGACAACATGGACTGTGCTCCGGAAGTTTGGATATAATGATGATATCAAGCTTGCTGATGATTTAATTCCACATTTGAAACGTGCACCTGATCAGGTATTTTTTCCAAATGAATTGTAAATCTGTTTGTACTCAATTTGTTGACAATAGGAAACTTATATCTTATTCTATTCACATTGGATTTAATGTTTGCAGATTATTGAATTGACAAATAAAGCAATTAATTTCTTGGAGGCAATTTTTGATAGATTTGATGGTGATTTTGTATGTCAACAAATCATTTTTTCATGCTGCTCTCTATTCAATTTTTGACATTTTCTCAACTGACTTTATCGTTATACAATTTGCAAATTAACCATATCTTTTCCTTCCTCCAGGATGGAATATTGCAACCTTGTGAACTTGAAGATTTATTTTCTACTGCCCCGGAAAGGTAGATTGCTTTCCTCATATTTTATTGAACAATGTTTGTAGAAGAGTGGTGCGCTTCTATGGATAGTTTTATCATAAAACTTGGAAAGTGTTTTGAGAATCAAGGTTGCCTTAGTTTAACACATGATTCATGACTGTATGTCTTTTCAGTGCTTATACCATTGATTTTTATAATATATATTGTATGTTTCCTTGACAGTGGGCACTCATGACACTTCTAAACCCAACCTCTAGTGTGAAGAACCTGATGTACATTGGTTACCCTGGTGATCTGTCAACTGCATGCTATCCGTGTGACTAGGAGGCGACATGTGGATCGCAAGAAACAACATTCAGAAAGAAATGTATTGCAGTGCTTCATTTTTGGGCCTAGGAATGCCGGAAAATCTGCATTATTGAATTCTTTCATCAGAAGGTATTTTGATTGTTACCTTAAATATTCCTGGTAACATATAATATAACTTTGCAGACATTTTCAGAAAGCCACTGAAAAGTTTGAAGACATTCAAAGATTGATATCAAAACTTGGAATGAAGAAGAAAATTTCAGATTAAGGAGGAACAATGTTATGAATAATTTGAAATTAGAGAAATCTTGAACTACTTGTGATTTCTATGTAAAACTCTAAAAGTACTTCATTTAATCTAGAAGTAGGTTTTCATTAGGAAGATCCTAGACATGATTCTAGAGTTATACCTATAAATAACTTCTTGTACTTGGCATTTTGGCATCAAGCAATTTGTGAGTTCTCTCTTAAAAATGTTTCCCTTCCTTTAATTATTGAGCATCATCTTATTGTTGTTGAATTCATAATGCAGATCATATTCTGATACGTACAATCCAACCGACGAGGATCACTATGCTGTAAATGCTATTGATGATATTTCTAGGGTAAATGATACTTGATTGACATTTTTTAATAGCTTCTTACTGTGACAGAGAAAAACATTTCAGTTCTTTAGCCTTTTCCCGCACCAAAGTTTTCATTTGATGTATTGTCTTGGCATTTGTATCTTCCAATTCATGGCTTATTATTGTGTTTGCAGGAAAACAAAAAATTTCTTGTGTTGAAAGAGATTTCTAAAGATGGAGTCACAAAGCTGCTGGCCAATAAGGAGTCTTTGGCCTCATGTGATGTTGCAGTTTTTGTTCATAATAGGTGACCACTGATACTAAAGTTCATTATACTAGGTCTAGCATATCATAGAAATTATGGATTACTACCTTTTTTCTGTTATTGTAAGGATAAGTTTCTCATAGGCCTATGGCACAAGAGGCTGGTCTGCATGTGCACTTAGCACACGCCCGCCACTCTTCTATTTGTTTCTATGTTAATTATCATAGTGTAATTTCATGTAGTCCGGGAAAATGTTGGTCGTATAAAGATCAGCTGACTAAATATACATTTTAGGTCTGATGTGTCTTCATGGAAAGAATCATATAAACTCTTGGTAAAGATTGCTCGTCATGGAGAAGATACTGGCTTTGAGGTTCCGTGTCTTATAGTTTCAGCTAAATATGATCAGGATTCAGCTACAATGGCTAATACAAGAGGCAGCTAGGGTATTTTTCATTAACTTATTCAGTTACATGCATATTTTTGTACATAATTGTTGGATGGGTTAGATAAATAGATAATGTGGCGAATGAGATGTCTTGGAATTATGATTTCAATATATTATTCGATGCATGTGTAAAATAACTTTACACTGCCGGTGTATATAAATTAAATTCTAGTATGTAGTAGTCTGATCGAAGGCTAGTTTAATTTTTCTTGTTGGATTTGTTACATTTTTTTGCGCATTTACATTTTTCTGGATTATTTTTGTAAATAAGATTTTGGAAGTTTGATGCAGTTCTAGAGATTATCTTTGATTTGTTAACTGTGGTTGCTTTGTTAAGCTTTCAAGCAATTTTCAAGCAAATGCTTTATCCTCCTGGATCAACTGTTGACATGCCAATGTGTTTTATAGGTTAGTCGGGCCATGGGAGTGGAGGCTCCTATACCAATCAGTGTGAAGTTAGGTGATTTGAATAGTGCATTCCGCCGAATTGTAACTGCTGCTGTGCATCCTCATTTATGCGTTCCAGAAACAGAAGCTGGAAAAACCCGCAAGCAGCAGCACTATGACATGCTCATCGACAGAGCTATTCAGTTTGTTACAGGTATATCGGTTTTCAGGTTTACTTCTTAATTATTCATTAAGTTCCTTTTGAATAAAATGAGCCTATTAACTTGTTTACATTTTGAATTTTTTATTCAACTTTTCACCAGTTCTGCATTGGAGTTTCGAAGAATATTAATTTACATAACAAAGTCTGGCTTTTGTTTCTTTGTTTAATGATTTTATTATCACATCATATTGCAGTTTGTGCGGCTGTGGTGGTTGGCGTGGCGCAAGGAATTTGTCGAGGAAGAATGACAAATGTCTTGTGAATCGGTCGTGATCTATACCTTGATCCGGATGCAGCCTACTCTTGGCTAAGATCCATTGCCTTCACCATTAAAGGCCTCTTTACTATAGAAAGTGTGCTATGACCAATGAACTGTACTGTGTCTGGTTGAGTGGTTTTCTTAAGATTAAGTTCCTAAATTTTTCAGTATGTAGTTATATTTAACATATTTGGCCTTTTTTTTTTTGACACACATTTGGCTTATTATTATTATCAATGCAGTTGTTGTACATAGGGTGTCAATCTAAGTTGAAATTATTTGTTTCCTCTGTGATGCCTTTGCATTCTTTCTTTTCATTTTAAAAAAGTGGTTCTTCATAATATTGAATTAACTCTGTTTTGTCAAAAAAAAAAAAAAAGTCTTAAAATGACTTAACTATATGGAGATGTAAATTTAATCAATTTCAACTTCTTTTCTTTTTGACAAATTTCAACTTTTTCAAAGTGACCAAGTACAAAATTAGCGAAATTCTAGAATGACCACTCAGAGGTGGTTTTATCATGAATAAGTTGCGTTTCAAATAGAATCAATTTCACATAAACATATGTTGAAATAAATTAAGATGTTGGATTCAAGTGATTAATAAACTCCTCATGAAACGAATAGTTTGGAAGAGGCCGAATTCGATTCTTAATAAGAACAATTCATTCGATTTCTAACAAGAACAATTCTTGGCCAATATGATCATACATGGTTTTGCCGTTCCATTTCTTCATATTGATAAGATCAGATCTTGCACCGTAAGAGTTTCTACAAATCCTATAGTTGAAAATGTCACGGGAAATACCGGCCTTGTTCATCCGTGCCAAAACACCAGGACTTTCTCATTTTGCTCAGTTTACAAGTAGAGATACAATAATATTGAATAAACACTTAACTTATTCCCTAAACAATATTACTCTTATCAATTTAGTCCTTAAAACAGTTATTTAAAATTAATTTAAAAGTCTTTAAACTATTCTCTCATTCAACTATTTAGCCATTTGATTAACATTTCTATTAAGTTGAAGATTAACAACTGGTTTTAGCTAAGGGTGAAAGGGATTAGGGAGTAAAAATTTAGGGTTCAAGTCTTGGTGAGGTGAAAAAATTAACACTAATAACTAATTACTAAATTTGGCTAGTGTCGGACGTAAGGACCGTGGTTCGAATCCCGGTCACTCCACTTTGTGTGTGTGAGTTTTCAATGACTTTGTCATTTCGACTATCAACAAAAAAAAAAAAAAAACAAGGACTGATCTATTTTTCTTTTAAATTTGATGGAGGGTGAGGAATGATTGAGAGTGAAAAAGATGGAGAGTATATAAACGAAGGAAAGTAAGAGATCAGGGATTGGTCTATTTTTTTTTAAAATTTGATTTTTTTTTTAATTTAATTTTTTATTCAACAACCAAAGGATCAAAGGTTCGATACCCAACAACAACAAATTTCTTTTATTCATTTTCCCTATTATAGCGCTTATGTCAAAAGCGCTATTAGTATTAGCTTTAATAGCGTTTTTCCAAGAAGTGTTGTAATAGTGATCCACATTCACACCTTTAATAGCGATTTCACCAAAATGTACTATTAAATGGGCTCCGGGTCAGCTTTTAATAGCGCTTTTAAAAAGTGCTATCAAAACTTATTTTTGTAGTATTGGCAACTTGATGAGTTATCATATTTGAGACTTGATGAGTTTTTATTTTTTTTTTCCTTTTTAATTTAACCATATTACTTTTCTCTTCTTTTAGTCTATTAGAAATTAGAGATGGACAATTTAAAGTCAATTTTAGTCTAGAATCATTCTTTCAATTTTTTTTCTTTGTCATTTAGTTAAATAAGTGTAATTTTTATATATTTATTTTGATTTCTCATCTTAGTTTCTTATTTTGGTACGATGTATTTTGTTTTCTCGTCTAGATGCAGTGTTCATTTGTTTCGAATCCAAGAATTAATTCTAGTCTCTCAACAGTAATCTGAAACACAAAGGAAAGTTTGGCGGCTTGTATGGTTCTTCCTCAACCGGTACCCTAATGCCTTGAATTCTCTTCAGATGGGGAGAAAAGATTATTTGCTCATATATGGTATATTGGGGACCATAGCATATATATATAAGGTGATTGCCAATTAGGGTTCCCATTATTCCGAACATTCTGACATCCACTCATATATTGACCTCATATCCAATAAATTAATTACTTAATTAATTCTAAATAGAAATCTAATTAGTCTTTTAATTTTATTTGATCATTTAATCAATTAAGGCTCCTAATTTTTTTATTTTGTTAAATAGCTAAAATTTGTGATATCATTAAGTTTATCTATCTTCTCTATATAAGAGAATAAGAGATTATGTTTAGATTAAGTTTTTATTTTTTTTTGTTAAAAATGTTGGATTTGGACATGGACCAAGTTATTTATAAGTGATAAACTTTGTAATTAATTATATGTATAAAAATAAGGCGGGTGATTGGCGCTGAACTTGGTAGGGATGACCACGGTTCGATCACCGCAACGCAACTGCATTTGGGAGGGGGTTGTAACCACTTGATGCCAGAACTCGTCGCGAACTCCGGACTACTAGAGCTCCTTACCCTAGGAACCAGAGGGTGAAAACAAAAAAAACAAAATAAGGCGGGTCACGGGCTAACCCGCAGATTTAGCCCGCATAATCCGCGGTTTTAACGGTCCAACCCACACGGACAAAAATATAAACAGATAAAAAAAATTAATCTTAAATCCGTACGGGCTGCGTGTTAAACGAGTCAGCCCGCGAATCTTTATTTTCAAGAATCCATGTGCTCTTACAAAGAGGGTGTCTTTGGGGTCCAAAAACCACATATGTGCTTGTTCTAACTAATGTACCTGCACCTCCATAAATGGCACGTGAATTTTTGTGATTCTTCTTATTTAGTCACACCACAGTTTCCAGTTTTACAAAAGCAAGCAAGAATGGTCCCAACACAATATTTGTAGGGAGAGGATTGTCTCCGTCAAAAAATCAGTAAAGGGTGTCCACTATCAACATCTTGATTTTATACTCCCTCCGTAACTTATTACAGTAATATTATAGAGTAAGGATCTGCTCCGGTTCTTTTATCATCCTGTTATCCAGTTTAATCGACAACAATCCCAGTTTAATCGACAACAATCCCACTGTCCATTAGCGGGGATCATTTAAAGTCATAGTTTTGTTTTTATATTGACTAAACCCAATAAAAAATGATATCAAAATAATTTGAATCAAAAATCTTGAGAAAAACACATTTCAATGTCTCAAATTTTCTTCTCTAAAACAACCCATTTAGACTAAATCTGTTAAATATTTGCACTATGTTCGTTGCAGATTTTATGTGATTATAAAGGAAAATAAATTTCTATGACTTGATACGATAAAATTGATATAATAAAAATTTAAAAACTCATAAATATTTTTAAAAATGCTAAAGTTATTATAATATTTCTATAAAACATTTATCTTTTGTGTACAAAAAAATTCGTTAAATAATAAAAAAATAAAAAAATTAGCATGGTCCCAAAAAAATAAAAAAATTAGCATGGTCCCAAAAACTTACTGTGTTTAATTCAAAAATATTTGTCCACGAGGTCAAATACTACTGGTACTACTACTACTCCATTATTATTTTTTTTTGATAATACTACTCCATTATTTATTGATTCATATAGTAAAAGGAACGTGCGTAAGCAATGACTCAATGGGAAAGGGCTTTGTGGGCAACAGAATGTGACAGTCTCAGCCTTTTCTTGTGACACCTCTGATCCTTGACCCACTTGAATACTCCCTATTCATGGGTGTTTACAACTACGCTCGAGTTATGTGAACAAGACAACAGAACCTCCCTTGTCCCACCTGACCTAAGCATATACTAGTAGAAACACGAGTAATTTTGTAGACTAAAAAATGTGATTATTTTTTGTTAGTCATGCTAATAAAAAATAAATAAAAGAAAAATTATGTATTAAAAAAAAGTTGAATTTTAAGATGTTGCTTATTTTATTTTTTTTTATAAATAAGATGTTGCTTATTCAATTTTTAAGAAAATACTTTTAAAAATAAATTCTTAACATAAAATTCTTAACAAAATGTCTAAAAAACATTTGTTAGCATTAGTTTTTTCGTTATTGATGACAGTCAATTATATGATATTTTTAGTAGTAAATTAGGATAGTTCTAATAGCAATTGAAGCCTAAGCAAATACCTGGAAAAGTGAAGATATTTGGCCCAGAAGCAAGAAAAGTGAAAAAACATCAAAAAAAAGGGCAAAAACGTCATAAACAGTGCAAGCCATCGTACCTATGATGAGATCCAGCGTAGCGCGATGAGAAGACGGTTTAAATTGAAGAAAATCTGCAACAAATCTTTTCCATCATACCACGATGACTTGTCATCGTGGCACGACGATGAGGGCAAAAGCACGCAGAAAATCTTGAGGAAATCTTTCATCGTACCACGATATGATCCATCGTGACCACGATGGATGCGATGGACGCGCAGAAAAAGCCCAAACCCAGCTGAAAAACTATACATAGAGTCTCCCTTCTCCACTATTATGCATTCTAATTCATTCCAAAATATTCAGAAACATTGAATATTGAGTCTAGAGTTAGGAGAACTCTAAGGAGGAGACAAGGATGGACAACTATAGCTCTAAGGCCATTAAGGTTCGTTTCTTTTCTGCCTTTGTAATTTATTTTTCCTAGGTTAGGTGGAGTCATTGAACTCCATTACGAATGTTTGGTTTTGTATAATTTGGGTATAAATTCAATTGTTTCTACTTTCAAACTCTTTTATCGTCTGGTTATATATTTATTTTAATACTGATCACATTAGAATAAAATCTAAGGAGCTAGTGGATATCGGATAGGAAACGAAGCTAGTTATCCCGAACGAAGGACGATGTGCTAAGGTCCAACATGAGACCATTAAATTCAGTATCTGAGGTCTTAGTATTGGATTAAAAGCTTAGTTAAGAACGATAAAGTCTACCTGAGACAGAGTTAGGACTAGTTTAGGCACACATGACAGCTTGTGACACATTGAGCCTTAAAAGTTATGATACCAAAGTTTAAACGAGTAAGTGGAGCCGGCTGGTGTTATGATATTTAAGCAGAGTAAGAAAATCTAAACTAGGCTCTGAACAGTTTGTAATAGAAATAGGGAACGAGTGCTTCCGAACCTATTTTAGAAGACTAATCCTCATAGAGGGGAACAAAAAATTATTAACCACCAAGCAGGAGTAAGGGAGAGATTCGACCACACTTAACCACCTCGCGTGGACACACACGCACTGTCATTTATTTTTATTTACTTTCCTGTCATTTACTTTCCTGAAATTTACTCTTACCACACAACTATCTCCAAACGAACAAAGCAAATGCAAATCTATCTAATTCATAAGCAACACTAGTAACTTTGGCACAATCCATGTGGGAACGATAAACTTATCACTTTATTATTTGGTAGGGATTCTGTGCACTTTTTTTTTTGAAGAAGTTAAATTAGCCCACCCATTGGCACAGAGAGAATCGAACCTCAGACCTCAAGATGAGCACACTCTCAGGTCCCAAGCCAATAGCAATGCACCAATCCAAGTGGATTCGATTCTGTGCACTTGCAGAACCACTCGTTAGTCTACTATATAAGAAAAGAAGATACTAATGAAATTCCCAATTTGCCCCTTATTCATTTTTTGACACATAATCAATTCAGGGTTAATTTTTGTCTTTATCAAAAAAAGTTAGTAGAAAAATGCTAAAAAAAATTTTCAGTTGGATTAGAACCATTAACCTTTTAGTTACACTTTTTATTACATTTACCACTAAGTCATATGAATTAATTTGTTATATTTTTGGAACCAACATATAATCAATATGAGTTAAATGACCAATTATAACCACAAAACTCCACTTTATTTGTTACTTCTTTCACGTTTTTTTTTTCTTTTTATATAAAAATTCAATTTTTTGTATGTAACTCAAATTCAAATACCTCACTTTATACAAATTCAATTTTTTAGTAAATAAAAATCAATTATTAACTGGAAATCGATATATCCTATACATATTTATTAAATGGGCATCGACCATCTTTCCACGTTTTTGTTAATATAGGTAGATTACACATTTTTTTCATTTTACCTACAAATCCAATTTTTTGTATGTAACCCAAATTAAATTACATCACTTTATTTTTATTTATTTTTTAATCTAAATTACCTCTTCTCCCACATTTTTTTTTCTTTTTATCTACAAATCCATTGTTTTAATTACGTAAAAAAAAAAATATTAATGCTATATTTGTCTACACATATTTTTTTTTAATCTTACTTAAAACAAAAATAGTTGTCCTTTTATTTTATGTTTCCGTTTTTTTATTTTTTGAAAAGTTTTATATGGAAAGTTTTCATCAATAAGCCAGCAATACTAATTACTTAAAAAGAATAAAATATTAATATTATATTTGTCCTTTCATTTTATATTTGTCTACACATATATTTTTGAATTTTTTTTTTAATATCAAATTCATTTATGGACTTCAAGCCAATATTCAATTAAGTTAATTTTTAATTCAACTAAATATATTTAAGAACAAAACTTATAAACAGTTCCATAGAAACTGTTTTTTTTTTGTACAACCATAGAAATGGTTTTTACCGTGACCAATTGAAACATGACACATGGATTAATTTATTCCATATCACTAATTTCAATTTTAATAAAATTCACGTTGTCAATTCGAATTTCGTCGAGCAAGTGGAAGAGAAGAGTAAAGTGATGGAGATCACCACTACTCTTTCCTTCAATTCATCCGTTCCTTTTTCACCTTCCCAACTTATGGCTTAACAATGGGAGGACTCAAACGATTTTTTAACTTTGTTGGCCTTTCATCAAAGCCTCTCCATG
Organism: Trifolium pratense; assembly: GCF_020283565.1. Taxonomy (NCBI): domain Eukaryota; kingdom Viridiplantae; phylum Streptophyta; class Magnoliopsida; order Fabales; family Fabaceae; genus Trifolium; species Trifolium pratense. The sequence continues at coordinate 19,472,691 of NC_060060.1, forward strand.
GTTGGGGGTTAATGGCATGTTTATACTGTTGTTATTGTTGATTTCACTTTCAATGATACAATCAATGTTGATAACAACTGTGAAAATTAAAAACCCAGTTTCACTTTTAGATAATGGTGAACTGACGGAGTTTAATAAATTATTAATGACGAATAAATTAATTCAGGTGTCGCATTTTAATTGGTGAACAATATCAACAGTACCTATGGAACTGTTTCTAAGTTTTGTCCAATATTTAATTAATTTAATATGATAATATGGTGGGAGAAAAATGGAACCGTTTCTAAGTTTTGTCCTATATTTAATTAATTTAATATCAGAATATGGTGGGAGAAAATTTGAAAAACTCCCGAAAAAATATTGAGATTAAAACAATAAGAATTCTTAGTCATCTCGAGGGGATTGGTCTCTGCAGGGTTGTGCGGATGATACTTTTAGTTTTAAAAAAAAATTAAATACAAAGTTAAAAAATAAATGACATTTTTTTCGAAATTTTTTTTTGAAGATATTTTGTTGTTGATATAAGGACAAATTAATTTTTTGAGAAATAAATTACCTTTTATTTTACCGGAACAAAAAATTCACTTGTCATCAATATATTGGTCATTCTTTTGAAATAGATTGACCAATACATTATGCAAAATTTATATTTAGTCTCACGGAACTTGTGTTTTACTAATATAATTGAAAAACTCCCGAAAAAATGTTGAGACTAAAACAATAAGAATTCTTAGTCATCTCGAGGGGATTGGTCTCTGCAGGGTTGTGCGGATGATACTTTTAGTTTAAAAAAAAGAATTAAATACAAAGTTAAAAAATAAATGACTTTTTTTTAGAAGTTTTGTTTTGGAAGATATTTTGTTGTTGATATAAGGACAAATTAATTTTTTGAGAAATAAATTACCTTTTATTTTACCGGAACAAAAAATTCACTTGTCATCAATACATTGGTCATTCTTTTGAAATAGATTGACCAATACATTATGCAGAATTTATATTTAGTCTCACGGAACTTGTGTTTTACTAATATATTATGTTGTCTATTTTTTTTTAATAATTTACAGGTTATATTCATATTAATATGGGAACATAATTTTTTTGGTTATATCTACGGGCCTTATATTTTTACTCATATATTAATAAAGTTGTATATATTTTTATTAATTTTACGAGTTATACTCATATATTAATACGAGGACATCATCTTTTGTATGAATTCTGAGGGACCTATATTTTTCTTCTTATTAATAAGGTTTCCCGTTCTTTAATAATTTATGTAGCACGTATATTTATACTCATATATTAATACCAGAACCTTTTTTGTTTTTAATTTCTACAAAATTTATATTTTTAATCATAATTTAATAAAAAAATTTAATTTTTTATATTTTTTTTTTATTAAAAAAAAATTTATAATTTTACGGGTTATAATAGATCATATATTAATACAGGGACCTAATTATTTTGTTAATTTTTACGAGATCTATGTTTTTTATTAATATATTAATAAGGTTGTCAATTCTTTCATAATTTCTACATGACATATATTTATACTCATATATTAACACAAGGATATAATCTTTTGTCTGATTTCTGCAGGGCTATATGATTTTACTCTTATTAATAAAGTTTCCAATTTTTTACTATTTTTTGTGAGATCTATATTTATACTCATATGTTAATACAATGACATAATGTTTTGTGTAATGTTTGTGAGACCTATGTTTTTTACTCATATTAATAAGCTTGCATATTCTTTTATAATATATGTGGAACCTATATTTATACTCATATATTAACATGGAAACTTATTTTCTATGTTGTCTATTTTTTTTTTACAATTTTACGGGTTATACTCATATTTAATATTTAATACGGTGACCTAATTATTTTGATGATTTTTGTGAGACCTATATTTTCACTAACATATTAATAAGGTTGCCTATTTTCTAATAATTTTTACGGGACTATATTTATACTCATATATTGAATACACAAACATAAGTTTTTGGTTATTTTTACAAGATGATGTTTTTACTAATATATTAATAAGGTAGCCTATTTTTTCATGATTTCTCCATTATCTATATTTATATATTTTTTTTTGAACAAAATTCATATTATACTAATACGGATATCTGAGGTTTTTTTGTGATGGTTTTACCATTGTTCTTTTTCTATTTTTTTTTACCAAATATTATATCCTTTCTTATTTATTTTTTTATCTTTTGAATTACTTTCCAGTAAATTATTATTTCATGTTAGCAAGTGAGGAGCGGCAACGCCGCGACTCCCGTGCGGACGCACGGGTGTCAAGCTAGTTATCATGATACTACATTTGTACGTAGTATTTTTTTTAACAAGCCACCATTAATCATTATTCTTATTTAGTTGTAACTATTTTTTTTTTGGTACAAGTTACAACTAATTTTTAACTGCTAAAAATTTAAAGTAAGTTACCCAGTAGTGGAGTTAGACTAAAATGTCAGGATGGGCTGCAACGGAACTTTAATTTTTTTATTTGAGACTAAAAATGCATAAAATTGTTAATCTTTTGACGGATTTTAATAACATTAAATTATTTTATATTTCTTTAAAATTGTGCATCATTTTTTTTTGGGTACATAAATTGTACATAAATTATCTATCATCTATATGACATAAATTATCTAAGTTATTGGCAACACTACCTTACCACCAGGGCATATGCAATGTTATGATAAAAAACTAATAGTTACATGTATATATAACATAATAGTTAACAAAAATATGTATATGTACCAATTTAAAATAAAAATTTGGTATGGACCGCGACTCTCCTCAACCTTATACTTAGTTCCGCAAGGGCTCAACCCTATCATTATTGAACTTTTTACTATAGACAAATGTAAAATTTAAAGTTCTTATCTTTTGCTTGAGATTTTATTTTTTTGTTATTATGAAATAAAAGCTAAGTTTTTACTGCATTTAGTAATAACTAGGGGTAAACCCGTGCGTTACACGGGTTTGATTAAAATATATAATTAAAATATTTTTATAAATAAAAAATAATAATTGTGATAACTATAATCACATATAGTTAAATAATATATATTATTTTAAAATATGATTATATTTAATATTAGTATATGAGTAAAAAAAAGTTGTTTAAAAATATTAGATTTTTTTATTAATTTATATCGTAGTTTGCTTATATTTTAATGTAATAGATCTCTTATAATATTTCATAAGTTTGAAAGGATGTATCATTTTTTTTATTTTATTAGTGTAATCATATAAGATTTTAGTTTTCTTTATATGAGTTGCAATTTTATAGTCAAATGTCACTTTGTTTTTTTATTTTTGATGTATCCCTTATTTTATTATTTTCAATAAGAGTTGGAGGTATACCTAATTATACTTGTAGATAATATTGCTCATGAGAAATGTTAAAATAAATTTTGATTATAGAATATGATTCATATATGGTGGCTTTGACTATTTGTTCCACGTGATCTCATTTTTTGAAAATTATGTATCAAATAGCGTATTTGCTTACTACGTTCTATGCAATTTAAGGTTCCAAATAACTTATCTACTTACTCTGTCTTGGAGTTTATTCTCACTTATTCACTTGGTGAAATTTTATTCCAACTTTATTAGTCCCAATTTTTTAGTCTATTGTTTGGTTCACTTTTTTTTTTGCTTGGTCCTTTTGTTTTTGGTTTGTTTTTCTTTTTCTTGGTGAGGTTTGTGTCTCTTCAAAATTATTGTTAGTTTTTGTCCCTCTTATTTAATATTTTCTTGAACATTTATTTTATTTTTCTTATTATATTATATAAACTTAAATATTTGTTGTTGTCAATATATAAGTTTGGACGAAGATTTTATATATTTGAATTTAGGTTTAGTTATTTGGTTAAGGTAAAGAAAGTCTTATAGATGAATTTAAGATTTAACATGTGTCATCTTCTTATTTTCTTAAAAAAATGTCATCTTATTCTTATAAATATTTCACTATTTTATTTTCAGCTGTAACGTAAACATTCTTTTAGAATATGTACTTAATTTATCCAAAAAGTTATATTATTATATAAATTAAATTAATAATTTTTGAATTATTGGTGAATTTTAGTTGTGTGTAAATATGTTTAAATATATGTGTGATTATATTTTCTAAATGTATGTAAATATATTTTAACATCTACGGTTTTAATAATTTCTAAAATTTATTTTGACAAATGAGCATCAATAATTTTTATTTAATAATTTTTGTCTTTTTTAATTTAATTTAGAAAGTTTTTAGTACAATTCTAAGTGGAGGAAAAAGTATTTAGCACAATTTCTAAACTAACATGTTTTTAGCACAATTCTTTTCATTGATTCATTTTATGGCCGTAAGAATAAGATGACATACGTAGATTAAAATAGGACCGTCTATTAAAATTCATATATATTCATATTGAACCATCCAGATTTAGGCAAGTGTTATACGATAAATGCATGAAGATTATATATTTGGACAACCTCTAAGTCAAGTTGAATCAATATACTTCTTACATGTATTACAATTATAAGAACCGTATGATTTGAGTGTCAACTACAAAAAAAAAACTTATTTTAATTTCTACTTTGTTTTTGTTTCTATATTTCTCTTGATCGAGATCTATATTTCTCTTGATCGAGATCAAGTGATCACCTACACATTGTAGACAATATAATATTTAAAAATGAGACACATATTTATATTTCTAAATTATTTGGATTGTCCTCTTTTAATTGAATGCCTCCAACATCAATATACCCTCGATCTATATAAATTTTAAGGCACTTCAAAATCAATAAAAAGAAGTCTCTTTTATCCTCTTCAACTTATTTACATGAAAAAAATTAATTATATTCCCATTAATCAACAATTTTTTATACAAATCTTTTACCTTATATAAAATAATAAATGAAAAAGAAAAGTTGTCTAATTACAAACATTATATATATTAAAAAAAAATGATGGTTTACAAACTGCCATTAGAGTTAAATATACATCCTTACATGAGGTGCCATTTCATAGACTTTATAAGGAGCAAGGATGCAACGTAAGCAAAAATAGAAGTATGTTTTATCATGTTCTCCTCCTTCACATGAAAAAATAGTCATATTCATATTAATCGATTCAACTCAAAGTTTAATTAATCATCGAACAAAACACCGGTTGATATTTTAAAAAATATCCAACCTAAAAAAGAAATATAAAAAATGATTAGAGATGTTCCAAACTCAGAGTAATAGAAAAATTCTAATTTACAAACATATTAATAGACAACTATCACATATATGTATATCAATTTCTTAATCAATCACATGTAGACATACTTGATATTCTAAGAGGTTAGACACCATCACCTACCAAGGACAAAAACCAATATACTTACGATGTAACTATATATATGCACACAATAGCTTTTAAATCAATTCAAGACACTATAATGTGTAACTATAACATATGAAAGGTGAAGATGCATAACTTTTTCTCATGGAGATGTTAGACAAAGAAACCATAGAGTTTTTGCCATGAGATAGATAAATTAAAATTTTGTTAAAACATAGAAGGTAGACTTCCTGATATGGTGGTGGTGATAATTAGCTTTTGGGTTAACTTTATATAGAGCTTGTGTTTGATAATTAGCTAAATTTACATATTCAATATTAGTGTCTCCAAGAATTCTTTGTTTTCAATTGCATTAATAGGGAATTGTAACATACAATATATATTTTAATATATTATTATTATTAGAGTAACTCTATTATATGAAATATGAAAAGGTTTTAATAGAGATTGTAAACTTTTCTTATAGAGTGTCACATCATCACAATGCATGCTTGTGAGCAACTCAACAACTAAAGTATTTTTTTTTCATAAAATTTATTTTGTCAAGCATGAAATTTTTTTGAGGAGTAACTTTTTTATTTGGTTTATTTATTTAAAGTAAATTTTTGCAAATTGCAAATCATATTTACACATGCATGATTTATATTTTATGTTTGGTAGTGTAAAATATGAAAGAGCATATATCTATTCATTGTTCTTTTTGTAATTTGTCTTTTTTTTTTTCTTTTCTTTCTTTCATTATTATTGGGAGCCATTATTATTGTAACATATAGATAATTACTTTGGAGGATGAATGGACACACAAAATAAATTGTGGGACAAATTTTAAATAGATATGAGAAGCTCTCTAAAGCATGTCACATCATCACAATGAAGGTCTATGAGCAATTCAACCTTCCCTTTACTAGTAAAAGATTAGTTTTCATTGAAGAATTTGTGAAATACATAGATTTTTTTTCTTTCAACTGAATTCTTTTTATATTTAGAGGTCATAAATCAAATTTCTGACCATCGAGGATCAAAAGTCAAGAGTTAAATTTATGACCTTTTATTTAAGAGACATAATCAATTCATTGCACGATGCTGAAATTATTGTTTATAGTATACTTCCTCTGGTTTCATATAAATAAATATATTTTTTTAGATTCATTGAATATCTGATGTACCGAGTTCATAATAAATTAACTATTCTACTTGAAAGTCAATGATAATATGTACGTATAATTATTTCCTCTTATTCTACCAGTTATTTGCCAATTTGGGTGGACTAATTTACCTTTTTTTAAAAAAAATATAAATAAATATTCATTTTTTTAGATTCATTGAATATCTGATGTACCGAGTTCATAATATAATTGAAATAAATCAGTTATTCAATGAATCTAAAAAATGAATATTTATTTATATTTTTTTTAAAAAAAAGGTAAATTAGTCCACCCAAATTGGCAAATAACAAGTAGAATAAGAGGAAATAATTAATTATAATTTTAGCCGCCGCCGCCGCACAACAACAATTCTTCTTGCCTTCTCTTCCTGTTTATCTTCTAAAGATGGGTGGTTTAGGGTCAATTTTGATCCAAAATCACCCCTCTTGATCGTTTTATATTTGCTTTTATTTAAATAAGTGAAATTTCACATAGATTAAAGTTTTTCTGTTTTATTTTGTGATTTTTTTGCCTCAGTGCGTCCCGTCTTCGTGCGGTGCTTGTTTGCTTTCTTGTTTTTTGCGGCGTTCGTTTGGTTCAGATTGTCAGATCAACTTTGATCAACTACTGATTCAATCAATGACAAGGTCATCAACGATGAAGTTCTGAAGACATGGGTATTTCGGTTACTTTTATTTTGTCACATTATTTGTAAGCTTAAACATGTCGTTTTATGCTATTAACTTGGATGCTGTGAGTTTGTTCGCAGATTCATCCTTTACGTTTTTAGCAACATTGAATTTGTGTTTGTATCTGATGTATCTATCAATTTGAATGAATGAATATTTTATTTTAGTCAAAAAAGAGGAAATAATTATACGTACATATTATCATTGACTTTCAAGTAGAATAGTTAATTTTCTTAAAAATAAGGTAGAATAATTAATTATTTTGTCGATTTTACTTTTTTTTTTTTGAAGCAAATATATAGATAGATTAAAAAAAAAACCAGTTTTGTACAAAGTGATCAGCCAGGATCCAACCATCAAACGGACAAGGAAAACAAAAGAGAAAGCTAAACTAAATAAGCAAATGAGCAATATGCTCCCTAATTTTAGGACTTCTCCAACCTCTATAAACTATAGTGTTGATAATATCTTCATCTATGTTTGTATTATATACTTGATTACCAAAACAAACATCATTCCTATATTTCCACAATGTGTAAACTGTTTCAGCAGCCGCACTTTTGAGCAGTTGGGCCTTCCACCCTTTTCCTTTGCTAGATCTAGTGATCCATCTTAATTCCTCATTCCACTCCATGGGGACATGATCGACTTTCAACCACCTGAGAACCTTATGCCAGATATTTTTCAACTCAATACAGCCAAAGAAAAGGTGGTTAATAGTTTCATCATTGTGACAGAAACAACACTTCAGGTTGACTATCACACCAAATTTCTGAAGCCTATCTTTGGTTGCCAGCCTGCAATGACACGCTAGCCAGAAAACAAAAAGCGCTCTAGGCCGAGCCATATTTTGATACATAGTTTGTCTCCAACCTACCACAGCATAATCCACTCTCAACATTTGATAAACTTTCCTTGTGATAATCTTACCCTTCATGTTGTTCCACCCCTCTACCTGTTGGAGCGAGTCCCTTTGCTGAAGGATAGCTTTAAGAATCCATGAAGAATTCTGCTTTACAGGCATAGTCATCAAGTTGTCCTGCTTAATATAGTAACTATGGATCCATCGAATCCATAAGCTGTCCTTTCAGTTCGGAATGGAGTTCTTTTTGTCTACATAATTTATCAAAAAAAATGGAGTTCTTTTTACTAGCTTAATATGTTGATAAATCCAGATACCTAAAAATTCATTTTCAGACAATTGAACCTTCTCAAATTGTTTCTTTTTAAGAACCAAAAAGATTTGTGCCAAAATAATAGATGCCAAGAAGAACAAGAGACCTTGGACACGTAACGGGTCTTGAAGCACTATTTCTGTATCCCCTGACCAAATCCACCCACATTAGGATTACTCGTTAATGGTTGATCAAGTTTGATAGATTCACCTTCTGAAACAAGAAGTTCTAGTCCTGGCGGTATAATATCAATCACTTCACGTCCATCTGATGGAGCCACTATCGTTATTTCGTATCCACCTTTTTCTTTTCGTATAATTTTGTTTACTATACCAGTTGCTGTAGCATTATAAACATTATTATTACTCTTGCTCCCGTCAGGATAAATCTGACCCCTTCCTCTGTTCCCGCCTACGTATATAGGATATTTTAAGAAGTGAACATCTCTCTTAGTAGCGGGATCTGGAGAAAGAATAGGAAAGGTAATTTCACAATATTTCTTCCCGGGAACGGGGCCTACCACAATAATACTTTTTTTTGTGGGACGGTAGCTTTGAAAAGACAAATTACCTATCTTTAAATTATTATGGTTCTTTTACTTTTACTTTCCGATGAAACTTTAAATTATTATGGTTCTTTTTTCTAAATATTGTGAGTAATAAAAATGAAACTGAACAATCAAATGAATGATACTTATCTTATTAAAAAATAAATAAAATCCTTATTTTAATTTACGAAAAACTAAATTAAAAGAATCCGACAAATACCACTTTTGTTTAAAAGCCACTTCACACAATTCAACTTGAACCTCTCAAACATCTCTTCACAATTCTCATCTTTATTTTTTCTTTCAATTTTGGTTTTTTCATAAACCAAACAAACTTCACCCTTTGTGCCTCAAAGCACCAATAGCTAGCTAGCTATGTCCAACAAGGAGCTAACTTCACCATTAGGAGAAGCAAAGGTTCCATTATTATTACCACCAACAACAAATGAAGATGAAGAAGAACAAGATCTTACAAGAAAGGTTTGGATTGAATCAAAGAAACTATTGTTGTAAAAATTGGACCTACTCATAATAATAAACAACATATAAATTTAACCAATCGAATATACATGAATCAGAATAAAATAAAATAGAGTTCACAAGAACTTATCTTATGATCGTTGTAATTGATGTCGGCACTACCATGTAGTAATTTGATGTAAACACCCGGATAGTAAACAACGAATTAGACCTGCAAAATATACAATACCTGAGGCGTGCTGATCGCACTGTCCTTAAGGATTTATCCGCCTCATAAGCGCAAATCCCCCAGGATTCAACAGGTCCTTCTCAGATATAAATTATATCTGAGGTATCAGAACTAACAAGTATTATTAGACACCGGTGATTTAATCCAGGAAGATAACTCAATTTGTGAGGGAAGGTAATATTGATTTATATTTTAAAACTCTATGTGCTCAAAATATATGCAGTATCCTTTTCCTTTCTTCATCTCACGTCTATATATATTGTCATATATTTTCATCTCCTTCCAATTAAAACGGTTCAAGCTATTAATTAGGAATAAAGGGGTATAGATGCCAAAATATAACCGTACTTGACCAAGTAATAAGCACATTTAACATATCATTAATCATAATAGTAATAGGATTAATTAATTATTTTAAAACTATAAATACAATAATATTAAAATAACTTTAAAATAAATTATTTTGACAAAATAGACAACAATCCCCCACAATTTATTTTAAAGTTTAAAAGAGTACTCAAAAAATCATTTCCTGGATTAACATCATTGATGTAATGCATCAAACTGGTGTAGCAAGCTATATGAACCAGTGCTAGACTAATAGTACTTAACACACAGTAACATTGGTGTAGCAAGCTATATGAACCAATGAAACTTAGCGTATGTTAGCGGTCTACCAATCGCATTACACCCCACAGTTCTTGTTGTTGCCGCTGTGTTGCGCGAATAGGCCGTGCGCGTGCCTGGATTCTTTCATGAGTGCTCTAGAGATTTCGCCAAGATCTCATACAAGCGGCCCCACTTGACACTCACATAGGTGATTTCATCAAGTGTATGCTGCAAATCATACACCACCCATAAGGGCTATGAAAATCATTAAAAGCTTTGTTAGCTTATCCTCTCAGTAATGCACTATCTAGCACTTTCTCATTCACACCATAGGAAAAGGACCAAGACAAAAATTAATTAACTAATTTTTGTGTGCTAGCAGATCTAACAAGTAACTTGTTCTTACCCATATGAACCTTATTCATGGGATCTCCAATCACAAAGGTTGGGTTCCTATCACTTGTTGATTTCAAATGGCTTAGGTCCAATTCCCCTCGATGTGTCACAAAATTATTTCTTCCCAGGGGCTTGTTTTAGTAGCTACTTTATACACAAATGATGAAGAGATAATTTTCTTCAATCAAGTAATATTGACTAAGACGTCTCGAAGTCAATTAATCTCATATAATATTTATTCAAGTCTATAATAATAAACTTGTTCCTCACAATAAATTCACTTATCGATTTTATTTTCATCGGCTCTTATATCCGATTAACATCATTGTATTATTTTAATATAATGGCTCTTTCTCTACAAGCAATATCTCATATATTGCATCTATAATATATTCCATCAGGTCTACTTAGATAAATTCTAAGCGACAACATCTCCACAAAGGAGAAAATAAACTCAAGACTTGATTTATTATAAGGTCTACTTGAAAGACTATCAAGCAACATCACCCCCACATTTGGTAACATAGGTGGATTTTTATTCAGGTCTACTCAGATGATTTCTCAAGTTACAATGTCCTCATAATTGAGACAATTTATAATGCCGCCGCACATAGAGATATGTTTTCTCATGTTTTACTAAACATCATTGTATTATTTTAATACAATGGATAATCCACAATTTTATTAAACATCATTGTATTATTTTAATACAATGGATAATCCTCAATTTCACTAAACATCATTGTATCATTTTAACACAATGGATAATCCACAATATACCATATTTTAATTTATGGTATCTCAAAAATATTTCATGAATCACAATTATATATAGGTTTACTTAGAATATTTCTAAGCGACAACGATTCATCGATTAACAAAATGAAACTACTTTTATATTATTCTCATAAACACCAAATTAATTTAGCATCACTTTAATAGCCTCTGCCTTCACTATAATAAGTAGCATCTAATTGACCTCAAGTTGATCGACATTAGTGCATATAAAAAAAATATTATCATAGTGACCTCTCAACATTAAATTGTATAATTCAAATATATTCTACTTATTGTCTCAAATAAAAATTATATCTCACTCTCAGGTTAAACACAAGTTTCATCTACAATTCATATATAATAAGTAACATTCTAACAAACCAAGCCACAGACAAATTCATAATTTATAGAAAGTACTACTCATAGCAAAACTTGGTCACGTCAATTTTAGGGAAGGATAATCAAAATAAAATAACTGATCCTAACACTTTATTATATTATTTTAATGCACAAGCTGGATAAATAATGGTATGCATATATACACAAACATATTGCATAACACATACAAGAAGGTCCTTTCACAAAATTAACACAAATTCTCCAATTGAAAAATCAAACATCACAAAAATAGATATTAATTCACTTCATTATATTGTTGCTGTACTATAACACAATTATTTAGAATTGTAACACTGGCCTTCAACTTTAATCAATACATCAGGATATAATGTCATGAACTCACAGCATGTGATTTATAAACAAAAGAGATTATAAAATCTTCAATTCCAATAATAATATTATAACAAATTAAAGCAACGACCATGTTCCTCATATCTTTACTGATAAAAATTGTATTAAGAGCGTACCTTTCATACGCACCATGCAACTCTCTGTAATTACCTCAACACATTGCCTCACAATAACACACAAAAATCTCCCGCACCCAAAATTATGAAACTCTTGTGAATCGAATTCAAAGACAAGAATAAATCCTTAAGATTGTTGTAAAAATTGGACCTACTCATAATAATAAACAACATATAAATTTAACCAATCGAATATACATGAATCAGAATAAAATAAAATAGAGTTCACAAGAACTTATCTTATGATCGTTGTAATTGATGTCGGCACTACCATGTAGTAATTTGATGTAAACACCCGGATAGTAAACAACGAATTAGACCTGCAAAATATACAATACCTGAGGCGTGCTGATCGCACTGTCCTTAAGGATTTATCCGCCTCATAAGCGCAAATCCCCCAGGATTCAACAGGTCCTTCTCAGATATAAATTATATCTGAGGTATCAGAACTAACAAGTATTATTAGACACCGGTGATTTAATCCAGGAAGATAACTCAATTTGTGAGGGAAGGTAATATTGATTTATATTTTAAAACTCTATGTGCTCAAAATATATGCAGTATCCTTTTCCTTTCTTCATCTCACGTCTATATATATTGTCATATATTTTCATCTCCTTCCAATTAAAACGGTTCAAGCTATTAATTAGGAATAAAGGGGTATAGATGCCAAAATATAACCGTACTTGACCAAGTAATAAGCACATTTAACATATCATTAATCATAATAGTAATAGGATTAATTAATTATTTTAAAACTATAAATACAATAATATTAAAATAACTTTAAAATAAATTATTTTGACAAAATAGACAACAACTATGGCATATTGTAGGTCCTGCAATTTTCAGCCGTATTGCATCCTATTCTATGTTGGTCATCACTCAAGCTTTTGCTGGTCATCTTGGTGATCTTGAACTTGCAGCTATCTCCATTGCCAATAATGTTGTTGTTGGCTTTGATTTTGGCCTCTTGGTACATTTACATAACACTATTCTCTTTCGTGCTTCATTTTCGTATAATTTGTTTTTCTTAATCCACCGTAATTAGAGTCTTTGACAAATTTTGATTGTCTAGAGTCGACAATCTCTACATTCACACAATTGATATATCGGTGATTGTTGGATTAAAATTGGACGGTCAAGATTTTAATTTTGATTTTTAAGTTCAAAATCAAATAACGAGCTTGGAATCTTGTCTGGTCTGATTACATCTAATAACCACTGATATGTTCTTGTGTGAATGGGGAAATTAGTGACTACAGGCAGTCATAATTTGTCTTTAACTGAGGTATCCTTGTGGCTTACACTAGTTTGTTATGAAACTAATCATGAGTTGGCAAAACAAAATCTTGTTTATGTTTTATTTTAATTAACTTATACTACATAAAAATGTTCAACTTCACACAAAATATTTGTCCAAAGTTTCCACCATAAGTGTTAAGAGAGATTGTAATTGAAGATCAATATTTTTGTGCCTCATTTTATTTTTTGAGTTTAGTGGTTAAAAATTTATTCTTTGAAGTGAATAAGTGAAGAATCTCAGATTCAAACTTCGACCTCTGGATATATTATATATAATATGATATCTGTATCAACTGAGTTTTATTCACGGAAAATTTTGCATCAAATTTTTAATTTGTATTAATGATTTAATATTTTTTTTCTAGTAATGAATTAATCATTTTTGTTGTGTAATTTTTCAGTTGGGAATGGCAAGTGCATTAGAAACACTATGTGGACAAGCATTTGGTGCAAAACAATATTACATGTTAGGAGTGTACATGCAAAGATCATGGATAGTACTTTTCATATGCTGTATTTTCCTTCTCCCAATATACCTTTTCGCAACACCAGTTTTAAGACTATTGGGACAACCAGAAGATTTAGCAGTATTATCAGGACAAGTTTCAGTGTGGATGATACCATTGCACTTTGCATTTGCGTTTCAATTTCCTCTCAATAGATTCTTACAGAGTCAACTTAAAACCGGTGCTATAGCTTGGGTTTCTCTCTTTTCATTATTGGTGCATGTTTTTGTTAGTTGGTTGTTTGTGTTTAAGTTTCAGTTTGGTGTTATTGGAACTGCTGCTACTCTCAATTTTTCTTGGTGGGCTCTTACTTTTGGGCTTTTTGGTTACACTGTTTGGGGTGGGTGTCCTTTAACATGGAAAGGCTTTTCCATGGAGGCTTTTTCCGGACTTTGGGAATTTGTTAAACTCTCTGCTGCTTCTGGAGTTATGCTATGGTAATCATAACTTTTTATTGTTGTTCATATTTTTAGATTTTACTCTCTTTGTGATGAAATATAAGCAAAAATTCACATTTTAAAGTTCATTATATAATTAATGTATCTGATCTATATTATATATCATATACGTTAAAAGTTCACATTTTCCTTATATTTTATCATGTTTGTTTTGGTTTTGGGATTTTTTTTTTGTTTTAATTTTTGTTTTTGTGTTTGCAGTTTGGAGAATTGGTATTACAGAATTTTGATATTGATGACTGGAAACCTACCAAATGCAGAGATTGCAGTAGATGCTTTGTCCATATGGTAATTATTTATTTATTTATTTATTGGGTACAACAATATTATTTATTTTATTCGAGTCAATTAAGGTATTAATGATATGAATACTATACTTAATTTTATATTAAGATGTTAATTTTTTATACTGACAATATATTTATAGTTACCTCAAAAAACTCAAAAAGAATTATATTATATATTTTTAAATTTTTTCTTGTTTTGTTATGATTGTTTTTATGCTGATCCACACTATATATTTGTTTTGTTTTGGCAGTATGACAATAAATGGTATGGAGATGATGATTCCACTGGCATTCTTTGCAGCCACAGGGTAACATACTTGTCTTATTTTAATTTTCACATGCTTGATTCCAAAATTTGTACACTTCTTGTTTTATTTTAGTTTTTCTTCACAAGAGAAAAACGAAGGCCTCATAAAACTCAGGGCTAATATTAAAACATGATGAGGCCAAAGCAAAATCTTATTGGGTTAGATGATTAACATGACATACCCAATAATTATCTAACAAATAAAATACTACTATAGGCCAAAATTAAATTGCGGTGGTGAGTGATTGAGTTCTTTAGACGTTATGAAGAAAAATAAAAATAACACACGTAATCTATGACAATGTTAATGTATACTATTTACCACTAAAAAAAAACATAATATAGTAGCCATAGAAAACAATTGGTTCCTAGTCAAACAAGATTTTGCATTATGCTAATGAAATTTGTCGTGGAGCTTAAACATAGAGCTTGTATGAAATATGAATTAGTATTGTTGTCTCTAGATTTTGGCTGTAAAGGCACTATCATAGCCTCATAATAATACAAATAAAATACGACAAATATTTCTTGCGTGTTTGAATTCCATAGATTATTTATACTTTGTACAAAAAAAAGGGAGAGTGAACATTAATCTATATATCATTTTTATATAGAACAAATTTGTCTGAGTATAAAAATTTGAGAGATTAATTTAAATATTATTTTTTATTAGAGATTAAATTAAATGTATAGAAAATTGGAAGAGAATCTTCACTCTTTAAATACTCTAGGCTACTTTTTGTGACTAGGACAAATTTATACTATATTATTGTATTTTGATGGCTCAAATATAAATTCAGTGAATCATATGGGAAGACTAAGAACAAATGTTTGGTTTGGTCACTATAATCTGTATACTTGATGGCTACGTCTATGTTTTCATGATGCCATCAATAATTTTGTTATTAATTTGACATTCAATGTTATTACCATAAAATAGTACTAGAAATAAAGACAACTAACTGACTTTACTATAATTATACAGAGAGAGACATGGCCCATTCAATATTGTGCTTCTCTGTTTTTCCTCTCCAAATCACGTCATACAATATCAATAGTTGATTTAAATTAAATAATTAATTATTGGGTCATGCTAACCGGTGCCCCCAGGACACTGGTTAAGAAAACTAAAAAAGGAAATTTTAAAATTAAAAATAACATTGTTTACACTTTCGAGACGTTGACTGCACAAACTTTAATGTCATATTACTATATTTGGTTCCTTAAACAGTGTCTCGGGCATTGTTTAGCATTTTCCTTAATTATTTAAAGGATTTTCCATGTACCCCTTTTCCAGGTACCCCTCAATCAATTACCTGAATATTTTGCAAGATAAAAAGAAATTAGGTTTTAGCTTTTGTCTTATGACTTATAAGTTAAAAGACATGTTTGAGACAATCTTTTTAGAAAGAGTTTTTAACTTATTTTACTGATTTATAATTTCAAGTAGCTTCTGAGCTTATAGCTTCTATAGCTTTTCATTTTTTCTTCCTCTTTTACCCTTATTATTTTAACTAAAATTCATATTTACCCTTTATAATTTATTATCATTAGAATTTAAAATAAAATAAGTAAATGCATGTTTTAACGTTACTTCTTTTAAAATCACATGTATATAGTATGTTTTAACGTTGCCTTATTATCTATTTTCAAATATGAAGGCTAAAGCATATTATTTTTTTTATCAATTCATAGGTTCTATAATCTTTTTGAAACAACGTATCTTAGTATAATTATCCATTATACTATATTGTGAATATATTCTGTTATTTTTTCATAAAGTATATCAACTGAAAGGAAAATATTTTTTTTTAAAAAAATTCAGCATATAAAAATTAGTTTAATAATAATATTTGAAAGATATATTTATTGAATTAATAAACTTAAAAATATTGTTAAAAAAAATAAAATAAACTTGAAATATTAAATTCTAAGTATCTTAAATAGTATTAATTTAATAAAAAAAATTATTGAATTAAAAATATCCTTTTATGTCATTTTACATTTATCAGTCAGTTGAACCGCTAATTTTACCAAACACTTCAATCAGGTTATCAACTAGGAGCTATCAGCCATTAACCATAAGCTATCAGCCAGCTTATCTTATACTAGCGGGCCAGACAGGCGCGTTCCGCGCCTGCCTGTGTTTAACTTATGTCAAAAAAAAACTCTTATGTTATGAAATTAAAAATCAGAGATTAATAAAATTTTTCAATTAAAAAATGTACCTTATTTAAATTTCTGTAAGAATTGTGATAGTTGGAAGACCTTAATACGAAAGAATCATTGTGTTATTTGAATTTAAAATTTGAATTTAAAATGAAGGGTAATTTGGACAATATAAAAAATCCAACCCAAACTCACTTATGCTTTTTATATATTATCTTTTTTATATATCGTTATAGATAATATTTTGTACCTAATACTAGTGTTACACATTAAGTGTGATTCACATGGTTAAGAAGCGTTCAATCATTGTGGAAGAGTAACATTTAAGAATGTCGTTAAAGAAAAAAATTGTTTTATTTTTATTTCTTATCACTGATATCATATGATATTCATGTGGTGAAAATACAAGTAGTAACAATGAAAGTTACAATGCAATATGCAGAGTGAGGGTTGCAAATGAACTTGGAGCTGGAAATGGGAAAGCAGCAAAATTTGCTACTATAGTTTCTGTGATAACATCATTAATAATAGGACTTTTCTTCTGGATGTTGATTTTGATATTGCACAATAAATTTGGCTACATATTCACCACTAGTAAAGCTGTTCTTGATGAAGTAGGCAAGCTTTCTCTTCTATTAGCCTTCACAATTCTTCTCAACAGTGTTCAACCAGTTCTATCAGGTATTTAAATCTCAAATATATACATATAATATATAGTTTAATTTTGATACACTGTCGGTATAATAAAATTTACACCGTCAACATATTACAATCAACTCATAACCGTGACTTTGGAAGTAACTATATTCAATGATCTGACGATTATTATTGACCGATAATATTAACAGGAGTGGCTGTCGGATCGGGGTGGCAATCATATGTTGCTTACATAAATTTGGGTTGCTACTATATTATTGGGGTTCCTCTTGGATTTATAATGGGTTGGGTCTTTAATCAAGGAGTTATGGTATGTTTAATATTTTTTACTTTTTTTATTGTCTTAGTTTCTAAACTTCTATGAATTTAAAATGTGAACTAATGGTAATGAAATTGACCAATCAGGGAATCTGGGCAGGGATGATTTTTGGAGGAACAGCCACTCAAACATTGATATTGTGTTGGATTACACTTCGGTGCGATTGGGACAAAGAGGTAATTACCTAACTGATCATCGATATAAATGAGTTTTATACTGACATCTAACGTATGATCAAAACTTACAACATTGTTATATTATTAGATGTTAGTGTAAAATTGATTAGTATCGTTTCTTCGACACTTTACTAGCTAGTGGTATTGGTTTTGACTTTTGATAAATATAATTTTGATTTCATTATTGTGTTGGCTGAAATTGCAGGCAGAGAAAGCAAAACTGCACATAACAAAGTGGTCGGATCGAAAACAACAACTTAGATAGATAAATATTGAATATCAGTGTAAAATTAATTTGTACCTTTTATTTAAGAGATAAAAGTTTTTGGTAAAAAATAGAAGAGATAAAAGTTGAAGAACTTCTTGGTTCGTCAATTCTTTTATGGGCTTGTCTCTTGGTAACCAAAATTGATAGGAATTGGTATTAATTTGTACCGGGCTTTTTATTATTACTATTTGTACACTGGGGCTATATTCATCCAAATTAGTATATAATTATGATTATTCATTCTTCAATAAATTATATAATTCTCTTAAATTTATTGTCTTAAAGCCATTAGATTTGGCTTAATGATGAGGAGTTTAAGTAATATACTAAAGTTGCGTAAAAAAAAAACGAGTAATATACTAAAGTTTATGAGTTTGATTTTGAGTTCCACTATAAAAAAAAAAATGTCGTCTTAGCCTCATTATATTGTTGTTTATTTAAATCCAATATGAGGTATTGGTTCATACCCCTACTATAGTACTCATCCCCATATCCGCGGATTGAAAAAATACTCGTACCCATCCCCATACCCGCGTGGGTAACAATTTTTTCCCCCGTCCCCATACCCTATGGGTACCTAGGTACCCATACCCATACCCGTTACCCGCATTTTTACTAAAAATAAATTGATCAATTATAAAATATCATATAATTTTAATAGAATTAAAATTTTTTTTAAGATTTTAATATTGACTAATGAAAATTATAAACAAAATTATTACTAACCTTATGTTAAAGTTCATATTTATGTTAAATATTCACATTATTTTTATATTATGTTATACATAAACATTTTTATTAAAAATATGTAATAGTTTAGTAGAGTTGTATTGTTTTAAATTGATTTACATATATTATAATATACTAATATAAATAAAATAAATAAATATATATTATGTGGGTATGGGGCGGGATGAGTACTAAGGTACCCGTATCCGCACCCATACCCGTTCATTTTTGCGGGTAATTACTCATACACGTGCCCGTACCCAAAATGCGGGTTTTTACCCTACCCGATGTGGGTAATTTTTGCGGGTACGTACCCTCTTGGTATGAGTCAAATTGTCATCCCTATCTACGTAAACGCCAAAGTAAATGGCATGCTTTGTGCGAGGCTTCAACTTTCCATATACCATTTCGATTATCAGTCACATGATACTTGTCACTATGTATAATACAAGACATAGTTAATTTATAACTGAATTTCACGTAATAATAACCATTTTTTTCCTAAATAATCAGTTGTAACTGTTTCACGAAGTAGACGATCTCAATCGCACAAAAAAAATCAAACGTTTCTGATTTATTTAATTAATTTGGATAATTTTCTATAAAATTTAATTTTAATCATTATTTTTAATTAAATAAATGGTCAGAAGCAATTAGTGCATCGACGCAATAGCTGCATCAAATCCTCTTTCATCTCTTTCCACTATAATTTTTTTTTTTTTTTGTCTTAATCTTGTAGGTGTTCTATTAACATTGGAGTTTATTCTGATTTTTTAGCGAGCGTATGCAACCTAGTTCATTTAAATTTTTGGATAGTTTGCTCTCTATTCCACTTAACTTAATCATAATCTCCTTATATATATAGTATTTTCCAATTAATCGGGAGAATTTTCTGATGGTGTGCAAAAATTATTGGGAGATATTTTCTATTGTTTAAATTTTACTGAAAAATATAGTATAAATAATACCAAATTATATATTTTCACAATGTCTGGAGATATATTGTTTCTTCCAGTGTGAACAAGGCAGAAAAGAATAGCGACTATCAAACTTTTAATCCAATATAAGATTTAATGGGTAATTAAGCAAGGCCATTCTTTCCTTCAAAAAAAAAAAAAGCAAGGCCATTCTTAAATGAACTTGTTGGAGCGTGAGTATTTTTATTTTTTTTTTATAATCTGTTGGAGCTTGAGTAAACCTGTACTATTATGTGAGAATTTATTTTGGTGTCATGTGCTTCTCATGCGTTATGCTTGTTTCTAATTTTACCATTCTGCTACTTAAATAAAGGTCATTAAAATATGAGAAATTCTAAGAAATTTTGCAACTGTCGTATACTACTTAAGTAGCGGATCAGTCGGTGGCCAATTTTAATTAGCCATTTGTGTGTCCATAGCATTGGTCAATACTCAATGGGAGACAATCTAAATTTCTATTAAAAACAAAAAACCTATCCCTTTCTCTTATAATCTGTCATTCACTCCTCTTCCCTTCTTTCTTTTGTTTTTCCATTTTAGTTAGTTTAGTTTTTGTTAGTTTTTATCATTTCGTGTGTAAATGGCCGCATAGTCCATCGTCGGTTAGTCATATTGCTTTCATCGGTGTTCTTTAGTCGCATGGATGAGAGCGATATGGTAATCGACGAAGGAGTTTTTGTGTCCAAAGTGGGAACAATATGACTAATTGAAACAAAGACTATTCAAATAGTGTCTTCCCACGCACAAATGAGACTGTCCCGTGCTGCTAAACTGATATGTGGTAGTAGCTAAGTGGCCACCTAAAGGACCAAAAACAAAACCTGTAGAGAATGCTGAGCAGGACGTTGATAAACGTTGGCAGGAGAAACGTGCTCCCCTTTATGGTCCTTATTGTTAATTTAATTAAATTTGATGTAATTTTTTTGTCTAATATCTAATGTCTAATTTTCCTCAGGAAGATTTCATTCACTGTCCCCGTTCTTATATTAATTTAATTTTGAAGTTGAAACACTTGACAAAGTGTATAAGCTGATGTGATTTTTCTATCTAATTTATAAAATTAATTTGCTTTTACGTTGTAACAATTTAACAAATGAAACTAAGGATCTTATAAATTAAATACTTCGACTTCATCCTTGTCATCCTAGGGTTCAACCATGCAAGCCGCGATTTCATCAAAGGTCATCGGATGGATCAAGCTTGAACATATATCTTTAATGGATCTAGGGATGTCAATTTGATCTATAAATGGAGATTCCCATGGGGATTTCCCCGTTTGGGGATCGAAGACGTGAATTTTTTTTCAGCAGATATGTCGATAGATGGTGATGGAATTTTATCCCCTTTCCCACAAAGCCTCCGTACCCGAATACTTTATTAAAATAACATTTATATGTATATATTTAAATACTTTATATGTTATATTTATTTATTTATATTTTCACACAATGTCTGCATAAATTTATTTTTATGTGATGTTTATTATTATTATCAAAATTCACAACACTCACAATAGTGTTTTAATTTTCTATTTGTTTTATGATTATAAACTTTTTTCGCAACTAACTTGATTGAAATTAATAGAAATTTGATAACTTTTTTTAATGTTGATGGATCCCTGCGAGAACTGTGGGGATCCGTGCGGATGGGGATGGGGGAAGAATACTCTTCGAAGCGAGGATTGGAGACGGGGATAGAGATAATTTTAAATGGTGCAGAGTTGTGTATAAAAGGTAAACTCTTTCTTGTGAAAAATCTTTCTACTTGAAACGTATCATAACTCATTTTTATTTGTGAACAGACCAATTCAGACCATTTAACATGGGAGTTTATGCAGAGCGAGTTAAACAGAGAGCCCATTGCCTAACCCGCTTACTCAACTCTAGTTCTCTCCTCTCTAGAGCCCAAGTTCATTATCATTTGAATCAATTCATTATCCACAACTTATTAAATAACTAAGCATAATTAATTAAATAAATGGTAATTAAATTTAAGGGTTAAATAAATTTTTAGTCCCTATACATATCTTAAGTTCTGTTTTTAGTCCCTATAAAGTTTTTTAGCCACTTTTGGTCCCTCAAATATTTTCTATCACAGCTTTTGGTCCATACTTTTAAATCAACTCTTGTGTATTTTCACATTTTTGAATGATTTTTTTGTATTCATGTATATAACATTATAAGAAACCTCTGCAACAAATATTTAGAATTTTTTTAACATAAAATGAATTATTTATTAATTTTTAAGCACAAAAAACTAAAATGTTCATATTTAATTAAGCCTTTGTCACAAAATATTAAACTTTTGCAAAAAAGATTCATATGATGTACTAAACATAATCGTGATTTTTTTAAAAAAAAAATTCAAATGATATATACAAGTTGATGAAAAGTAGAGACAAAAAAATTTGTGGGACCAAACCTTGCTGAAATTTTTTATAGGGACTAAAAATAAAATTGAAGATATTTATAAGGACTAAAAATATACTTCACCCTAAATTTAATGCACCCTTTATTCTATTACTCTTTCCGTTTCAAATTACTTGACTTTTTAGAAACTTTTTTTTTTTTCAAATTACTTGTCTTTTTGATAATTTATGTTATATTTTGTCCATTATATCCTCCTTACTTTAAATCTTTTTATTGCATCTGTTTTTTTTTACTAAACTTCTTTGTATAATTTGTTTAAAAAAAATTGATACATAAAATATTAAATTTATTGGAAAGAGAAAGTGTGTGCAAAAAAAAATATATTGATGAATTAAAATAAGGGTATAATAGGAAAAGAATGTGCAAAAATAAACTTTCTTAATTTCTTGTTTTTTTTCTAAAAAGTCAAGTCATTTGAAACGGAGAAAGTATTTATTATTAATCCTTTTTTTTTTACATAAAACTAGTTTAAAGACCCGTGCATTCGCATGAGTCCATTTATTTTTATTTGATATTTAAGTTTGTTATTATATTAAGGTAGAATATTTATTTAGAGTTATGTACCAAAAAAATATAAGTGGAATTATTGTGTTTTTTTTTTGTAAATAAATAATGACCCCGTGTGTAATTTTTTCTATATTGTTTCTATAAATTTTTTTTACTAAATGATGATAGCCAATTATATGATGTTTTTACTAGTAAATTAGAGTAGTTTTAATAGTAATTGAAGCCCAAAAGCAAGCAAATACCGGGAAAAGTGAAATCACAAGACCCAGAAGCAAGAAAAGTGGAAAAAGCAGCAAAAAAGGGCAAAAATGTAATAAGGCAGCGCAACCAT
The DNA here is from genome assembly GCF_020283565.1 of Trifolium pratense. Taxonomy (NCBI): domain Eukaryota; kingdom Viridiplantae; phylum Streptophyta; class Magnoliopsida; order Fabales; family Fabaceae; genus Trifolium; species Trifolium pratense. The sequence continues at coordinate 19,496,394 of NC_060060.1, forward strand.
CGTACCCACGATGAGTCTCGGCGTGGCGCAATGAGAAGGCGGTTTAATTGAAGAAAATCTGCAGAAAATCTTTTTCATCGTGGCACGATGGCTTGTCATCGTGGCACGATGATGACTTGAAAAATACGCAGAAAATCCTGAGAAGATCTTCCATCGCACCACGATAAGATCCATCGTGGCCACGATGAGGCGAAAATACACGCCACCACGATGGGTGCGATTGATGCGCAGAAAAAGCTCAAACTCAGCTGAAAAACTATAAATAGAGCTTCATTCCTCCACTATTATTCATTCAGAAATATTGAGACTTGTTCAATATTCACTCTAAAGTAGGAGAACTCTAAGGAGAAGGCAAGGAGGCCAAGGAACTTCAAGGCCAACAAGGTTCTTTTCTTTCTGCTTTTGTAATTTATTTTTCCTAGGTTAGGTGGAGTCGAGGAACTCCCTTACGAATGCTTGGTTTTGTAATTTATACAATTTGGGTATAATTCAATTGCTTTCTTATTGCTAACTCTTTTATCGTGTGATATTATATTTATTTTAATATTTGTTCACATTAGAATAAAATCTAAGGACCTAGTGAATATCGCATAGGAAACGAAGCTAGTAATCCGGAACGAAGGACGGTATGCTAGGGCCAACATGAGACCATTAAATTCAGTATATGAGGTCTTAATATATGATTGGAACGCACGATAATTTCTACCATACAGAGTTGCTTCTGGGTAAGTGGTTAGTTTTAGGCACACATGACAGCTTATGACACACAGAGTCACCGGGGTAATGTTACCAAAGTTTATACGAAAAAGTGGAACTTTGGGGCGATGATGCTTAAATAAAGTAAGGGTAACCTTTAACTAGGCTCTGTACAGCTTGTAATAGAAATAGGAACATATATTGCTTCAAACCTATTTTTAACAGTCTAAATCCTAATAGAGGGAAAAAATTGAACAACCAAGCAGGAGTAAGGGAGGGATCCGACCACACTTAACCACCCTGTGTGGTCACACACACCTTTTATTTTCTATCATTTAAATTCAGTATTTTATTTCCTGCATTTTACTAAATTACCCGCAAAGATACCTTTTCAAACAAACGAAGCGAAGACAACTACTATATTCCTAAGTGAAACTAGTAACCTTGACACAATCCATGTGGAGAACGATACACTTATCACTTTATTACTTGGTAGCGATTCTGTGCACTTGCAGAACCACCGTCACTAAACTTTCTATAATGATTTTTTTTTCTTCCTATTTTTATGCGTATAGATTTTTTCTGTTTTGTTTCTATCAATAATTTTTTTTCATATTTTTAAGCATATCCTTTTTTTTGTATTTATCTTAATTATATATATATATTTGTATTTATCTTATATTTTTCTATTTTTTTTTTGTATTTATCTTATATTCTTTCTATATATTTTTTTTTTATTTTTTTAGTGAAATTACAACGAAGGATATAAAATTTGCAACGTGGTTAAAAGTCATAAGGATAATTTAGGAAATTTGGTGGTAATCAATTTTAATATATTAGTAATAGATGCATAAAAAAAATTATTATTAATAAATTAAAGTGATATTATTAATTATTTTACAATTGTTTTCAATAGAATTTGAATTTTGTTTTTAAAATTATAATGTCAACCTCTTACCACCGAGCTGAATACACCATGAACATTTATATCGGTTCAATGAACACAATTTATAAGAGATGATAAAAAATGTTTTGGTCAAAATAAATGATAATTTAATCATTACATTTACAGCAATAATGATATTATAGGTAAGAAATTAATTTATAATTATTCTTTTTATTTGTATAAAATATTGTATATATACATGCATGTATACTTTTTTTTTTTTTAATAATACATGCATGTATACTTAAGTACTACATGCATATGCATACTAAACCGATTTGGAAGGGGAAAAATGGTATTTTTTTGGTACATTAAAAATGGTATTTTAAAGTCCCCATGAGCTTAGCTCAATTGGTTGGGACATCAGCATTTTATATGCAGGAGCCAGGGTTCGAACCCTGGACACTCCACTTATCCATCTTTAAAGATGGAATTTCAAGCCACTAGGCTACCTGACCAAAAAAAAAAAAAAATAAAAAAAAAATGGTATTTTAAATGAGTAATTTTTTTTTTTTGACGAAAAATGAGTAAAGTTTTTGTATTTATTTCCTAATTTTCTTGTATTTATTTTCTATAATTTTTTTTATTAAAAAATAAATAATAAAAAAATTGAATATGTTGACTAATTTTTCTAATATGTCTACAATTATTAGATACTACCCCATTCGTAAATATAAGAACCTTTTATAATTTTTTTTTTTGTCAAGTAGTTCAGTGGCTAGAAATCTCACCCTTTAGGTGAATATGTAGGATGTTTGGAGTTTGAACATCAATCTCTGCATATATATAATGCGACGTCCCAAATGAGCTAAGTTCACGAGTTCTTATTTTCGCTTTTGTAAGACATACACTTAATTATTTTTATTTTTTTTCTACAATGTAAAACAAATGCTATGATAATAATGTAAATAAACTCTCTCTTGAGAGATAACGAATAAAAACAACATTCACTATCAATAAATTTATTATTACAATCAACTTTCTTAATTTTTGTAATTTAGTCAACGGGCCGGGTCAAATATAATACTTAGTAATAGAAATCTATTTAATAGGAATTTTGACTAAAAAATAAAAAGAATCAAATAGGAATGTATTTAATAATATGTATATTTAAGCCCTCGATTAAAATATAACGAGCAATTAACTGTTTGCAAATACAACCTCATCAAGAGTGATTCAGAGAACAAGAAGACTATAAGATTGTGTTATTGTTGTTTGTGAGTTATACAAGTAGAAGAGCGTAACAAAATTTCTTAGAGACTGAAGGGAAAACACCATAGAGACACAGGTAAATTAATAAATTATCCTTTCATTTCATTACTTGCGTGGGTTATGTTTAATATTTTCAGAAAAATATTGTACTAATCAAAATTTAGACAACTAAAATATTGATAGGGTTGTCCGTTCATAAGTTCTAGCTCAACTAATAATGTTGATATATTACTAGGCTGACTATCTTCTCACTTGAGTTCGAACTTAAAAATTTATAGTTGTGTGAGTTTTAATATATAATATTTTTCATTTTGTCTGCAGACAAAATAAAAACAAAAATATTGATAGAGTTAATCCATTATATATATTGACAATTGACACTGTATTTTTTGTCTTGATCCCAAGAAAATGATCACTCAACTAGACCTGTCCAAAAAAATGTTAAACATGGAGGCATCAACAGGATTAGAGGAAGAAAAAATACCATTGTTGGAAAATAATATTGATGAAGATGAAAATGAGCATTTAGTAAGAAGAGTATGGATTGAGTCAAAGAAGCTTTGGCAGGTAGCAGGGCCTGCAATCTTCAACCGTGTTGGAAATACTAGCATGTTTGTTATGACTCAAGTCTTTGCTGGCCATCTTGGTGACATGGAATTGGCTGCTACTTCCATTGCTATGAATGTCATTCTTGGCCTTGACTTGGGCATTATGGTAAGTTTAATGTTTTAATTTTCAAGAGAAATAGATGAATCTCAACATTTTTTTTTAACTTTGTGCTATTTAGTTGATATATCGTCACAACTTAAAAAGGATGTCTAACAGGGTCTGACACAACTACATAAGTGATAGTAGATGCTTAAGCCGTTTAACCATTTGGTTAGAAGTTCGATTTCTAGCCAATGTATATGAAAAAAATATATGTTAGTAGAAGTTAACCTCTTAGATAAATCTCAGCTATCTTGGTGTATTAATTTTTTGCATTTACGCGGAAATTTCTTGGTTTGACAAATTTTATCACTGTTTTCTCTAAAAAACCAAACACACAATTAATACAAAATGTTTTTAGTTTTGTACATGTTACTCATTTAATTTCATATATTTCTTCTATTGGTAATGATGTTGATTATTGATTATAATCATTTAATTTTGTTTTTGCATTGCATCAGCTGGGCATGTCAAGCGCATTGGAAACACTATGTGGACAAGCATTTGGAGCCAAACAATACAACATGTTAGGAATTTACATGCAACGTTCATGGATTGTTCTTTTCATCACAGGAATTCTTCTTTTACCTATTTTCATCTTTGCAACACCAATCTTAAAATTTTTAGGACAACCACAAGAGATATCTGAGCTAGCTGGAGTGATTTCAATGTGGCTAATACCAACTCACATAGCTTATGCATTTTATTTTCCTTTTCATTTCTTCTTGCAAAGTCAACTCAAGAATAACATCATTAGTTGGGTTACTCTTGTTTCTTTATTGGTCCATTCTTTTCTTTGTTGGTTGGTTGTTGTCAAGCTTAAGCTTGGTGTTATTGCTCTTGTTGCTTCTGGAAATGTGGCTTGGTTTGTTTTGGTGTTTGGTTTTTTTGGGTATGTTGTTTTGGGTGGTTGTCCCTACACTTGGACTGGTTTTTCTATGAGGGCTTTCTCTGATCTTTGGGGATTTGCTAAACTCTCTGCTGCTTCCGGGGTTATGCTATGGTAAGCAATTTCGCATCTTCTCATTGAGATTTTAATTTGCAACCGTATCATGATTTTTGATATTGCGGAGAATTATAGTCAAATATGACTGATCGGGCTCAATTGCTATTACATTGCGCTCACAAAGAAAAATATATATGTTTACGGCCTCAAACATTTTTTTTTTATCTTAACCCTCTTAGAGGAAAGATGTCCTAATAACTCAGAATTCGATCGAAGGTAAAAAAATCCAACTAATTATTTTTTTAGCCAGATTTTGATTTCGAGTACTCCTAATTCATTTACCCTTTGATTGAGTCCAACCACTTAATTTAAGGGCCTCAAGTATAGTTTCATGTTTTGCAACTTTAGTACTTTACATAATTGATTAAATTATTATATGGTCTCTTTTTTAATTGAATTTTCCTCACGAGTTCCTGGAAATTCTTTTACAGCTTGGAAGTTTGGTATGACAAAGTACTCGTGATGATGACTGGAAATCTACATAATGCAAAAACTGTTGTAGAGGCTTTAACAGTATGGTAAGCAATAGTGAGATTATATAACAATTCATATGGACTATTCTTGTTCTGATTTTCTGTTGTTTTTCATTGTTGCTTTGTTTGATGTGGCAGCTTGACCATAAATAATTGGGAGATGATGTTTCCCTTGGCATTCCTTGCTGCAACCGGGTAACAATGCTTCATAACTTTCCCTCATTGCTTTTTTTTTGTTGGTACATAGATGAAATTGCAAAATCGTCATAAACTCACATACACAAGCGAGTGAATCAGGGTTCGAACTCCGATTATGGCGTCCGGCCTAACAAAGAAGATTTAACATTTGTGTATTGACATTGTTGAACAATGTTTGATGGTGCAGAGTAAGGGTAGCAAATGAGCTAGGAGCAGGCAATGGTGAAGCAGCCAAGTTTGCTTCACAAGTTTCAGTGGTGACATCAATTATAATTAGTGTTTTCTTTTGGCTATTGATTATGATCTTTCGTAGTCAATTGGGCTATATGTTTACTTCAAGTGAACTTGTCATTGAAGAAGTAAATAAGTTGTCACCTCTCTTAGGCTTCACTGTTCTTCTCAATAGTGTTCAACCTGTTCTCTCAGGTACTATATAATCCAAATTTTACTATCAATTTTAAGTCATTTGATTTTTATTTATTTAGTTCGTAGATAAGATAACAATTACCCTAAAAATTTACACACACAACAACTGTGAGATCATAAGTTCAAATCCTGATGAAGGTATTCAAGCTAATATATCGACTATTGTCTGTTGAACTAAGTCTTACAGACTTCAATTATTTGATTTTAGTAATGAATGTTTATATCTTTCAATGATATATCAAATAGGGGTGGCTATTGGAGCTGGGTGGCAGAAATATGTGGCCTATGTGGACTTGGGTTGCTACTATCTTATTGGGATTCCTCTTGGGTTTTTGCTGGCCTTTGTGTATCAGCTTGGAGTTCAGGTATGTTGTGTACATTTCTTTATCTTATGTGCTACTTTTCAACTCACATTTCTGAAAAATTCTCCCATGTTTTTAGAAATACAATTTTAGATGATATAACATTCTTTAATTCGTCAAAAAAAAAAAAAAACTTTGATGTGTACATAGTACATTCAAACTTTGAGATATTACATTATGATAAGTTCAACACTTGGATTTGTTTTGTTTTCTAACATAATGGTGATGTTAATTAGTCATATAAATTTGTCATTAGGGACTCTGGGCGGGGTTAATTTGTGGCGGACCAGCACTTCAAACTTTGATCCTAGCTTGGGTTACCATTCGTTGTGATTGGAATAAAGAGGTAAATAAAAATTCATTCTTGTTTTTATATCTTTGCATTTAAGTTATATAAGTCTAATTTAATTGTTAACAATTTACAGGCTGAAACAGCAAAATTGCATTTGAGTAAATGGGGAGGACCAAATCATGTACCAAATTGACGCATTTTGAACATACAAATAGTTGAGGTGGACAAGAGAAGAACAAGTGGGCTTATGAGTATTTTTTTCATGGGCAAATTATAACAAATATGTAATTTTTTTAAATACAGCCAAATTACTATTGACTATAAGATTTTATACCTACATATATTCAATTTATGCAATTTTCTGTTAAATCTATTTTCATTAAATACATCATAGTTTTATTATTATTTTTTAATTGTTAAAGAACTTCGTCTTTACACTCTTTGTACTTGGAGAGTTGTGTATTGTTATATGAAAAAAGACGTTAAAAGAAACTGGTTTTTAGAAAAGATTTTTTCTTTTCGCGCCCTATAAGTTGCCAATTTTACTCTCCTCCCTAGATAGGTAGTGTGCGTTGAAGGCTGCAAAATTTGGAAAGACACAGTTCAAAACATAAGTACCGAACAACGAATCTTAAAAAAACATTTTTATAGAGGGTGATAAAAGAGTAAGGGGACAAAAATATTAGATTTGCTACTTAAGTAGCGAACTGTAATTTTTCAGATTTTGCACCCTCTAAATTTGCTACTTAATGAATGAATCCTATTTTTTCAGATTTTCGGCCCCTAACACTCGTTACTTAAGTAGCATGGAGGTATTTTAAAAATTTCAGAGGTGCGCGAGAAAAGCCGGGGGCACGAAAAGAATTTCTCAGAGAAAAAGAAATCTTCCAAATACAAGCCCAATCCAATTCCTTTTGAAGAGGCCCATTTTGATCATTCACTAGAGATAAAAACGATGTTTTCTCTCCCCCATCTCCCGTGAATCTTTTATATCCCCAATATTCCAATTTTGCCCTTGCAAAAAAATTTGGTTCGCAGAAACCGAATTTTTACTAGTGCAAATTCAGAGTAAATTTCGGTTTTTAGAAATCGAAATTTGTTTTCAAAAAACCGAAATTTTTTCAAGGGCAAAATTGAAAATTCAAGGATAAAAGATTCACGGGGTGGGGAGAGAAAATATATTAACAATTAGAGCCGGGTATACGGACCAAGGTCCACGGCACGACCCTTTTAACCCGCATTCCGCACGGACTTAAGACCAAATTTTTTTGGCTCGTTTACATTTTTGCCCGTGTGGGTTGGATCGTTAAAATCGCGGGTTATGCGGGTTTGCGGGTTAGCCCGTGGCCCGCCTTCTTTTATTATATAATTAATTACAAAATTTATCAGATATAAATAACTTGGTCCATGTCCAAATTCAACTTTTTTAACCACAAAAAAAAGGACTTAGTCTAAACCCTAATTATAAAAAGCAACAACACACTCCAATTTTAATCAAGTAGACAACTGAAGGGAAATCAATATATCAGAAGCATCAGAATTTATAAAAATTTCGATTTCCTTTCCTTGGATCATTACGAAAGAGGAATGAATTAGTGATAATGTTGTTACCTTACAAATTGTGGAAGAGAAATTTCGATCACAAGCTGAGCAACCTAGCAAAGCCTCTACTCGTCCACACCGAACGGTTCTCCTCCGGTACCCGATACTAGCCAAGTAATCAGAGGTTAGAGAGAAGAGAGTGCTCTTTTGTTTTTCTCAAAAACCAAAGTATATATCTGACTATGGCACAAGGGTTCTATTTATAGAACCGCTTTGTGTGCTCTCCAAGTCAAGTGATAGTGGACTTCCTTAAGCCCATTAACCTTTTGCCAACTAATTAGCAATTTTTACTAATTGCACCCTATTCATAAGTCTTACTTATGTTTCTCCTTATGACTGTTCATTTGTGTGTGACCCTATAGGATCTTGCCACGTTGGCAATAATATTAAATCCTATTTTAATATTATAAACAGTGAGCGGTATCTAGCAATACATCACTGCTACCCAAGTGACAAGAATGTTAGGTGATCTTACGAAACCTTTCCATGATAATGTATATGTGTACAATTACTCCTTTGTCCTCATGTCTTTATTGAACACAAGACATAGATAGTGTCATCCTTGTATAGTTCAATATTTATATTTCTTGATCCCGAAGCATACTGAGTAACGAATAAGTCCAATATCTCATTGACTTAATTCGGCATGGCCATACAATTTTTCAGTCATGTTCATCAAGAGGCCTAAAGATATATCTCCTGTTATGCAGGAGGGACAAATCTCATCTAGGACACTCATGTCCCTCAGCATGGTTCGTCAAATGTCCATTAACCGACGTTATGATTATCCTGTTACAGATAACGTTTGAGCGGCAATAAAACATTTAAGTCCACATCTAGGGATCATAGTGGTTTCAGGTCTAAGAGTGATATACACTATTATCACTATGAGAGTATCTTATGACACTTTCATAACATACTATGTATGAAGTAACAATGTTTGTCACAAGAAGGGGGGGTTTGAATTGTGACCCTTTAAAAATTTAACTGCAAAACAATTTAAGCACAATAACACACTACGATAGTAAATGGTTAGATTAACTGGAGAACGTTCTCCTCGAATGTAAGTGCAATATAGTGATTCGTGTGAGTTAGTGTTTGCACAAATAAAAGAGTAAGGGAAGAGAAGATCACACAAAGAATTTATCCTGGTTCACCCCTTAATAGTATGGGCTACTCCAGTCCCCACTTGCGTGAGATTATCCACTATAATCTAGACCAAGATTACAGAAAACTTCCCTTTGATCTAAGCCCAGATCAAAGACCCTTTATGATCTTAAACCAAGATCACAAAGTATCCAGCTATAACCAGCTGCTCTACCTCAATCAATTATACTCAATTGACTTGAGATAATCCTAAGGTTTTTTCAACAATTTCTTTGGATCTAAGCTTATACACCTAACCGGATGTGAAGCTTACAAATTGATACACTCAAAGTACTCTACAAATATATGATCCTAGATTTCTAAAGAGCTTTAGAGTAAGAGTGAAAAGGAGAGCTTGTTTGAATGTATTAGATTGCTTTGTGTGCTTGAAGTTCTTGCTCTTCCAATTAAACCAACGTGCTATTTATAGATGGAGATGCTCCTTTGTTGCTTGGACATCACACATATCCGTTGTGAGTGAGGAACTAGCCGTTGTGAGAGAAACAAAACAGCCCATGTGATTTTGTCTTTGAGATGCTCCAGGAGATCATTCTTCTAATGGTCTCTGACTGTCACATTGTACTTGTTGGTCAGAAATATTCTTCCACCAACTGTCAATGAGTTGTCTCTGAGTGTATATCCTTTGCAAATGTATTTCCCATGTGGGAAAATAAGATTTGAATTCATTTGGATAAGATTGCCACCTAAGTGCAGAAACTGGGAGATCATTCTCCAGGACGTTGGAGACCATTCTCTGAGATGGTGTGGATAAGGTCCAACGAAAATATAGCTGTTGCAAGTTGTTGCAAGTTGTCAAGCAGCTGTAAACTCTTCATCAAAGGCATAGAGTAGCCACTGTTCACTTGTCCTTCAAAGGACACATGAATAGTGAGATAAGTACTATTTTATGGGAGAATGTAGCCACCCATGTCATAAGCTTGTACTTTGGATCAGAAATGAAACTTCATTGCAAGCTGTATGTACTTGTTGCTGAGTTCTCATTGGTCTAGATTAACTTCTTTAATGATGTTCTTGGAGAACATAAAGCCTTGTTGCAAGATGTGAAGTTATTATTCCTTAAAGAAGCTTATTCGAGTAAGCTCAAGAACCAAAATCAATTCCTTGCCTTAAATGACTTATTTGCATTGTTATGATCCTTTAATAAGTCCAACTTAAAAGTTCATTCTTGTCTTGTACCAGTTGACTTGAATAAGCGCTTATGCTTTAGAACACATAAGTCTGGAGACCAATCTGAGATCATTCTCTTGAGGCAGATTTGTCTAAAACGTGCTTGATTCTTTTCTTATGAGTGAAACAAGGTTAATTTAATCCATTGCATCTGTTCTTAAATTAAATCACTCAAGAGCACTTGTTAGATCACAAAATGATCAGAATCGAATTAAAATTTAATTAAGGGTTGTTATCTTTAAAACATCAAAATAGGATTTTGTCTCAACAATGTAGTACTCTCATGGTGGGTCAATCCAGTATAAATATTACTCCTAATATTTATACCTATGTATAGACTTAATATCTCATATCCATGACCCGTGAGATTTGGTCATCGGTCTACATACATAATAGTCTCTACGCTTTATTATTATCTCAATTCATATTAAAGCTTGACTACAGATACTTTTAGAATAGTGTTCTTAAGTTAATATAATCTCACGATTAAGTCTCCCTTAATGTTTCATTACATGAACTAAATAACTATTCTAGGAACTTTATTATTTTGTAAAACAAACATAATAAAGAAATGCCTACTTATATATATTAAATACATAAATCAAATCAAGTCACAATACAAAAGCAAATACTATCAAATAGATTGGCTTATTTCCAACAATAACAACACAAAACATCAGGATTCTGGCATGTTCTTCTACTTATAATTTTTTGTTCTTTTTTAATATTTTTTACTTTGTCTTAGCTATATATACATTTGCTAGTATTTAAAAGATACTACTCCGTCCCAAATTATAAGCAAAAGGAGGTCAACAAAAGTGAATGTATCTGGACTAAATTTTAAACCAAATACATCAACTTTCATTGACCAATTTTTGCTTATATTTTGGGACGGAGGGAGTACATGTCTAAATGAGTATTTATTTTTCTTGGGGGTATTTTCCACTATTATGTTTTGAATAATTTGGTTACCTTGATATGATTTAGTTAAGTTGAATCTGTTAATCTTTTTATGCTTTTTTGGGTACATGTAGAAAGTTTTTCTCACTAAAGTAAACGGTACAAAAATGACGATAAGAATCAGTTGAATTTCATTTTAGTTACATTACTAACAAAGAGAAGATAGATAAACTCAATGATATCACAAACTTTATTTATTTTTATTTGTTAGTTACAATTTATGTGTTATAACATAAAATTATTAATAATATATTTTTTTAAGCTTTTATTATATCAATATTTTACTAATTTAATTTTTTTTTTGAAAAAAGTGATTTTTTATTTTTTGGTAATAGTCCGCGGGTTAACCGTTTAACCCGCTCGTTTATGCGAACCAGACTCAGGCTTAATATTATAACTCGTTTATATTTATCGACGGGCTTGTTCACCCCATTTAATATGCGAGTTTATGCGGGGCGGGTTAAACGGGATGGGTTAAACAGGACGGGTAGCCCCCATACCCAACTCTATTAACAATACACACAATTTTAGCATCGTATAAAAAACAAGTCGGTCGGAGTTGCACTCAAACTCAATTCGCCGCCGTAAAAGGCAACAGTGTTGGTGTCGTCGTTCGCCAGAAACATCGACGAATTCAATTCAGGTTTTCTTTCTTTTTTCATTATTATTTTTTTTTTCGGATTTTTCTTCGCCTCTCCTATCGCCGCCACCGTGGAATTCAACTATTCTCCGATTGCGCGGTTACGATTCCGCAATTGCGCCCTAAAGAGGGGATTGTTTACATATAATGTTTTTAATTAGGTAGAATTTTATCAATTTAATTTGTTGTGTATGCAGATATTGAATTTAAATCATTTTAACAAAGGAAATTAAGTTAAAATTCAAGAATTCAATTATAATTCAATAAAGAAGTAGGAGTAAGGCTTAATTGGTCATTTTAATTTGACGGTTTTGATCCTCCATCAATTATTTGGTCTAAATTACGGTGAAATTTTATAATATGGGACCAAATCCGCATAATGGTGAAAATAGGGGACCAAAATTGCAATCAAGTCATGAATTAAACTGTACTCTTGCAATGAATCTGTTGCAAGAGTGGCCTAAATGTAAATTGGATTAAGTAACTGTTTTTGAAACTCATAATTTTTTGTTTTTCTTGTTATGCTAACAGCTAGCATTGTTAACATTTGCTCATAATAAAGAAGATTAAGATGTTGACATCAATGCAAAGTTGTGTTGGCTCTTCACCTCTACTATATCCAGGTACGATGATTTTATGCATCGCAGTAGTTTTGATAGTTTAGCAACATAAGGTTTTGAAAGATGGGTATTTGAAGTTACATAATTCATGGAGATATTTATTTTTTGTTATTTTCTTGTATTCAGGTAGTATAAATCAGCCTAAAGCGTTTGTTAAGTATTCAAGACCGAACATTGTTAGGATGCAACGCTCACCATATAACATCAAAAAAGGAGAACTTCAAACTGGAACTTTTCGAAGTTCGTCATCTCGATTCAAATATGCTGGTGCTTTGGTAAGGTTTTTCTCTTGGCATTTGTTATATGTTGATTGTTTGATTTCTTGGTGCTATGATATCCTTGTTGGAAATTGCAAACGGTGTTTTGTGTTATTGCAATTTGCAACATCAAATGAGTCTTTTTTGAAAAGTTAAGGAAGATTCAAAAGAAAAATTTAATTGAATAATGAATAGTATTATTTAACTAGCAAAGGGAACTCAACTCCATATGATAGAAGGGACCATATGATAGAAGAGACCTGATTGAAAATACCAATAGATTAGGAAAATAGATGGAAAAAAAGATTGATACCTAGAGACTGCTGTAACAAGCAGTCAGTCTGCAACCAATGGCCACCAGACAGCCGAAAATTATGTTTCTGTACACCTAATCAATCGTATCTGTTTTGGATAGGAGACCTTTAGTGCAAAAGGTCTATGTTTTGGAATAGGGGAAATGTACAGATAGAAATGTAACTAACAATTGATCAGCTGACATATACAGCTGTAATAAATAGCAGGGAGAGAGAATAGTGGGAGGTTGTTATTATTGTAATTCAGAATTGATAGAGTATTTGGGGACTCTCGAATTACCCCTCCCGTATCCTCTATTCCTCTTACTTCTGGGTCATATTGATCTAGAAGGCTATCTCAATAATAGTCGTGTTCATTCAATTGTTGTTCTTTTCCCTTTGATTTCTGTTGAATCCTATCATTTCACATCTAGATCCTCTCCAGTTACATGCTGCTGTTTACTCTGTGTCGCTTCTATCTGAATCCGAGCGTTAAATCTCATCTTATTCCCAATTTCTTCGTTGTCTCTTGTACCACCTAGTGTTATCAAATATCGGACAGGGCTACCATGGCGAATTGTAGTGGCGGATTTTTTTGACAACCGCAATGGCCAATTTGTTAAGGATGGCGGCGTGATGGTATTTTATGGGGGATATGGTGGCGCCCTATGGCGGATTTTTGGCTTTCCGCCGTGGCCCACCATTCGCCACTGCTAACACTGGTACCAGCCGTCTTCCTACCCTCATGCATATGAAGCTTCTCATTAAGCCCTTCACTCTTGAGTCTACTATTCCTCCCTCTTCTCCTTCTCATGCACACATGCACAAGGGCTCATCAGGTTGAGTTATTTGTTTTAAGTAGAGAGGTTTTATATTTTATGTTGACTGTTGAGTGATCCCCTGCATTTTCTATTGATTTTTATCTAGGCATTTCTTATAGGATGTAGTATGTAAGTAAATGTTGTGTTGACAACTTGACACTGTCCTAACTTTCAATCCAAATCATGGAAATTTTGGATTTTATTGGTGAATCATTGACAATAACAGAAAAAATTATCCAAAAATGTTTGTTGATCTACATTGTACAATATTCTGATATCTTAATGGTGCTCCTTTCTACAGAATGCTACATGTGTTGCAACCCAGACTGTAACCCGCAAGCCTCAGACAACTACAATTACTCCTGGTAATAATTCGAACTCAAAGAATTTACTTATGCCAAATAATTCTGTTAGATAAAATATATATTGTGCTTAGATTGCTAAATAAATTCCATTATTTGTTTTACACTGGGACAAACTGAAACAGTTTAGCACTTCCCAATGTGTTGGCCTCTTCCATTTTCTATACTTGTCATCATGTCCATATTCATATTCAATAGTCAACAGTTTATGTATTTAAATTTCATTATTCGCTCCTCCCATTACATCAGTGTATTTTATTAAAATAATAATTAAATCAGTGTGGAAGTGTAGGTTTTTTATGAGAGAAACTGATATGAATATTTGATAATTAAGGTAATGCACACTCGAATGTTTATATAGTTGGGTAAGGAGATAGAGATAGTTTCTCGCTTAATACCTGCAATGCAAAGAAGCGAGAAAAGGAACTTCGGTGATTAGCAACAACAGTAAATTTATAAAGGATTATATTAGAAGGCTTAAATTAGAAGGCTTAAATAACTAATTTATTCTTTTTAGCTTCAAATATGTCTTAAGTCTTAACTAGAAAGGGAGTTGTTTTTTGTTGTTCTTGTTACCTTTTGTAGATGGTGTTTTGTAGTCCATTTTATATTCTCATGCTCATGCATGTTTTGGCCGGAAACATGTAACAAAAATTATGCAACTTGACTTTCTTTTAAATAAATATTATATAACATTAGTGTTTGGCAAAATATGTACATGTAAATGTTGTTTGCCCTTAATGTTTGGGTTTCTTTTAAATAAATAATATATAACATTAGTATTTGGCAAAATATGTACATGTAAATGTTGTTCGCCCTTAATGCATTTTTAGTCTTTAATTATGTTGTGAATAGTTATATGTTCCATGTCTTTGTTGCACAAATATAATTTGTTATCATTTTTCTGAAATGTCAGAAAAAGTGAGGAGCCCTAGACTTGATGACAACGGGCCTGGATTGCCACCTCGCAAAGATGATGGCAACGGTGGTAATGGAGGAGGAGGCGGCGGTAATTTTTCAGCTGGATTAATCCTTTTGGGTATTCTTGGTATCCTAGACATGCTTAAAGACATAGAGGGTGAAGTGCAAAACAAAGTCAAAGATTGGAAATTTCACCAAGCTTGAAAGTTTTTTTTTTTTTTTTTTTTTGACTGGAACCAAGCTTGAAAGTTGGTCTTACATATGGCAGTGAAATTACTTGATCCCTTATATTTTATCAAAATATGGACAATCAAACCTAGTTATCAATGTCAGGAAAATTGGGTTGATCCTTTCTCTACCGCATTCAATAGAAGCCAAATGGGGTGTGATATATGGTTCTAAATAATGAGATATCTTAAAGCATACACTTATTCTTAGTGTTATATGTAATGAACTTTATAATAGATATACTAATTCTTGTGGTGAAATTTTGTATTCATTCACGTGGCTGTTAGAACCCACAAAAAGTTGTAGCAGAGGCAGTTGATATTAGAGCAAGTGTGTCATAAAAGTGTTCAGTTTTCATGTTGAGCACAATGCCCATGCATTTTTTGAATTACATGTTGATCAGTGGTCCGAGGTTAATAATATCGGGGAAATTGCTCTTTAGACCTCCTCATATGCTTACAGGTCCTCAAATATAAAGAGCAATTTTGGGAGGCATGTGAGTATATGAGAGGCCTAAAGAGCAATTTTCAAATATTATTTTTTGGCGTAAATTATGTATCTTTACGCGCGACTGCAAAGGCTAATCCCTTGAGTTTTGTGGGACTCAAATGGGCTGCAAACCCTCCATAAGATGTTGCTACATGTCCAAGTCAAAAGTCGAGCCTAGAACCTTGGTTAATCTAGAAGAGACCAACGCCATTTCATTTAAGCGGTCTTAAATTTTATACTCTATTAGTTTTAGCTGATCTCCATACATGCATGTATGTCATTTCTTTCCTAGAAATCTTCTGTTCCTCCGAGAGAAATTGATTTTGCATAGACCTCTTGGAAATCAACAATTTCATCTTTCTATAATTGAATTACTACATCATTAGAAATCTATCATTATTACAAATTCATCTGTGGCTCCCATTCTAATAAGCAACTGGTTGTATTAATTATTCCTCATGGTTTCCTAGTCCACATAAAATTGATTCTAGTGTTCACTACATAAAAACAATTTTTAGTTAAGGGACCATATCTAACATATAATTACAAACCATCGTGCATGAACCTGGCAAACCTCACGTGTGGCATAAAAGATTCTTGGTAGGATGTTTTGTCATTGTTTTGTTGTGTCACCAATAGGTTCTCTTCTTGTTTGTATTTGTTGAGTGTATGGTTAAAGAAAACCAATATTGAGAATGCTGAGTGACAATTTTCACATGATGGGTGGGTCTGTGTGTTTGTTGAGAAAGAAAGCCACCATTTCTCATCATTTGTTTAGGTTGGGTCCAGTGTTTTTTCTAGTCTTGTCCATACATTAACCATATGGAATATGTACAACTATTTGGTTTTCTATGAACTACAAAAGCCTTTCCTTACTACTGTCATATGGAGCCCAATCTCTAAAACCTACCTATTGGAATATGCTAACCATTTTGCTTCTCTTTTTTATTCATGCACAATATTATTGTTGGCATATATTTTACAATTCCTACTGTCAATTATGAAGCAGTAAAAGGTAAATAGAAGATTGAAAAATTACTAGAGGCAATTAGAAAACTGTTTAAAGCTGTACCAAAAGAAAAAGAAGATATGAATAAAGCCTCTTCCTCCTCTTCTCTGCTGACTTGTAAATAAAGCCTAAAGGGAAAGGGTTGGACGAGAAGAAGAAAGTGAAAAATAAAATCAGATCAATCTCATTAGAATATCATTAATAAAATATTTATTTACGTTAAAATGGATTGAAGTGCAATATATTTTCTTCTAAAGTGATATCATATTTTTTAATATATAAGAAGATACGAATAATTTAAGTAATCCCTTGCGGAAGCTTCTCTTATACGTCAACAATGGTAGACACTTTAGTTAGTTACACTACCTGCAGCAAATATGCACCTTACACACTCAAGGGATCAATGAATCTATCTCAACAACCCTTGTCATCTCAAGTGTCGATTGTTGCCAACTGACACAAGCGGTTATAACCGTCTTTCCCTATATAAAGACAAACTTTTGTTAGTGATTTTCTCTCTCCTCTCTCTCTCTCTCGCACACATTGGCTTAAACATTAGAATGTTAACATATTTTGTAGGTATTTTTTTACCGTGATTCACCATACCTGAACTTTATCTCCACCGTAACTATCTTAAGTCTCGTTATCAAAATCATCTAATTTTATTTGCGGCAGAACAGAAACTACTAATGTCATGAGTGTCACTTTTTATAAACTTCAATAAAACCTTATATTTATGCAATGTGGACTTTGATTTTTTTTTGGCTTAACTACACATTTGGTCCCTTACGTTTATTTTAGGTTTCAATTTGGTCCCTTACGTTTAAAAAGTATCAATTTGGTCCCTTACGTTTATTTTATGTTTCAAGTTGGTCCTTTTCGTCAATTTTGTCACATGTGGCAGTCAATTTGCATACGTGGACTGACACGTGGCACTTGGACACGCTGACACGTGTACTGTTCAAACGGTGTTAGTGACAAAACTAACGGAAAGGACTAACTTGAAACTTAAAATAAACGTAAGGGACCAAATTGATACTTTTTAAATGTAAGGGACCAAATTGAAACCTAAAATAAACGTAAGGGACCAAATGTGTAGTTAAGCCTTTTTTTTTTCAATACATAGTAATTGAATTTCAAATAAAGTATTCAAAATTATGATTTCAAAACATTCACAATCTTTTCATCTACTTCTTTCATGGTTAGGACAAAAGTAATACAATAAGTGACAAATTTTTATTTAAACTAATTTGAGATTTCCAAAACACAAAAATCAAGTAGGCACTTGATGTTTTTGAGGAACACGTTTCCAAATCTTTGTAACTTTTTACTGTTGATTATATGATGACAGCTGAGGTATACATAAATTTCAAGCCCACCAAAATGGTAGGTTATATGATGACAGCTGAGGTGTACACAAATTTTCTAATCAAACAACAGTTTTTTATTTCAAAAAGTGGAACATGATAATCAATTGGATTAGTGTACTAATCATACAATCAAGCACATAAAAAATCCGCATATCACCTTTTGTATTTTTTCAGTCAATAATGAGCTAAAGTTGAAACATATTTTGTCGTGTCAAATTCATAGTGCTTAATCCATGCGATGCACGCCAATCTTTGTCAATGGACACATCAATGGTGGGGTGACTAACCTTTTATTTGGATTAAGGTGTGACTACTTGTGGAACCTAGTTTTACATATTTTTCATAATTTACCAACTACAATTAATTAAAAGATCTT
Source organism: Trifolium pratense (assembly GCF_020283565.1). NCBI lineage: Eukaryota > Viridiplantae > Streptophyta > Magnoliopsida > Fabales > Fabaceae > Trifolium > Trifolium pratense. The sequence goes on from NC_060060.1 coordinate 19,514,995, forward strand.
TAATTTGTTAGGGGTTTGTTTAGCAAGTCTTTGGTTTGTTGGGCTCTAGGAAGTGTTAGGCCCAACTGGCCCAATGGTTGTAAGCCTATAAAAGGCCTTGATTGAGAAATAATAAACAAGCTGAACCATTTGATCAACAATTGGTATCAGATTAAGCCCCGGTCCAAATTTTTTCGCGCGAAAATCTGTTTCAGCTGGAACGGCAGTTTCCGGTGGCAGTTACGGTGGTGTTCTTGGCAGTTACGGTGGTTCTGCTTCAATTCCACCACAATTCTTGATCGTTCTTCATTTTTCTTCGCTCATTCGACTCGTTCTTGCATCACAATCATGGCGGAATCTTCCAATTTCGCTCAACCTGCAATCCCAAAGTTCGATGGTTACTATGACCATTGGTCAATGCTAATGGAGAATCTTCTCCGTTCAAAAGAATACTGGAGTCTGATAGAGAACGGCGTTGTTGTAGCTCCGGCGAATGCAACGGCGGAACAACAACAAGCTGCAAATGAAAGCAAGCTCTGTGACTTGAAGGTAAAGAATTACCTATTTCAGTCGATTGATAGAGCAATCTTGGACACAATCTTGACACGAGACACATCAAAGGATATATGGGATGCTTTGCGCCGCAAGTATCAGGGCTCAACGAAGGTGAAGCGCGCACAATTGCAAACCTTAAGGCGTGAATTTGAGGTTCTTGAAATGGGGGAAAGTGAAAGTGTTAATGAGTACTTTGCAAGAACTTTAGCAATTGCCAATCGCATGACTTCACATGGAGAAACTGTTCAGCAAATCACAGTTGTTGAGAAGATTTTGCGATCCATGACTGAAAGATTCAACTATGTAGTTTGCTCCATAGAAGAATCAAACGATGTGACTCTCATGTCCATTGATGAATTACAAAGTAGTCTCTTGCTTCATGAACAAAGAATGAAGGGTAAGCAAATTCATAGTGAAGAACAAGCTCTCAAAGTCTCCAATGGTGGTAGGGGAAGAGGGAGAAGCTCTTCAGCAAGAGGGAGAGGCAGAGGAAGAATGAGTAAAGAACTCATTGAATGTTTCAAATGTCACAAATTAGGACATTATAGAAATGAGTGCCCTGAATGGGACAAGAGTGCAAACTTTGCAGAGTTTGAAACTGAAGAAGAAATGCTTCTGATGGCATACTCACAGCTGAATATAGAGAGAAAGGATCAAGCTTGGTATCTTGATAGTGGGTGCAGCAATCACATGATTGGCACTAAAGATTGGCTGTTTGATCTTGATGAAACTTTCAGAGAATCAGTCAAGTTAGGAAATGATTCAAAGATGGCTGTGATGGGAAAAGGAAATCTCAGATTGGACATTGGAGGAAGGATTATTATCATCACTGATGTGTACTACCTCCCAGGCCTTGGAAACAATTTGCTGAGCATTGGACAGCTACAACAGAAAGGCCTCACCATTGTATTCAAAAACAATGTATGTCAACTCTTTCATGAAGATAAGGGCCTCATCTTAAGCACTGAAATGACTATGAATAGAATGTATATAGTTCGAGCAACTGTGATAATACCAAACTGTCTGCAAGTTACAAAAGCTGAGGAAACTGAACTATGGCACAAGAGGTATGCCCACCTAAGCATCAAAGGCTTAAGGGTTCTGAACAAGAAACATATGGTTAAAGGCTTACCTGAGTTAAGAGACACTGAAGAGAAATGTACTGATTGCTTGTCTGGCAAGCAACATAGGGAAAACATGCCTAAGCAAGCCAACTGGAGAGCATCAGAAATACTTGAACTCATACACTCTGATATCTGTGGCCCTATAACTCCCAAGTCTAATGGAGGGAACAGGTATTTTCTCACATTCACTGATGATTTCTCTAGAAAAACATGGACTTACATCATACAAGAAAAATCATGTGCTTTAAGTGTGTTTAAGAAATTCAAGTCATTAGTTGAAAATGAATCTAACTGTCTGATCAAATGCCTTAGAACTGATAGAGGAGGAGAGTTTACATCATTGGAATTCAATAATTTTTGTAGCTCACAAGGAATCAAAAGGCAATTAACAGCTGCCTACACTCCACAGCAAAATGGAGTTGCTGAAAGAAAGAACAGGACTATATTGAATATGGTGAGAAGCATGATATCATGCAGAGGTGTACCTAAATGTTTCTGGCCTGAGGCAGTCAAATGGGCCACATATGTGATGAATAGGTCACCTACATTTGCAGTGAAGGATATCACACCAGAAGAGGCCTATAGTGGTGTAAAACCATCAGTTCATCATTTCAGAATTTTTGGTTGTTTGGCACATGTTCATATCCCTGATGCTCACAGAAAAAAATTGGATGGTAAAAGTACCAAGTGTATTCATCTGGGTGTTAGTGAGGAATCCAAAGCATATAAACTGTATGATCCTACTGCAAGAAAGATTATCATTAGCAGAGATGTGATATTTGAAGAAAACAAAGGGTGGAATTGGAATAAGGCTAGCACCAGCAATAGTGGTGAGCAACTCAGTGACAATGAAGCAGGCATAGAAGTTGAAAACAATGATACTGATGCTTTGAATAATGAAAACAATGGAGATACAATTGAAAATGAGAATGAGGCAGGTTCTAGTGATATGGATCTTGAAGATAGTGAGGAAGAACAAGCCATTTCACCAAGACCTAGAAGACCACCAGGTTACCTAAGAGACTATGTGACTGGTAATGAATTACCAGATGATGATGATCAGCTTCAGAATCTTGCCATAGCCATGTTTGGTACTAGTGATGATCCTGCAACCTATGAGGAAGCAGTGAAATCAAAGGTATGGAGAGATGCAATGGAAGCTGAGATCAAGTCTATTGAATCAAATGGCACTTGGGAGCTGACAAAACTTCCAAAAGAAGCAAAAGCAATTGGTGTGAAATGGATATACAAAACTAAACTGAATGAGAAAGGAAAGGTTGAAAAACATAAGGCCAGGTTGGTAGCTAAAGGGTATTCACAGAAACATGGAATTGACTATGGTGAAGTATTTGCACCAGTTGCTAGATGGGACACCATTAGAACAATTCTGAGTTTAGCTGCATTTGAGAGATGGCCTGTATACCAGCTTGATGTAAAGAGTGCCTTTTTGCATGGTGACCTAATGGAAGATGTATATGTGATGCAGCCATTAGGATATGAGCAAAAGGGCAGTGATCTAGTCTATAAGCTGAAGAAGGCCCTTTATGGTTTGAAGCAAGCCCCTAGAGCTTGGTATAGTAAGATAGAATCTTACTTTGTGTCTGAACAATTTGAAAAATGCTCTCATGAGCACACTTTGTTTGTGAAGTACAGCAGTAATAAAAAGGTTTTGATTGTTAGCATCTATGTAGATGATCTTATCTACACAGGAAATGACAATCAAATGATGGATGAATTCAAAGCATCAATGAAAGATAAGTTCTCTATGACTGATCTTGGAAAGATGAAGTACTTTTTGGGAGTAGAAGTAAATCAATGTGAAGAAGGAATTTTCATTCATCAGCAAAAATATGGGACTGAAATATTGCAGAGGTTTGGTATGCAAGAGTGTAATAAGGTATGCAGTCCAATAGTGCCTGGATGTAAACTTGTAAAAGATGAAACTGCTCTAGCTTGTGATGCCACTTTATACAAGCAAATGATTGGCTGTCTTATGTACCTTCTTGCAACAAGGCCTGATATGACTTATGCAGTGTGTTTGGCTGCAAGATACATGGAGAGACCTACTGAAATGCATGTAGCAGTAGTAAAGAGAATTCTGAGGTATCTAAAAGGGACTCTGACATTAGGGGTGCTGTACAAGTGCAGAAATGGCAATGACTTTGTGTTACAAGGATGGAGTGACTCTGACTATGCAGGAGATTATGATGATAGAAAGAGCACTTCAGGCTATGTATTCACATTAGGTGAGAGTGCCATCTGCTGGTCTTCCAAGAAGCAACCCATTGTTACACTTTCAACCACTGAAGCTGAGTTTGTGTCTGCTGCTTCATGTGCTTGTCAGTGTATATGGTTGAAAAACATACTGAGTCATTTACTTGTTGAGCAAGCTGGCTGTGTTTCCATAAATTGTGACAATAGTTCCTCTATTAAATTGTCAAAGAACCCTATTATGCATGGAAGATGCAAACACATTGATGTAAGATATCATTTCTTGAGGGACTTAAGCAGGGATGGTGTTATAGAGCTCAAGTATTGCAAATCTCAGGATCAGCTTGCAGATATCATGACCAAGCCTTTAAAACTTGAAAGTTTTTGCAGATTAAGGGAGGGACTTGGAATGAGTATTGCTCAAGATGTGAACAAGTAGTATGTCTCAACTACTTGTGACAGTATGAACTGGTGCGAGTTTGCTTGGCTATCAAGGCAAGATGAGGAGTGGCTTGACTGCATTTGGCTTGTTGTGTCTGTAGTGTCTCTTGTCTGTACTGTGTTTGTATTGTTTGTTTTCTGCTGGCATTTTGTGCTTGCTGGCATTTGTGTTTACTTAGTTTTGCTTTTGCTTGTGTGTGCTTAAGTTGAACACTCTTAAGTCTGATAGTTCAACTTAAGGGAGGGTTTGTTAGGGGTTTGTTTAGCAAGTCTTTGGTTTGTTGGGCTCTAGGAAGTGTTAGGCCCAACTGGCCCAATGGTTGTAAGCCTATAAAAGGCCTTGATTGAGAAATAATAAACAAGCTGAACCATTTGATCAACATAATTTTAGGTTTTGTTTTGTAATTGTACTAGCTAGCCCACCCTAATGGGACATGGTAGAGACTAGAGAGAGACCAAAACATTCATGGTATTATAGTCTACAATTTTTTTTTAGGTTACAGTTGTATAATAGTACTAGTTTGAAATAGGGATGGCAAAAAAATCAAACCCGAGAGACCAACCCGAACTCAAACCCAAGTCAACGGGCGAAATTCGATTTGACTGAGTTTGGGTTCGGGTGACACCCGATAATATGGGTGTGGGTTATCAGTCAAACTTACACCCGAAACTCATACACCCACCCGAAATATTTTATAATTACCTAATTAACCCCATAGTCTCCATTAATTTCCTTAGAATACCTTAAATTTTAGTTGTAATTTAATTTCTTGAAAGTCTATGTTGTAATTTCTTGAAAGTCTATGTTTGAATTTCCTTAGAAGATCTTAATTTTAGTTGTAATTTAATTTAAAGTCTATGTTGGAATTTAATTTCTTAAATTTGCAAATTATTTTTAAATGTGCTGCGGGTTTGGGTGGAAAAAACTCGAACCCAATGGGGTGTGGGTGTTGTTTTGCCACCCAAACAGCCTTTGGGTTTGGGTTTGGGTGATGATTTCGGGTGTGAGTTTGGTAAGTGTCAAACCCGCACCCATGGACGCTCATTGCCATCCCTAGTTTGAAAGTTATGATTATCAAAACATACTATGATCAATTAGGAAGAAAGTTTTTAAAGTAAGATAACATCTTGTTTTTTTTTTTTAAAGGTAAGATAACACCTTTTAATAATACCTCATTTCAAACCCACTTGGGGTTGGTATAGTGGTGTTGGCTTGAGTCCTTGAAATATGCTCCTCTCAAGGTCTCAGGTTCGATATTCACTAGTGCCAATTATTGGTCCCCTTGGATTAGTCGGTCTTAAGACAGGATACCAATTTTTCAAAAAAAAAAAAAACCTCCTTCCATCATTATATATTTTTAATGGGTCATGTTAACTAGTGCCCCTAGTGCTCCCGGGGCACTAGTTAAGGAACTAAAAAGGGAAAGAAAAGAAAAAAAATTGCTTTGAAAAAACAAAAATTTAAACTTTTAAAATATTGACTTCACAAGTTTCAAATAATATTATTATCTTTAGTTACCTTAACCAATGTCTCAGGGGCACCGGTTAGCATTTTCTATTTTTAAAAGTCGCATCGTGACCGCAAGGTAAATTGAAGCTTTTGAGAAACTACGGTGGATAGGGATTGTAACTAAGGCAGCATTAAATCATTTGATTATCAAATGTAGGGTTATACACTAAATTGATCATGTTGTTCTTGCTAACTTCAAATTAATAGGTTTTTTTTTTTTTTACAATAAATTAATAGTTAAACATAGGTAATTTCTCATATATAAACTTCAAGTAGTTAATATGAGGCTGATGTAGCACTATAATACGACTCTCTTCAGTAAAAGAATATAAATTCATTCTTAACATATTTTAATTTTTGCTTCAAAAAAAATAATTTAATTTTATAGTGGACTAAAAGATTTAAGACGTAAATTTAGATATTAAACTCAAGTGGTTAATAAACTGATTTTAAAACGAATCATTCGAAAGAACCTAAATTTTATTTCTGGTGAGAATAATTCTTAGTTAGACGAATGCACAAATAATTTAAAAATAATATATACAGAGGTATGATCATTTGGCCAGGGATACATATGTATGTTGTCGTCCTGATTAATCTCATAATCAATTGTTTAGTTAAGTTTTATTTTTTTCGTTTTGACAATTTTTTGTTGTTGGGATAAATAGTGATGTTTTAGTTTCTGCTTTGTATGGCCCATTGGCCTTTGGGGGCTAATAAAAGCTGAACACCATATGATTAAAATATATTGAATAAGGAGTTTTGCTTTTCATCAACCTCAAATATAAAATATAGTGCTAATTAACTGGAACGATATATGAACTGGCTAGCAGAAACTTCCATATTTTTCTTTTAACAATGTCAAGTTCAATGCTATTATAAAGAGAAACACAACTTTTTTATTACCAATTTAAATAATTAATTTTGTGACGAAAATTAGCATGGTAGGGTAGGAATTAACAATTAATTAACTACCTATTATGAAATTATACGATTATAGACCATGGTAGCAATGTCATTAACCTTAGTAAAATAATCAGAAGAAGCAATTTCATAAACAAACATAGCCGCCGTTCTAAGACATAGAGATTTAACGGCATGGTTAAGTTCAATTTAATACGAATTACATATTTAATTTCTCTTGTTTTAATTAAATAAATTGGTAAAGTATATAATTAGTTATTATTTCAAGGATCTTGCTAACATGTGTCTATGTTAAGAAACTCATAAGTGAAAAACTTGCATTGAAAAAAAATATTATTTTGACTCTTATAAAATTAAATGCACGGATTTTTAGACGAAGAATACCAATATTTAGTTTCTTAGCATGTGCTCTTAGGGCACATATTAGCTTTCTCCTTATTTCAATTATAATTATGAAGAAGACCATAATTTATACTTTAAAAGAACATGGTACATACCTACATTGTTAAAAATTTAAGTATTTTTTAAATAGTGGTCCATGATATTGTCGATGGACCATTTATAGAGGTGATTCATATTAGAACTTTTCTATCTAAGGCCTGTAATTGAATTTTAGTAAAATATCTAAATTTTTGTATTTTTTTTTACTAAAAAAAATATTTATTAATGTAAATTGATAAAATATATCAAATACAAACATAAATTTAACGGTTAAAAAAAACAAAAATGATAATTCTACGAATAAACTAAAATATGAAAGAAAGATATTATCTGTGTGAAAACTATTTATATATTAAATAAAGAGGAAAAAGATAGACATGGATAATATCATGTCAACAAGTGACCCAACTTCTTCCTCTTTCTGGTTGACAAAGAAGAAAAAACTTAGAGATAAGGTAATCTTATCTCTCTAAGAAAAATTAGTTCCATTTTAGTTTTCATACTTTTATAATACAAATAATTTATCAGAAAATTAATATAATTGATTTCATTTAAATTTTTTCAATTAATAATTAAGTCATATATATGTAGGACTCAAACCCACAAATACACATATGATTTCACACAAATGACACAACCAATAGGCTAATGTTGCATTGTGTGTAATTTTTTTTCAATTAATCGATATTTAAATATTGTCAATAAATATTTTAGAAAGGATTTAATTGATATGCACCGACGGTGTAAAATATTTTACACCGTCAACCAATACCAACCATGTTTTCCGCCACATCACCCCACTTTACCCCACTTTCTTGACATTACATGGCAAAATGATGGTTATTTATTGGACGATGGTGTAAAACTATTTTACACCGTCGGTGCATATCAATTAAACTCTTTTAGAAATATCTAAACAATCCAAAATTTGAGGAGCCTTATTTGTTAAGCCCCGTGTTGTAGATAGCCGTCATCTACCAATAATATATTAACCCACTCGGGGTTGATCTAGTGATGTTGACTTGGGTCCTCGGATTATGCTCATCTCAAGGTCTCAGGTTCGATTCTTCCTGATGTCAATTTTGGTGGGATCTCCACAAGTGGGAGATGGGATTGGTACCCTTGGATTAGTCGGTCCCAAGGCCGGATACAAAGTTTTCAAAAAAAAAAAACTACCAATAATATATTGACACATCTTATCATATATAGATTTTTTTTTTGTAAATAGACAAAATAACAAAGTCGGTATAAATTCATACAAACAACTGAGGGAGTCGGGGTTCGAATTCGAACCTTGACCATAATTTTTTCTTTTGTTAAATAAAAGGCTTAATTAGTAAAATAGTCATTAAAAGATATTTTTTGGTTTCACATTGGTCCCTTAAAGAAAAAAAGAACCGAATAGATCCCTTAAAGAAAAAAAAAAGTTCGAATATGTCCCTTAAAGACATCTTCATTAATCAGTTTGGTCCCTTAAAGACATCTCTGTTAATCAGTTTGGTCCTCAAAAAAAATGACGGAAAGGATCAAACTGATTAACGGAGATGTCTTTAAGGACCTATTCGGACTTTTTTTTCCTTTAAAGGACCTATTCAGACTTCTTTTTCCTTATGGGACCAATGTAAAACCAAAAATATTTTTAAAAAACTATTTTACTAATTAAGCCTAAATAAAAATATGCTATATGTATTTTTGTGTGATGTCTCTATAGAGAATAATGACCGGATCCTCTCCGGTGACATGAGAGGTCTAGTGAAATCTTCATCATCCACTATAAAGATTTTAATATTAAAAGAGGAGAAATAGTAATGAGAAGGGAATAACCCATTGATGAATGTGTGAAATTGTTAAATATACTGTAGACAAACACAAAGGACACCCGATTCTCTTTAAAAAGAAAAAGTGATTATGATCGATGCCCATAGAAAGAAGCAAAAAGAATAGTATAATTTCACTAAGAAACAAGAACTTAAAAAAGAAAGAAGAAAACAAATTAAGGAGCAGTCAAGCCAGAGCAAGTTAGTGACTGCAGCTAATTGCCATTGAAATTGTTAAGGTTAGATTAGATTAGATTGAAGCTCTTCCACTTGCTGCGGCTGATGTGTTTTTCCCTTTTCAATTTCTTGTAAGTATTTGTCTACAGCCATAGGAGACATAGAGACCCTACAAGATTAAAAAGATGGTAAAGATAGATGATTTATGTTGGCACTGTATAAGATTCCATAACCAAATTGGGTCAAGACATGTGGTTGAGATCCTTCTATTAAGTCAAGTGTCACTTAATTAAGTTTGATTTTTTTTGCTCTATTGGAAAAATTTATTGAAACTAAACTTGGGAACAATTGTGATTGTTGAATCGAGATTTAACTGTTTAAATTTTAAGTTCTGTATTTTTTTATTTTAAAAAATTAAAATCTCTATATTGTAGAAGTTTATATCATTTGCTCTGAATATAACGACTACAGTTGTTTTGAATGCATGAATGTAATAACAAAAATTGATTGCGGTGAATTCGAATTGACTAAACTCTTGTTGTAGTTGGTGGTGGGTTTTTTAGTTTTGCAGATGTGTGTCTTCTTTAATATAATTTTTTAACACATATCACCAAAATATATTCTATATATGAGATATGAGCTCATTATCCTAAAAACCGACTCGGACCAGCAGGTCAGAATCGAGAACCGGTGGGGTGGTAATTAATTCAAACCATATATTTGATCAATTATGCTATTAGACCGAATTTGAACCGGTCAAATTTGGTGAAAATCAGAGTCATCCGATTTAATATAAAGACAAGTTTAATTTATACTATAGACCAAATGATCTAACCAAAAGTCAATCAATTTAATTCGGTTCTTTCATGTTGTACTATTAGTGCCCGACATTCTTATCGGACGGATGGCCGATAAAATTTTCAAAACACTGTATAATATCCCCTACATTGTCACAGTCAACAACTCTATATACAGTTTGTAGTTAAAATTTTGAGCCTTTTTTTTTTTTAAAAAAAATAATATCTAAAATTAATTTATAAAGTGTGACATTTTGACTAGTTTAAACCAATTAAATATCTAGATGAATGAAATATATCTAATAGTCAAGACTCATCTAGATGAGAAATTAAAAAAAATTAATTAGTCCAACCAACGTTGGTAGAAAGATGAATGAACCTCTTTAATTGGTATTACAACCCTAGCAAATGTATCAATGGCCAATATCATTTGACCAGGAGCTGGTCCTCTATAATGTGACATTGGAATTGGAATGATACAGCTCATAGAGAAACAAAGTTGTTGCCTTGTTGCCCTTGATTAGCACAACTAAGATACCACAATATATGTCCATATGCACCTTATAGCCAACCGTGCCATATGCACTATTGACTGTTTCTTTTAGCTTTGTAGGATTTGTAAGTATGTATCATGCATGCACACAAAATTGAAGTGTCACATAGAGGGGTTCTACAATAGTGATAACTCAAAGAAGGTGCATCAATATATTGACAACAGTATATGCTTTGGGCACCATGTGATATGTCTTAAGTTGAGACGAGTCTCCATAAGTGAGTTAAGTCTCACATTAATTGGAAGAGTTAAGGTTGATCATTTTCTAAGTAAAATGACCTATATATAAATATAATGTTTTAAGGTTTTGAATGAAAGTGTAGTGTCAAAGTCACTTGTGTGGTTGCTCAATGTCCAATGTGTCAATAGTTCAGTGAGGCTCCCCCCTCTACACTCCAACAGTGGTATCAGAGCTTGGTTGGGGAGCAATAAATGAGTGGTGAATGATTGTGCATACAGAGAGACTCGCACTTGAGGGGAGATGATGAGATCTATCAAATGTGAGTTAAGTCTCACATTGGTTTGAAGAGTTGAGTTTGATCACTTTATGAGTGAGACGACCCATAAACCTAATACCTTAAGGTTTTTGAGTGAAAGTATGGTGTCAAAGTCACTTGTATGGTTGTGCAATGTCCAATGTACCGACCCAGTCTAGTGAGGCTCCCCCCTCTACAGTCCAACACATGATTCACCACGAAAAGTCACAAGGTTTAAAGAGTGAATATAAATGTACTTATTTACCGTCCTAATGCTTAATCTAAGAGCATCCAGATGAGATAACACTGGGCTCTTTTAGTTTAACTAAGGTCCTGAATTTGATTTCTGACTTCAACTCACTCATTCAGATTCCACATAACTCAAAGGATTAATCTGTGAAATTATACATAAAGAATATCTGATTTACATAAAAAAAAAATGTCATAACAATTATAATATAAACTGAACCCACGTATTTATGAAATATGGAATCAACTTTTGAACCAAAATACGCTATTTATCATGTGATATGTACAATCAGTGAAGGGATTCCCGATTTCCTTCATTCCATGACTTGTGTTTTTAACATTAATTGATAACTTCAATTAGAGATGGTAATTAGCTAGACATGTTTATGTCGGGTGTAACATCATAATTCGTTCGTGGACAAGATAATTAACTACCCAAGTCATTTCAATTTTTGGTGTCTAACAAATTATTCAACTACCCATTAAGGGAATTAAACAAATTTCTCAAATTTCAACACCTAAAAAAGTTGTAAAAATTTATAATTTTTCAAGCTTTGTTGGCAATTGTTGGTTGCATGGTCCTATGAATCCAAGACTTTTCAACCTCATTTGTTTTGATTGAATGCAATAATGCAAAAATATTGTCTTGTTAAATAATGCAATTTGCACGATCGCACTGTCTCTTTCGTCGATTATTAGACGCCCTTTCCTGACTGATTGATCTCTCATTCTCTCCCTTAAAATTTTCGATAGTTTATCCTTTAGATGCATGAAAATATCTTTTATATTTTTCTTAACATAAAATATATCTGTTATATCCTTTAATTAAACAGATTGAATAATTGATTATATTGTGCTTTGTTATTATTTTTTAGTGTTGATGATAACACTGTTAATAAGTCTCACATCGATTGTAAGATAGTCTGAATGTATGTTTATAAGTGAGGATAATTTTCACCTTACAAGTTATAAGCCGATTTTATAGAGTTGAGTTAGACTCAACTTTCAATTCAAAGATGGTATCAGAGCATCTTCCCGGCCACTATTATCAAGTTTTCGCTATCGGGCCACCCATTGTTTATATCTATGCATCAAACCCTATAATCCATACGTGCCCAATAGTGCTAGACATGAGCGACTGTCTTAAAAAATTACACATCAATTGTAAGATGACCATGTGTTTATAAGTGGGGAGAATTCTAGGCCCAACTCTGAATGTATTTGTTTGAATTGTTAATTTAAGTTTATCTATTGCATGTTATAACAAGAATGTATGAAAATATTAGACTATTTATATTTCGTAAAAAAGAAAAAAACTTTAGACATGCATTATTTAATTTATATATCAAATTTTTTCAACTTATTTTCACAATGCTATTCAAAATAATTTATAGATCACACAAAAATCGTCAAATTGAAAATACATTTTATTCATGCAATCATGCCAATCCAAATCTCAAATTAGCTAGAAATTTTGTTTCTCTTCTGGACCCATTGGAAATCATCTCATCTATCCAATAATTAAGAGAAATTTCTATCTCCATAGCCTATGAGCCATAAAGGGGACATGAACCAAATTTGTTTGGTAACATACAGTCTGTCTAATTTTTATTTTTTTTTTCAAATTTCAAACTAAAGTATCATCCACATTCAACTGTGAAAATTAATTTTTTTGAGGTAAATGATATTTGTTTAAGAGATTGACAAATCCCATAAAGTATTTTTCTATACAAACTTATCATAGATTAAATTCTAGATCAAATAGTTAAGAGATTCAAATATATTTCTACCACTTGTGTCAAACTATATTGATATCTCTCTCTGAATGTATTGTCGATGGATTGCGTCACACGATCACATCTAGGGTAAAGGGTAATGAACGGGGAGTTTAAGGGTCTCTTTTTCTAAAGTTTATGTATTTTGACGAGATCAACAATTGTAATATACATTAGTCTAGTTCAAAATAGGTTTAACTACATAATTCTAATGTGATATGGTGGATTGGTGCGATTGTTATTGTGTGTTATAAATGGATATGAATTCTATTTAATCAGAAAATGGTGTAGTCATGCAATTAACTCATTAATGTACCATTTGATTGAAATCATCTGATTTAAATTTAACACTGTTTTATTTTTGGATTACTTGACTATTTGTAAATTTTTGTAGTCTATCTCTATACGTCTTATGTTTGGGGGATTGTTTTATGTTAATATATCTCATTTTGTCTTGTTAGAAAATAATAACACTATAAAATAAATTAAATTAAAATGTATTAATTTGATCCAATGGTTGTGATTCACCTGCAGTCACTATTTAATTACAGGGAATTCATATTCATTATAAATGCTCAAAAATCCGTTTTGAGCTGGCTGCAACTAATATATAACAATGCTAGACAATTATTTATTTTGAGCGTTTGATACTTCTAAGCAAAACAAAAAAAGCTTCAAAAGAATTTGTTGGAACATAGAGTATATTAGTATGTATGAATTAAAAATAAAAAACTCTAAAGTTTCATATTAGAGATGACTCATCTTAAAATTTCATATTAGAAACGACTAGTCTAATAATCTCACTCCAATTTCATACATATAAATCGTGCGATCTCAAATTAACGGTCATAATCAATCGGTGTAAAACCGTCTCATTTATTAATAACGGTGAATCCATAATTGCATGATATTGTTGGATCCCACTCCAATTTCTACGGATTGAGTTGAAGTGGTAGAAGGTCCCCAAAGCTATATAGGATGAAAGGGAAAGAATACAAGGTCCCACATTGTCGGGTTGATGCATTATAATGTAACATATTGAGAAAGACACCTTAACAATAGCTTCTATGGTTCACGTTTCTCATCTCCACATATATCTTTAATCAAACATTTTCTTTTACATAAATATGTACAAACTTTATTTCCCACTCATCCTTATCAATATTATTTTTGACCCATTTCTTTACCTAAATTAAAAACACACACGAACCATTAATCGAGCCAACACATCCTAAAGTATGGATATCAACAAGACATTGATTGTAACAATACCATCCTAGTGTGTCGTTTTGTAGTGTTGTATGACCACTTATGTTTTTTTTGGAGAGCACAAGTACTGTGGAGTTTAAGCACTAACTCTTTTTCTCATTATAAATCCAAGTGCCCACGTACCAAACCAATAACATTGTTGTCAATAGTATCGTCTTGTCCTTGATTTTATGTTCAAGCTTTTGATTCTGTCAGATGGGTTTAATTTGATTTTTTGTTTAGTTACTTGCCTGATTGGTAACGGTATTGATAATAGAAGTTGTCTTTTCTATTGCAAACATTTGTCACACAAATCATAATACTAGGCTTGCATCAAGATTTATTGCATGCCACATATTATTTTAATCTCTAATACTCCGTTTCGAAATAAGTGTCACATTTTGACTATATATATTATTTTTTATTTGTTGCATTTAATGGCCTCCCACTTTTAGTTTTTAATATCGTAATTTTGCAATTTTAATTTAGTCATGTCTCACTAGGTGGGAATATAGCATATATTTTAACCGTGTTTACTTAAAAAGAAAAAGATATTTGTATATGTAATATATATAGCATAGATTTGAAATTGTGACTTTGGAAAGTTAATCCATATTTTAGTATACATTTCAATTTTGATTTTAGAAAGTTAAATCCATATTTTAGTATATATATTTCAATTTTTAAAAATTGCAAAAATAATGTTATATATATATATATATATATATTATATAAACTTTTTAAGCAAAAATAATAGTATTAATAGTAATAAAAAAGATCATGGGGTATAAAAACTAAAACCCCTGTAAAATATCAAACATATATAATATCACTCTTTTTTTTTATGATGGAAAAGACCATGAATAATTCTTCTTCCTCTTCCTACATTTTTTTTAATGGCAAATATATATCATATATGAAAAACAAACTAAAACTAAATAGTTTGTAGGGTACAACAATATGACTTGAGATGTCTCAATTCTTGTTTATTGATCCTTTTTTCTTCATATTTGGTTGAGACATTATTTTTCTTTCGGCATCTGGCCTTTCTGCGTTTGCATTGAGAGACATGATGATCAATGATTTGACAATTAAAAAAGTCTGAATTGAGAAATTTTCTCATAAACAACACTCACATAAAAAATAAAACCCATTCTTTCTACCATTATCACCTCATATAATATCCTTGCAAGATCTATATCCACTAGCATCCTAGCATAATGCCCAAAAACTTTGTTCTTGCTTCATCCAAAGAGATGTGAGTCTTGGTGGCACTTGTTATTTCAAATTGTGTTTTCATTTGCCAATATTCTTGGAGAAAATCCATGATTCTAAATCATACGTTTCAAGAACTCAGTTAATTTCGTGTGACATATCCATGAAACTAGACCCAACCCATGTTAGGAAAAATAAGATATCTCATCCCTTTCAACATCATCCATCCAAACATAATCTCAAATATTGTCATAGTTATTAAACTCTTACAAATTATGCATTTTAAAATTTTGATTATGAATGCATTTGACCCTAATAAAGCTGCATGTGAAAATTGTCTTGAGAAAAAATAATAATATCTAATATTATATATATTTAAGATAATTACACGTGAACTAAAGATAAACTGACAATAAACTACACCACTAGTTAATTGATCATAAAATAATAATTGAAAACGAATTTTGTACTTGTTCCTTTTTTAATCATGTATTATATATATTAGCTCTCCATTTTCGCCCCTTCCGTACATTTCATGGCCAAAGCAACAACTTTTGGAAAGCTAGGCCTCACAAGTCACAATTGTAAATCAAGAATTAGTTAATACCCTATGCCTATATATTCCTTTTACAGCTTGTAGGGTTCAAAATGCAAAACATATACTCCATCCGTTTCAAAATATAAGCAAAAATTGGCTAACAAAAGTGGATGTATTTGGTTCAAATCTTTAATCAAATACATCAAGTTTATTTGACTCACTTTTGCTTATATTTTAGGACGGAGATAGTATATAATTTTGCATGTTTTTCTAAAATCACATAGTTTACTATAAATCCCATTACCACAATGTGGCTTAACCGGTGAATAAATATATATAATATTACATACATAATATTCATAGTTTGATATTCAAATAACACAATTCAAAATTAAATTGAATTTGTGTTAAAAAAAAAAAAAACAAAAACCAAAAGCAACTAAATTGTGTTCATCCTTTTATATATAGCTGAACCTAACAATGTGGGGCTGCTTAATGCTTTGTCCAAATTGATGAAGTGTATGATTAAACTTTCAATCGGGTTTTTCCCTCTTTTGCCAATCTTACTTTTTCTTGACATATATAATTATACCAACTAATTTTTCATATATGTAGTATAAAATTCGTATAAAAATTACACAAGCACAACTTGATGATAGTACTACCAATCATGAATCATGAAATATGAATATGAATATGAATATACTCTAATAGCTTGCCGTTTTTCTTTTTTATTTTATGAATGAAAAGGGTCCACAAAATTAATTAGTCACATTGTTTATCAAACTTAGGGAAATAATTTCACAAATACCACAAATCATAAGTCATTGCTCGTGAGAATCCAAAGCTAAAACAAAGTGTGAAGATGACCCTCAACTGCCAGATTAACACATTTTAACCATTTTCATATAGAACACAAAAAAAGTTAAATGTCCACCCATAAAGTTTGACTTTATGACTTAATCAAACGCAAACATATCATAAACAAACGACCTAATAAGGTTTCTTTGTTTCACCCCAATAATAGGCACAGTTTCAATCTTTTGGACCATTTGCAATAAATGTAAATGAATGCATCACAGAAGTAAAGAAACTTTGGATAGAAATAAAGCATAACAAGCCATTGATAGAAAAATTTCAATGTGCGTAGGGATGACAATGAGTAAGGTTTGGTAATTAATTAAGTCTCATCTTATTTAAAAAAGTGAAGATTGAACATTTATAAGTGAAAGGATTCATCAATCTAATGTCTTAAGGTTTTTTTGGTAAAAATGTAGAAAACCTCGTGGAAAAAAAATCATGTTAGTAAGCATAACACTTTTCATGTTAGTAAGCATAACACTTTTCATTTCTTTTCATGTAATATTAGATTTAGTTATTCTTTTCATTTCTTTTTCTATTTTTTTTTTTTTTTTGAGTTTAGGGATGTCTTGATAGTGTAAATTAGTTTTGCACGATCATTCAATAAAAAAACTATCAATTTATCATATAAAAAAAGTGGAGTGAAGTTAGATGATGTGGTAGAAAATATGATTGTTAGCGATTGACAATATAAAATTATTTTACATTGTTAGTATATTTTTTTTCCTTGAGGTTTTTTACAACACATATATTTTTCTCACTCCCCAATACCCGAGTACAACTATATATATTCTCACAAAGCAAATATTTAAACTTAAAGTGATATAGATTAGTGCATCTAAAAACCAAGAACATAAGTTCAATATATAGTATTGGTCTCCCTCTTGCTTCACCACACTAAGACTATGTTTGGATTGATGGAATGAGATAGAATGAAATGAAAAGGAATGAAATAGAATAATATTTCATTGTTTGGATCTGAAAAATAATAACGGAATGAAATAGGATGAAATAGATTTCATCTCATATTTCTTCCACTTACCTTCAATTTTGTTCCTCTCCTTTTTAAAATATCCAAACAATGAAATGAAAGATTTATTTCATTCTGCTTTCCACTCTACTCTATTTTGTTATGCTTCATTTCATTATATTTCATCAATCCAAACAGAGCCTAAGAGAAATGAGATTTCTTTAATAATTAATTTTATTTAACATCCTTCTTTATTTAAGAGAGGGGCAATGTGAGACTTGACTCATCAAAGTTTGCCTCAAATTTTCATGTAATACTTGATCTAATTATTCTTTTCATTTTTTTTTTCTAATTTTTTTGTTCTCCTTTAAATATGTTATTATAGGTAAAACATTCTCCTAAGGAGAGGGAGAAAAATATTCTAGATGTACGACGGAGGAGTAAAATAAAATAGTGTTTGACTAAAATAATATTGGAGTACAATCGCATTTAAAATAATGCTATACGAGTAGAGAAGAAAATGGAACTGGAAAATTTGCAATAATTTTGTAGTGACAATGATGAGAATAGAGATTAATATAGACGCAGGTGGGCGCAGGATAAGCACGTGTAAGCTGCTTTTATAATTGCACGCTGCCAATGCCATCTAGCTTCACAAATAATAAATAAATGAATGAAAATAGAGACTCGAATATCAATCGTCTACAAATAGCTCAATTGGTTGTTACCAGAGATATTATTAGAGAGATTGAAGTTAAAACTCCAATGTCTCTAATTTTTTCATATTCAGTGTGTACATATAGTCATTAGATTATTTAAAAAAAAAAAAAAAACTCAAATATTATATAATTCTACTTTGAAATAAGAAATTAAATTTGATGGAATATAAAAAAGTTGCATAGTTTTCCCATAAGATACGGTTTCTAGATGAATGGTTGACCGCTTATTGGAGAATATCAGGAGACTTGGATTGGCAACACCAACGCATCTTAACTGTTAGTTTGAGATAAAGTGGTTTTTTTTTAAGAAAGCTAAAGAGTATAAGGGAAAAGAAAAAGAAAAAAAAAAGACAAAAAAAAAAAGACTAGTCTCTTAGGAATAAAAGTTCCTAAAGCATCGTTCTTGAGCAGATCTTGAACGTCTTCTGGGGGACAATCATGACTAATGAAATCAGTATTTGAGGAGGCTCCTAACTTTGCGAAGAAGTCTGCGCATTGATTATCTTCTCTAAGAGTGTGACAGAGGGAAACATTACTTTGGTAAATCAAATCCTTCATGTCCTGGATCAAAACTGCATGCATATGAAACTTAACTTGGGGGCCTTTTATGAGGTTAATACAGTGTAAAGAATCTGAATAGCAGACAAGTTCGTCAATGCCCATGTTTATGGCCAACAAGAGGCCCTTGTAGATAACATAAAGTTCAGCATACAAGATATCAGAAGACCCTTGAATGTAACCAGAAAACCCTGCCAAATAGTGACCAAAAGTGTTTCTAATGATTCCACCAAAACCTGATCGAGCTGGGGAACCGAGACAGCTTCCGTCAACATCAAGAATGATACAAGAGAAATTGTTGTTATTCCACTTGATAAATCTATCAACTGAACCATCATTAGAAGTGAGAGTGAAACAATTCTTGAAAGTTTCAACCATAGACCTGATGTTAAAGGAGAGTTGGCTTAAGGACCAAGTTTCGTTATTGAGGCTCATCAAATTGCGGTGTCTCCAAGACCACCAGACACCTGCTGAGAAAATGAGAGAATGGGTCCCGATGGCGCCCATCTTGATCCAATCATAAACGTCCATGTTAGAGAAGAAATTTGGGTTGGTAAACCCAATATAGTGACATAGGCTACGAGAGAACTCATAGTCTCGGATGTAATGTGAGATTAAGTGGTTTAGATTATACATCTATAAAATTAATTATAAAATATTTTAATCATTGATTTAATATCATACGGTTGAGATATGTTACAACGTCATGCTATAACAGTAAAAAAAATCTAAATAATGACCATATTTTATTTATTTTAATAGTTTGTTTTGAGTTTCTCTTTGGTTCAAGTTGAATCCAAACCAAACTAATAAATCACAATAGAGAAAACAAAAACCTAAACCAAAACGATTCAAAAACTTCGATCAATTGATTTAAGTAATGAATGTTTGATCAATCTCTACTAAATCCACTAATGTACACCGTATAAATGAAATATTCTCATGTAATACATAAAGATATTGACTTTACGATGAAATAAAAGAAGAGAAAAGAATTAAAGGTGAAAATTACGAAACATGTGCATAAATAATAGAGAATTTACCAATAGTTAGTTGGTTCAGTAGTGATTGGCGCTGAACTTGATAGGAAGAACACAGTTCGATCCCCCATAACTACAATTCGAAGGGGACTGGAACCACTTAATGCTAGAACTGACCTCCGGACCAAATTAAATTGGCGGTGAAAGCCATAAAAAATAATAGAGAATTTTTCAAATTTTTTATAAGAGAAGTTATTTTGTAAAATTAGTAAATTACATACTATAGGTTGATATTTTAATTCAAAATGTCAAAATCACTCAAGGTTATAACTATTTGACTGAAAGGACATAACTTAGGTGTGCTTGATCTTTGTATGTTTCTTTCATACCATTAATGTCATCTATTTAAACTAAGTATTATTATTATTTTTGCTCCCACAACAACAAAGCCTCTCTTGCTTTACCTTTCCTTTCCTCTTCCAAATTTCTCTCCACCAAACAAATTCTATCTTTGCTTTTCTTTTATATTTCTCAAATTTTCTTGAAATCCTCACTCACACACTCTGATAAATAACTCTGTCGGTTCAGTATATATCATCATCTAGTGTCCACTTGAACTTGCTTAGCACAAAAAATAAATATTCATTCATTGTTAGCAAATAAATAAAGATTCTTCATCTTGGTATTTGTGTTGTATTGTACTTTTTTTTCTTTTACTAGCTACTAGTACTACACTCAATTATGCAACTTGTGTTTTTGGTGTAGCACATGATTTTTAGAAGGTAAGAAAAACTTGATAATCATGAAGTTCATGAAACTTGGATCTCGTCCAGATACTTTCTATACTTCAGAAGCTATAAGGTTAAGACATTAACATCAAAATAATTGATTTTTTTTTATGTATCTACTTTTTGTTTCTATAGTTTTTATAACATGAGTGTTTTTACTTTTTATGCAGGACTATCTCTTCTGAAGTTTCTAGTGACCTTATAATTCAAGTAAGGGGAAGTAGATATCTTCTTCACAAGGTATTTTTCTTGAAAGTATAGACTCATCAAGTGATTAACCAACCATCTTAATGTTTTTATTTTTCAATTGTATATACTTGAAAGTTTGTCATGTGTTTGACACGACACAACACTGATATATGTAGTTACATTTAATAATTTTTTTCTCAAATTACTATGTGTCAAGTCATACTAGTATCAATGTTGTGTGTTGTGTCTGGTGTCTGTGTTTGTAAGTCTTTGTTTTTAATTTGGTAACTTATATGAAGTTCGTGCCGATGATTTTCAGTTTCCCCTGCTGTCGAAATGCTTATGTCTGCAAAGATTATGCTCAGAATCACCTCCTGATTCATCTCATCACCAAATAGTCCAACTTCCTGATTTTCCTGGTGGAGTGGAAGCATTTGAGTTATGTGCTAAGTTCTGCTATGGAATCACCATTACTTTGAGTCCTTACAACATTGTAGCTGCAAGATGTGCTGCTGAATATCTTCAAATGACTGAAGAAGTTGAGAAAGGAAACTTGATTAACAAGCTTGAGATTTTTTTCAATTCTTGTATCCTCCATGGTTGGAAGGATACCATAGTGAGTCTTCAGACCACAAAAGCGTTGCATTTGTGGTCTGAAGACTTAGGAATTACCAGCAGATGCATTGAAACTATTGCGTCGAAAGTCTTGAGGCACCCTACAAAAGTGAGTTTGTCACATAGTCATTCTAGAAGGGTGAGAGATGATATATCTTGCAATGACACAGAAAGTTTGAGAACCAAATCAGGAAGTAAAGGATGGTGGGCTGAAGATTTAGCAGAACTTAGCATAGACCTTTATTGGAGAACCATGATAGCAATCAAATCTGGTGGCAAAGTTCCTTCAAATCTCATTGGTGATGCATTGAAAGTTTATGCATCTAGATGGTTACCAAATATTTCCAAGAATGGAAATAGAAAGAAGAATGTTTCACTAGCCGAGTCTGAATTAGATGACTCGGCCAGTGAAATAACTTCAAAGCATAGACTGCTTTTGGAGTCAATAGTAAGCTTGCTTCCAACCGAAAAAGGCGCTGTTTCTTGTAGCTTTCTTTTGAAACTCTTGAAAGCATCAAATATTCTCAATGCTTCTTCATCTTCAAAGATGGAATTAGCAAGAAGGGTGGGACTTCAACTGGAAGAAGCCACAGTGAATGATCTATTGATACCCTCACTTTCATATACAAATGAGACTGTCTATGATGTTGAATTGGTGATGACTATATTGGAACAATTCATGTTACAAGGACAAAGTCCTCCAACTAGCCCTCAAAAATCCTTGAACACATTTGAAAGAAGGCGGTCTCGCTCCGCGGAGAATATTAACTTTGAATTACAAGAGAGTAGAAGATCATCTTCAGCATCTCATAGTTCAAAATTGAAGGTTGCAAAGCTTGTGGATAGGTACCTTCAAGAAGTTGCAAGAGATGTGAATTTTTCTTTGTCTAAATTCATTGCCCTTGCTGATATTATACCAGATTTTGCAAGACATGATCATGATGATCTCTATAGAGCCATTGACATTTATCTCAAGGTAAAAAAAATTTCCTACAAAATATTTATTGTGTTTTTTAAGTCACTCCATAATATTCCATGATAAAAATATGTAAAAAAATAAAAAATAAACCATTAATTTAATCTCTATACAATCACTTTTTCTCCGATTTGGTTCCTGAACTATAGAAATATAATAAGTAGTCCTTAAACTACTTTCAATCAAGTTGGTCTCTGAACTATTATTCTCTCTCGAATTTTTAAAGCAACTGAGGAGGCCGGTTCACTTGACGAATTAATAATAGTTTAGGAACTACTTATTCATACTTCACTTTCAAAATTTAGGATATGATTCAGAACTAGTGGATAACCAACTCTCTTGACCTTAAAAAATTGTCTTATTCAACATTTATTAGAGGTTAGGTGTAGACTGACCCACAAAAAAATTTAGCCTGACTCCCTCCATATTATGACTGATACAGTTGCAGTGTGTATTCAAGTATTTCTGAATTCATTTGGATAAAAACATGAGGAAAAAATGTCCTGTCAAAACAGTTATAGAGGTCCATCATAGTTCTACTACTATGTCCTTCACATGAACTGATAGTTGTGTCTATTCAATTTTCCATGACAGATTTTGTCCATTCACTCATTTAGCTAAATTCCATTTCAAGAACTCTAATGATGTAACATGTCTGGCTTTAAAGTTCAGTTTTATTTTATAGGAAAATGTTACTAAATTAGTGGTTATGTTAGTTTCCTGGTATCGAACTCCAGACATTCTACTTAGAACTCCATCGGTATCCCTTATCTACAAACCAACCTACCTACTTCGGACGGCTTTCAAGTTCAGTTAATATAGTACTAAAATAAATTAGGTCATGGAAGTAAAAACTCGTGCATTTACGCATTCAGTACATAAGTAGTCGTTGGATCAAGATTGAACGGTCTAAATATCAAGCTTGGCATTTTAGAGTTTTTAAAAACTCTAAATATACTTGCTTTCTGTACCTTTCGGTCTCGATCCAACAACCATCGATGTGCTGACTACATGAATACATAAATTTAAGACCCCATTAAATACGGATACATAAGTTATTTAATGAACCTGAAAAATGAATCCTTGCTTATATAGGAGACCGGAGGAAGTAAGTTATTATTAGTAATGAAATTTATGTGTTTCTTAACTTAAAACATGCAGGCTCATCCAGAACTAAACAAGAGTGAAAGAAAAAGATTATGCAGAATTCTTGACTGCAAAAAACTCTCAATGGAAGCATGCATGCATGCAGCACAAAATGAACTACTTCCATTAAGAGTAGTTGTCCAAGTTCTCTTCTTTGAACAAGCAAGAGCAGCAGCATCAGGTGGAAAAGTAACAGAATTACAAAGCAATATCAAAGCTTTGCTTACAACACACGGTATTGATCCATCGAAACATACAACAACACAATTAAGCACTACTACAAGTATTCAAGGTGAAGATAATTGGAGTGTTTCTAACTTCAAGTCACCAAAATCAAGATCTTCAACACTAAGAATGAAGCTAGCTGAAGATCATGATGAATTTGATGAAAATGGTTTGGTAAATGATGATGGAATTGGAAGAAACTCTAAATTTAAGTCCATTTGTGCTCTTCCTACACAGCCTAAGAAAATGCTTAGTAAATTATGGTCTACTAATAGAACTACTACTGAAAAAAATTGAATAATTTTGAGTTATTATGTTAGTTTTAATGTTGGTAAGGGTAATTTAGAGGGTATATTACATATACTCTATTTTTGTTTTAAGCAAAAAAGCATTGTAACTTGTAGGAGAATCCAAGAATCTCTTAATGTATGTGCATTGTTGATGTAACCTATAATAATAATAATTTTGAAGAAAAATCTTTGGTGATTAATTTTCATGTCATGAAAAGTTGATATATGAATAAGAATCTTAGGTGTCAGTGACAAAATCATGGGGCCAATGTTGCTGTGTTTGTCTACAAATCTGCAACACTTATGTCTTGACAAAAAATTTGGTATTTTCATGTGTCTGACATAATTCAATACTGTAATAAAATCTGATTACATTTGTCTTATGTATTTGTATCCACATAGATAATATTGTCCTTAATGAATCAATATACACCTATTATTATGATTTGAAGTGTTATATTGTGACATAAATTTAAGGTTCAACATGTATTTATTGTACCTTACTTGATCAATCATACTCTTAAAACAGTAATATATGATAATCTGTATTAAAGATGATGTACAATACAGATTTGATTCTGATACAAGAAAGAATAAGATCTGCATTGATATGATATGTTTGATTCTAAATAGCATTATTTATATAACTAAGAGAAATTAAAATAAAAACTAGTTGGTGTAATTGATCTACTAGTACTTGACTTGTGTATGGTTCTTTTCAAATAAACTTCTTGATATACCTATTTATTTGTATTGACTAACCTAAGAAAAAAGTACTGTAAAGTCAATTATGTGTGTTCCTTTTATAGGGAAATCTTTTCAGCAGTACTGCATAAATTTGTCTAACAATAATTGAAGCTCTGAAGTCATTGTTCCTCTCTGTCTCTCTGTATAATATCTCTAAATTATTGTTGGTTGAAGTTTGAATAGTTGGTAGTCCCACGTCGACAATGAATTAGGTGAATGATGATGTATAAGAAATGTGACGAGTGACGACTCATATACCCGATTACTTAAGATTTTGAGTGGAGATGTAGTGTCAAAGTCTCTTGTAGTTATGGATAATTGTTTCATTCTCGAAAGTGGAGGGGTACTTACAAAGACACTCTGATGCCAAAATAAGACTGAGTGAAGAGCAAAGTTTAAGTGAGATATAGAGGAAGTATACCAGGTAGGCGAGCCCCCTTTTATAGTAGTTTTAACCCTCCGAGCTGCAATAAGCTCCGCTCTTATGATTGCTTGATCTGATAGTGTTTATCTTGCTTTTGGACCCATTGACACGTAGTCGGGGTGGAAATTACGATTCTGTTCCCCAATATCCATGAGGTTGTGCACCTGGCTCGTGCTCTTAGGTATATAAGAGCACGAGCCACTTTAGATTAGTATTTTGGTAAGCGTCTCACATGTTGAGGTCGTGTCTTTTGCCTAGCCTTGTCAACCCGGCCTAATCTGATTGTGCCAATTTATTGGGCCTGACCTCAGTCTATACATTGGACTTATGCTGCTAAAGTCTGATTGATATTTAGGTTGAGCTTCTCAAGTCCACGCCTTTGCAAGTTGAAAAATATTCAACATGTTATACATCAAACTAAGTTTGGGAGTACAAATGTCTATCAATATTAAATCTCTTCACTTCAAACTCAATATACTAACTAAATTAATTTCATTGATTTGCATTTATAAAATGTTCCTTCAAACACATTAACAGGATCAAATCCAATGTATTTATTCATTTTGATGGCACACTGTTCCACTAGGACTAATTCAAAATTTAAAATCCAGATAAAAGATTGTCACAGAATTTTATTTTTGAACTTGTAACTAGATTTTTTAAAGAATGACCATAACTGTGATTGAGCGGCATTAACCGCATCTGGCCACAATTGTTCGTAGTGTCAAGGTTTGTAATGTGACTGTAACGGTAACTGTGATTATTTGTGAAATTAATCGTCTAAACTGCAAATAGTGTTTTCTTGTGTGGATATATGCTGTTGCAATAACCGAACACGACTGTTTTTAATCGATCCAGATATTTTCTTCCAGAAACTGAACCAAACTGACTTGTTACATACCTAGCCATGTTGATAAAATCCAAAAATATGTTGGTTGTGAATTGTTGATAAAACTCTCAAATCATAAGTTTTTATCATTAGGGTATAAATTATAGCTAATCCTTCTAAACAAAACATAAAAATTGAAAGAAAAAAGGTGCAAAATTTCATCTACAAATTTCAAGCTCACATTATGGCCTATAATGCATAGAGAGAGAGAGACCAAATTAATTTTGAAACAATCTCAAACTATTACCTAAGGAGACAGATTTCCACAACCATTCCACTAGATAAATATTGCCTTACATAAGATGCTACTATTTATCTATCACCAAAACAAAAAACAACATAAAGGAGAAAATAGTTGATAAAATATTAAAATGCAACACAAGTAAAACATGTAACGGCCAACAGAAGTTGGTTCAGTTGGTAAGGAGTCAGGCTGACTCATACCATCGCGTGCCAGGCCTACTTTGACGGTTTGACCTGGTTAGCCTCAGGACTCGACTCTCGTAAACTTTTACTTACCAAAAAAAGAAAGAGTTTACACAAACATCATAACAATTAACACTCAATTTAATAAAGATAAACTATAACTAAATTATCTAATCCTTGTTAGCATCACCATTAGCATCAACCATAGAACCATGAGTAGATGATGATGACTCCATACTTTTTGTCCTTTGGAGACTAGGTGTACGATGTAACCTACACCTAAATGAACCAGCATGTGTTGTTGGAGAACATAAACAATTGTTCTTGTTCATACTTGGCTGTCTCAAGACACCACCTTCTTGCATCACATCATTTCTTGTTGAAATTTGAACTTTCATATCCTTTGTTGTCATCTTTCCACTTTCTCTTCTTCCTCTTCAATACCTGAAAATTTGAAACTACGATTAAATGAGACACTTTTTTTTTTCCCTAATCAATATACCATGTTATATATGAATATGATATATTTGAACCTCACTTTGAAAAGGGTCTTAAAGGGCCTAAAAGTTGAAGCAAGAGGAATAATTTTCACTAGAGGGTGAATTTAGTGATAGAGATAGAAATGACACATGCAATGATATGGTATGGATTTGCTACCACGGAAAAATTCTACATTTTTACGTTGTAATTAATCTCGACCACTAATTTTATATTAGATGGTTTAAATTATACATATACTAAAATAATCTTGATCATTTACTTAAATTGGATGATTCACACCGTAACTGCGTCAACACAATTACAACAGGGAAGTTTTTCTCAGTGATATAAGATTAAGTTTTCTTTTTTTCTAAGTCACGGGTATGAAAAATGTACTCTATTTTATTAAGTCCCCCACCCTAACAAAAAATTTTGACCACTTTTGGAATTAATAATACATGATATGATATGATTCTCTCAACTACTAGGGACATGGAATTATATCATCAACTAAATTTTCCATGATCAATTATTTTTCTTTATTCATGTGGAGTTTCATTGAATCATGATGCAAAAGAAAGCTCTATATGCGGAGGGTCCCCCACTACCCACACCTGTGATGGCATATACATTGGGGTGGGTGTTAATTTACTTTTGTTTCTTGTGTAGGACTCAATTTTTAATTTAGTAGCATATCGTATATGCACATCTTAATGGATAAGATAGTAGAATCTTTTTATGAGAATTAGAGATAAAAGACAACATTGATCAAAAAAGATGGATAACAACTTTGGATCATTGCACCTAGGGTCGATCACCATATATGTGACACTTGTTATATACAATGATGTTTCATTTTCCTTACAATGAAATTTGTATAAAGTAGATGCCAATTAACCCCGGCTATTGTGGTAGCTATATGAATCCTTTAATCATTTTGTTTGGGGTTTGTTATCTGGTTGATTGGCTAGGCCTATGAGATAACATAATATCTTGAGGTGAGTATGGAATTAGAGCAACTATATATTATGGCGGCGGTTTTGTTTGGTAAAATATAGTGGATAGTTGATAAGTTAGTTTATAGCGGATGGATTTATAATGAATAGTTTATAAGTTAACTTTTAGCTTATAGCGAATAAGCTAGTTGACTGAATTTGTAGTGTTTGGTAAAATTAGCGGTTGAACTAGCTTATAAGTATGAAATGACATAAAAAAGATATGTTTAATTAATATTTAATTTTTTCAAGTAAGATAATAAGGGTAAAATTGGAAGAAAAAATAATAGGCTATAAACTCATAAGCTACTTGAAATAGTGTTTGAAAAATAAGTTATAAGCTCTTTTTTAAAAGTTGTTACCAAACATAATTTTTAGCTTATAAACTAAAAACTATAAGCTAGCTTATTGGTCTTCTCAAACAGACTCTAAATACACCACAATGGTTGTAACTTGTATTGTCTAAGGATATGAGAAACAGTAAAATACACGTTCTTAGTGACAAGTTTAATTACAATTTTGGTTCCCTCATTTTTATTTTTTTTTGAAGAAGTGATTCCCTTATTTTTACTTACTTATGAAATTGATCTCTCCATTTTAAAATCTCCTAGATTTGGTGTTTTTATCAAATTTATATACTTAAAAATTGTGATTTAATATATTTTAAATGATATGCCATACAAGTTGATAATGTAGATTCATCTAGGTTGATTAATTATTTACCTTTCACTAATTAAATTACAAAAACATATAATTTCTTAAATAGAAAGCGAAGTTTTTAATGAGTTTTCTTATAATTTCATGACTTTAATTTGATTATTCAATATCAATAAGTTGTATGTCACGTCATTTAAAATATGTTAAATTACTATTTTTAAGTACAAAAATCAAATAAATGGACCAAGATTGGATGATTTTAAAATAAGGGGACCAATTTCGTGAGTGGGTGAAAATATGGAAATCAAAACTGTAATTAAACCTTAGTTAAATCAACACAATTCAATCACATAATTCAATCACCTTAGTTAAATCAACACAATTCAATTTTTTTATTTTTTTTTTAACTTGGTTTACTTTTCTTTGTTTGAAAAAAAAAAAATCACCTATTTCTTAATCTCCAAGGAACAAGACCATGATTCTTAAAAGCGAGTAACCAATTGAGAGTCTATTTCTAAACAAATAGATACTCAACCCTTTTTTTTAAGCTATCTCAATAACATTCATAGCCTCAATGAGCTCTACAGATATGTGTAAGTTTTGAGTTATCATTGAAAATATAGCACTGTATAACCTCTTTAATATGAGGAGCTTTAGGAGAAGGATTTAAAATAGAAAAGGCTTTAAGAATCACAAATTCAAGCATAGATGAGAAAAGAAGTCCCTACATAGTGGTTGACGGTAAGAAAATTATTTGATATCACCACAAAGGTGTTAAATAGCCAATCATATTAATTCGTCATACAATTGAGATGATTTCTCTCACTACATTCAGCATATATCAAACTTGTTTGGATCCTCTCCTTCAATCACTTTTGATTTTTTTTACTATCTTTTACTATTGTTTTTATCTCTTACATTTTCTCTCTCTTCTTTTTATTTTTTGGTTTTTTTTTCCTCCTCTTACACTTATCCTTATCTTTTTTAAAGAAGATGGAAGGATAAAAGAATAAGGTTAAAGTCCATATCAAGACAATAGTTAATTACTTTGAAACAAATATACAGAAAAACCAAAGAGAAAAGGAGGATCTAAATTACGGTACGATATCACACCACGCTCACTAAGGTTTTTTTTTTTTGTCAAGTAGTTTAATGACGATAAATTTCACCGTTAAAGTGAATAAGATTGGTGTATAGAATTCGAATTTTGACCCCTACATATATAATATAATTTCTCTGTCAAATAAGTTAAACTCACGGGAACTGGCGCTCACTAACGTTTTCAAAGATGCATATTTTACAAAATTGGTCATTCGATGAAATATTTATAACATATATAGATGATCTCTACAATTTGTTGCATAAATATAAAAATAATTTATTATGTTAGTAAAGTGCGTTAAAATCATCTTGTCCAAATTTTTCACTTCTTCTCTTTTATAGTATGTAATTTAATCACTAAACTATTGACCAAAAGAAAAAAAAAATTAAAAAGTCTACTTATAGCCCACAAATTTTTTTGAGTTTAATTGATACGCACCGACAGTGTAAAATAGTTTTACACGATCCTCCAATAAACAACCACCATTTTGCCATGTCATATCAAGAAAGTGGGGTGAAGTGGGGTGATGTGGCGGAAAACATGGTTGGTATTGATTGACGGTGTAAAATTATTTTACACCGTCGGTGTATTTAAATTAAATCCAATTTTTTTTTGTCAAGTGCCCATAATGTGGTTAGTTGATCCCTTTAATTAATTTTGTAAAATAATTTATGATGCTTTCTCTTCCCACCCCCCGTGAATCTTTTATCCCCCTTGAATTTTCAATTTTGCCCTTGAAAAAACTTCGGTTCGTAGAAACCGAAGTTTTTTTTGCCTTGAAAACAAATTTCGATTTCTAAAAACCGAAATTTACTCTGAATTTGCACTAGTAAAAATTTGGTTTCTGCGAACCGAATTTTTCTGCAAGGGCAAAATTGAAATATTGGGGGTATAAAAGATTCATGGGAGGTGGGGAGAGAAAACATCATAATTTATTGGTACTTTTAGGAAATTAGCTGGGGCCTAGGTTCAGTAATCATAACTATTGGGCCTTTTCCTATTTCTTGTCTCGCCCAACAACATACTGAGCCCATTAATTTGCAACTTACAAGCCTTAGGGGAATGTTAACTAACTACACCCTACATACTGGGTACATTTTATATCTCCATCCCTTGCTACATTAGATAATTACAACCCTTTGACTTCAATAGTTGAAAGTTAAGAACAAGTTTATAATAAAAGGTAAAAGATAAGAAATATTTACCTTCTCCAGTAGAAATCATCAACTAATATTTACCTTTCATCAAAAAAAAAAAAAACTAATATTTACCTTCTTTATATTTGAGACATGCTGACAAATGAAAACTTACATGTGCAAAGACTTTAATTTATTTTTTTGACAGTATGCAAAGACTTTAATTTAAACCAAGTTGAGTCTCAGATATTTTCTTCATCACAACATAAAATATTGTTTTTTTAAAACAAAACAAGTCCCGCAACACAGAGACTTATTTTTGGAAGGACATCATTTTGATTTTTCTCCCTTTTTTATTATTATTTTTCTATTTTATAATTTTTTTTAGAAACTTTGTAAAAAGGCTCAAAAACTCTATTTTCATTCTTAGATTTAGATGGTTGTTCTTCGCCTCCTCTAAATTGATCAGAATTCCCCTCATGTCCCCGGTCCCCCATCTAAGGAAGATATTTTCTATAGTACAAATCATATTCGGAGAAATCTCAAGACAATATAAATCTTAGCGAAAAATATCTTTTAGTATTGTGTTTTCTAGTGTGAGCCATTTCGGGATGGAAAACAATCATCCTTAATTTAAATAAACTCTTTGGTTTACAACAAATGGACGGAGAGAAAAAGTAGGTTTCAAAGGCCCAACAAGAAAAAAAAAGTTTTTGATCTATTGGACTCAAATGGCCCATCTTGCTCATTGAAACAAACAAAAGAGAAAATTGCTCATCTGACCCCATATCTTGCTCAAATAACCCATAAAGATTCAAAGATAAGAAGATGGTGCGGTGGTACCGGTTCTGCTAAAGTTTCTGCGTTTCGAATCTTATATTCCGAAGATGTTTTGACTTCAGATCGTATAATACAAAGTCCAAAATCAGGGGTATTGTTGGATTTATGGGGGGTCTGAGAGCACTATGGGAGGCCTAAAGAGCATTTTTCCAAACATAACAAGATGGTCAAATTTTGGATATTAAAAAAATCACCACTTTTTGGTTAAAAATCATTATTTATTTTTGACAAGTTAAAAATCATTATTTTAAAATAAAAAAAAATGTATGAAATTTATGAGACCAGACCAAAATTTCTAAATGACTTACTTTTGTAGACCAGGCCTAGATTCATGCTCGTTGTTATGTTTGACTCAATAATTAAGGTCTTAATCGGTTCACTTTGAGGGTTCATCTTTCCCTCAAATCCCAATGAGCAAAAACATCTTCATCCGTCATAAAACTTACCTTGATTCTGCATGTCATTGATGGGGATCTCAAAGCGTCTCCCTCTCATCAATGAAAGAGACTTTATGTTCGGCCTAAAATTACCCTTTTCATCACGAGCAGCCTATATATAAAAATCGTGCGTGCCTCGTGCAATAAGCAGTCACTCCCAAACATTAACCGGTGCGGTTTGCGCCTCGCGCAATGGACAAACGCACACCACGCCAAGGGCAGAACCAAACCCTGATGATGGGCGCGTTTTACGCCTAGCGCAGAACCTAATGCGCCTAGCGCAGGGACCAATCTTGGAACCTGTTTTTCTGAACTCAAGATTTCAAAGCAATTATAACAATCACTTATAAAATTTTTAAATAGAGAACTAAAAAACTTCGTTTAAATCTATTTTTTATCGAATTAAAACCATTCTAAAATAAAGAGCTAGCTTGGCCTTTGGCCCCCTAAAGAGCTGTAGTAGTAATAAAAAAAGTTGGTTATTATGTATGGTGGTAAGTTTCAAGAAAGGATTCACTTTAATTTCCACAGACCACGGTATCTGAGTTATATAACCGACAAAGTATATGGATACTTGTCTCATCTAAAGCCTTTTTACGATGCAGTCTCAGTCTCCATCAATGTCAATTCCTATACATATCCATCCTCAGTAATCCTTGCGTATATCATGTGTCCATGCATTATTAATATTTGGATGCTACCCATAACACACAAGACATTTCAATTTCATTACTAACTTATTTTATATATTTGAATTTTTAATTAATCCTAAATACTTTCAATTACTAGTATTTTTGGTATTTGTCATAATGGTATTTGTCAGAAGGATATTTCAGTTTATTTTTGGTATCAACTTTTATTTTTAATATCTCCTTAAAAAAAATCAAATCCTCGTGAATTTAGTTCAGTTGTTAGGAATATCGCACACTGTATGTGTAGGAGTAAGAGTTCGAACTCCAAACACTCTATTTATTCACTTTTAAAATAAAATTTCTAGTTACTATAGACTACTTAACAAAATAAAAAACATCAAAGTTTGGTCTTACAAAATATATATATATCAATTAAAAAGTCTCACATAAGATGAGAGATAGTCTGCACATGAGTTTAAAAAGTAGAGATAATTTTCATCTTACGATGCTAAAATGGTATTATAGTTTCTTCAAGATCTGTTGGATCATCTGCTATAAGGTTTCGGTAGTCGGACTCGGACCATCCACCGTTTTATATTCATGTAACAAGTCAATAATGCTGAACGTGATGAAGTTTGTTAAGAAGTTTCAAATCAGACGTAAGATGATTTGTACGTGACTTTATAAAGTGTGAGGGTTTTAAGTTTTAACAATACCAACTTTATATTTCAGTCACCTCTTTTGATGATATTTTAAGATCTTAGCAATAGAATTTAAACATGAAACTTGACAGTTGTTTATATGAGTTTCAACGATATTCTATTTATCATTATTTTTTTGAATTTAAATCAATTTATCATCATACAACTCTGTTCTGGTTAACTTTTATTTCAAGAACAAGAATCAAAATATAAATAAATAAAATAAAATTATAAAGACAAAAATCTTACGGAAACTTTAAACAAAAAGTACAAAGGTGTGTAGGAGTAGGCATGCACCACGTATTACACAAAGCAGTGATGACCAAAACAGTGAGTTTGGCAGAATGTGAGATTTTATAGTATTTGGTTAGGACTTAGGAGAGTAGCAGAGATAGCATGATTTTAGAATGGTAGGGGTGCTTGCTTATTTATGGATCAAGATTCTCTACGGTAAAACTTGACCATTGATTACTGATCAGACGATTCTGATTAATAAATTATAAAATCATTCAAAATAATTTCAGCCGTACATCTCAGATCGAACGGTCTAAAACTAAAACTGTGTAAAAACTGCAGGAAACTTTACTGCTGGAAATCTAATTCCCTTATTTTTGGATCTCTAAGAGGTATATATGGCCAACAAGGTAGGACGCAAACAAACGGTGACACATATAAACTGCAATGCAACGTTAATTAATAAATAAATTAAAGAAAGTAAGATACATTTTTTTTGACAAACACCTAATTAATACATTTTTTTTTAAAATATACAACATATAGAAGAAATTTTAAGAATTAATTTATTTTTTTGACAAATTTAAATGATACTGCAAATATAAAAAGAAAGGGTAAATAGGGTTTTACCTCCCTGCAAAATAAGCCAATTTTGCATTACCCCCTGCAAAAAAAAACTTGGGATTACCCCCTTGCAATATTAAGATTCTCTCTTTTTACCCCCTGTTTGACAACTTGACATAGAATCTTTATTTTTTATGAGGTGGCATGCATATGTGGCATTTAATTTTTTTTTAAAATTTTTTTTTAATTTGCACATGTCATTTTTATTATTAAATAAACTAAAAATTAAAAAAAAAATAATAATAAATTCTTTTCTAATTTCCCCTTCATCCCTACCACAATAACTTTCATCATTCAACAAGAACAACAACATCAACACCACCAAGAACAACAACATCAACAAAATCATCAACACCACCAAGAATAACAATCCAAAAAAAACCCAATTTTTTTTCTTCCAAAAATCAATCTCGGTAAACCCAGAAACATAATCATAAATTTCTTTTGTTCTTCTATTCTTCATCCCTTTGCAACAACTCAATTTCTTCCTAACCCAAAAACATAATTCTTCTTCCCAATTCTTCATCCCATCAATTCAATCCCTAACCCATAAATTCAAAAACCCAGTTTCTGCCTTTATAGGAAATCCGGTTCCTAGTTCCTGCCTTTGTTCTTCATCAATCATTTGTTTCGACGAATTCGGCGGAGTGATTCGGCGGATTTCTAGGTTTTATTTTAGAGAAAAAGGATTCTGGAATTCTAAGTTTGTGTTAGAGAAAAAATAATTTTGGGTTTTGAGAAGAAGAATGAGAAGGAGAAAGATTTGTGTTATGTTACACGAAAAGATTGTGAGTTTTTTTTTTTTTTTTGTTAGAAACAATGGATTAACATATCTTTTTGAATTAACATATTTTATTTTTAATAATTTTTTTTGACACAATATTTTTTATTTTTTTAAAAACTAATTAAGTGGAATTTTTAAAATTTTTGTCACCAATTTATTTAATAATAAAAATGACATGTGCAAATTAAAAAAATAAAAATGAAATAAATGCCACATATACATGCCACCTCATAAAAAATAAAGATTCTATGCCAAGTTGTCAAGCAGGGGGTAAAAAGAGAGAATCTTCATATTGCAGGGGGTAATCCCAAGTTTTTTTTTTGCAGGGGGGTAAAACCCTATTTACCCAAAAAGAAATATTGTAAAACAACAATGATTTTATACAAGTGGTAAGAGTCTCGATCTAAGCATGTGGTCAGAGGTTTGATTTATGTGTATGGAGAATATTCAGTTTGGAGGGGAGAATCCACCTTGTGTGCCCCATAGATTCTTCGGCGGAGATTAGTTATTGCTAACGACAGTGAAAACTTCATACCAATATCATGGTAAAAAAAAATCATTTTTTTTTACTTCTTAAGTTATGCAAGAAGTTGTTAGTTCCAGCAAAACATCCATGGTCAAATGACTATATAGATACACTCACGTAATTTTTTGATTATTTATAATTAGAATATATCTATGTTGAATGTTATTTATAATGATGACTATTTTTTTATAGTATTTATAAATTAAATAGAGAACTTTTTTTTTTGAATTTTTTGCACAATTTTTTTTTTTAGTAGAGAATTTTTTACACAATTTTTTTTTATAATGATTTTTTACACTATTTTTGTTGAAGACTATTTTTAATATTCTAATAAAGCCTTCAACAATTCCTCTCAGCTGGTCATGTGGACCAAACCGTGACCCATTTCTATACTCATCTCAATTTTTCCATTTTCACGGTTTATTATTTATGTTTTCCCTCCAATATATTAAGTATTACTATTCATTATGGGAATTTAATTTATCATACATGTTCAGCGATTCATGGTTTATTATGTTTCATTTTCCCTCAACTATTAATTAAGTACTACGTACTATTCATTATGGAATTTAAATTATTAAACAGACGTATAGATGTTCAAGTTCAACGAAGAAGTGTACATAGATAAATGGCAATAAAAAAATGTAGTTGCGGTAGACAAACTATTTGACCCAACGAGATTTGAAAAATCTTTGATGGAGGGAAAAATAGAGCCTCAATCCTGTACTCGATATAGTCCAGGTATTCCGGCCATCTCCACTCCATTTTTGCATGAACTTACTTTATATTTCAATATTTTCTTTTATACATGGATGAAATTATAAGTCATTAGAAACTCACTCACTTAAAGTGCCTTTCTGTCCTGTAGATAGACTTATAACTGATAATATTTTGAGGTGTGTTCAATTATAAGTCTACAGATCGATTAATGGTTCCATGTGTTTAATTTCTTTAAATTTGATTTAAATGTTGATGGTAGAAAGTTGATCAGAAGAATTAGGGGTTTATTGTTGGGAGATTGGAATGTTCGTATCATTGTATGTTTATTGCAAATATAATAAGTTGTTGACGCCTTGTCTGCATTAGGTTGTGCTTTAATAGGAGTTACATATTATGAAGAATCTTTAATTGAGTTTGAGCATTTGTGCTTAGTTTATGTAATGGAGTTCTATTTCCCGAGTTATTTTCGTGCAATTTTTCTCTTTAGGCTTTGATATGGTTTTTGTAATTTTGTATTGCTGAATTTGGTGGATATATTTTTATACGACAAAACTCTCATGAGATATAGTGTTATAAGGAAAATACTCACATATTTTTATTGTTCGTATTCTCTTTCTAATTCTCATTATTATTCATAGTTATATGACTTTATATATATATATATATATATATATATATATAGATAGATAGATAGATAGAGAGCTACAAATTTCTAAATCATACTTTAAATAATAAACTAATCCTATAAATTATAAACAAATTTTAAATATTATAAACTAAAATTCTTATTTTAAATATAAACTAAATTATGTACCAAAAAAAAAAAAAAATATATATATATATATATATAACTAAATTTAATCTAAAATCTTCAAAAGATATTTATGCATATTATTCTCAAAACTCCTCCTTAACTGAATATCTTTTATGCGCATTCAATCTAAGCTTCTTAGATTTGGTTGAATTAGACTGCATTTGACCTGAATTTTTCCATCATTGAAGTTTTTCCTTTTTTGCAAGCTTTAGCAAATTTGTACCTTGTGGTAGGGGTGATCATATCCAAATCAATTCAAAAGTAACCACAAACCGAACTAATCCAAATTGAAACCGCAAAAAACCGCATTTATAAAGTTTTAACCGCACATCATTTATTTTCCAAACCGCACGGTTTGGTTTGATTTGCGGTTTTTATTTTAGAAATCCGAACCAAACCAAACCGCAATACATAACTTACCTCTATCAACTATTAGCAATCAACTCAAATTGAGTCCATAAAACAATAGGCTGTCAAAACATATCATTTCACGCAATCGATAAATATATTGTTGGTATTAAAAATAAGTTATTATGTATCAATTTCTGTATATGCATATTGTATCATATGTAAACAATAAAAAAAAAAAAAATTAAAATCTCATATTTTTTATATCGTGATCAACCTTACAAACCAAACCAACTCTAACCGCATTGGTTTGGTTTGGATGACTTTTTAAAAAACCAAACCGAA
The DNA here is from genome assembly GCF_020283565.1 of Trifolium pratense. Lineage (NCBI taxonomy): Eukaryota > Viridiplantae > Streptophyta > Magnoliopsida > Fabales > Fabaceae > Trifolium > Trifolium pratense. The sequence goes on from NC_060060.1 coordinate 19,553,203, forward strand.
CCGCATGCATTTTTATCTCTTAAATTATAACTTAAAAAAATATAAATTGTTATTTATATAATTTTAACATTTTCTTATACAAAATTACTTATTTTGGTTTATTAGTCGATACTCTTAAGCTACTCATTAGTATTATAAATTAGTCTTATTAATTTTATATTTGTTATAGTGTAATAAATTGACTATATAAAAACGATAATACCAGGTATATGGGGTCACATTGCATAAATAATACTAGTATTAACTAAAAATAAATTGACCCCACTACCCCCACACTAAATTCGTCCCTGGCGGTTAGGATGCCTTTTATACTCAAAATCGAACCGCGTGCATTTTTATCTCACAGTTAGCAACCCTACCTTGTCGACTCCATGGTAAAAACATTGCATTTTTATGACTTTTATGTGGTTTCTCATTTGCATCTTTATTCTCCTTCTTAACCTAAAATTTCTTAAATCTTATGATCTTTTCTAAATTTAAATTCCTTTTTTTTTTGTCTCTTCATCTTTTTACTTTATACTGTGTCAATATTTTATAATTTTTTTATATGATTTAGATATCCTCTGCGTGTAATAGAACCACAAAAAATGGCAAAGCTCTCCCTAGGGAGTTTAACGATGTTTAATTCTCATGGTAGAATTTTAATTCAGTTTTTTTTTTTTTTTTGATTCAAAAAGAAGTATATTACTAAACAGAAGAAACATGAGATGGCATCATATCTTTTTGGATATCGCCTACAATGTGTGTGTGGGGGGGGGGGTAAGTTTTGTTGGGTTCAACTTCAGCCCAATTTGCTAACACATGAGCCACCGTGTTTTTGTTCCTGTTGATCCATTAGATAGAGATTTTGGGGTTTTTTTTCCATAACTTCTCTAATCTTTCTCGCTAGCATCCCCCAATAGAGTCTAGGATAACTTCTTTTGTGGATAGCTTTCACAATTGAAGCATTGTCTGTCTCGAGATCGTTTATTATTTTATTAAAGTGATCTTGAGTCAATATTTTAATGTTAAAATAACACAATTGAAAAGAAAAATACTCCCTCTGACTTTAATTATTACACATATTTATTTTCAAAATTTATTAAATAATTGATATATATTTAATTTATATTTTGATGTATATATATTCTATAAATATAATTACTTTTTTTATAATCTATAATTACTATACATTAATAATCTAAAGAATACAAATATTTACTTATAATTAAAATTAGTATAGTATTCGGTTGAAATTATTCTTATGTGGTCACGTGACCAAATATAATTTTCTTAGTCACATCACAATATTTATTTATTTATTTTATTCTTTTAATTATTTTGTAAATAATCAAAAAATCATGTGAGTGTGTTTATATAATCACGTGACAATAAAAGTCTGACTTATTTTGAAGTTAGTACTCCTTCGGTCTCAAAATATAAGCAAAAATAATCAAAAAAACTTAATGTATTTAGTTAAAAATTTGGACCAAATATATTCTTTTAGTTGACCAAATTTTACTTATATTTTGGAACGGATAAAATATATATAACAGTAGAGTAGAAAAGATTCAAAAGAATGTCGCTATAGAATTAGAAGAATTATAGAAAAAATACGCAGAGAGCGTATCCTGAAAAGATATCTGCACCGGGATATGCTGGTGCATGCTTGATAAAACATGTCTTCAATTAAGGACTTTGGTGTGTTCTATTCTATGGGTCCCTCCCAAAAGGAAAATAAGAAGGATTTTTTTCATGTACACGAATGATCTGATGGACTGGTTGTAGCTGTAAGAAACATGAATAGCAGAGGATTTTAATGAAAAGCTGCCTCATACAAATTGCAGAGTAATAGAGACAGAAAAATGGCATCATTATTGGGATGAGATGAGACATGCTAAAGCAATTGCATGTCAAATACAGTACTATTTTGGTCACATTTATTTATGATACGTTAGAGTATTTACTATTTACAATGAGTTTGATATTTTTTCCCAATTACTATTTTAAATATTTAATTCCTCTAACTTAACACATTTTAAAAAGTGTTGAAAAAAAAGTCTCACAGAGATATATTTTAAAGAGGAGAGAAAATGTTTATAAAGAAGTAGATATTCAATTTTGTTGATCTTTGATCAGTTTAGTGCTCTTTGTTGTATGAATTTGAGTATTTATAGTACTTTCTTATAATAAATTTTTATTTATAAAAAAATGCTTAAAAAAATAATAAAAAACTTCCATTGAAGATTGTCTCTTATAGTTTTTCAATTTATTATATTTTTCTCTTAGACAAAGTGAAAATCTACCAAAACTCACATACTATTTATAGATTTTGAGTTTGAATTATAGTAAATTTGTTCAACTTAATAATATCGATAAAAAGAGTGCATATATACGACATATTCAAACATAAACAACACAATCAACAAAACTTATACAAAGGTAAACTTAGTTTATTGTGAGTGAAATTATTAATCCAAATAAAGTTAGACAATCTATTCTACCAAGTGAAGTTAGTAGTACTAGTATATTAACTAGACTTATATGTAGTTTTGGCCCGCTAAATTTTACAATTGCTTGATTTTGACCCTTAACGTTTCAATTGCTTGATTTTAACCACCTAAGTTTCAAAATTGCTCGATTTTGGCCCCCAAGTTTACCCTCTTTTGCATTCGCTAGCCCCCCGTTGACGTTTTTGACTAAAAATTACTTATGAGACATTTTAAAAAAAATAAAAAATATGTTTTAATTAAAAAATTTATAAAATAATAATATTTGCTTTTATAAAAATGTATTAAAAAATGTTTTTTTAGTAAAAGGTAAATAATTAGTTTTTATTTTTTAAAAAAGTTTAAAAAGTTTTAAAAAAATAGTTCATTTTTTTTTTACTTTTATATATAAAAAAATTACTTTATAAACTACATATAATAAAAAATTATAATTTAGTTAAAAAAATAATTTGTAATTTTTTTAAAATTTAAAAACATTTTAATTTATTTTTAAATACTTATTTAATTTTAAAATGTCATATAACCAATTTTAATCAAAAAAGTTCAACGGGGGCCAGCAAATGTAAAAGGGGGTAAACTTGGGAGACCAAAATCGAGCAATTGAAACTTGGAAGGCTAAAATCGGGCAATTGTGAAACTTATATGGTTAAAATCAAGCAATTGAAATGTGGTGAGCCAAAATCAAGCAATTGTGAAACTGCATTTAAACCTATAAACTAATATTGGCCATTTTATCGGCCCAAAAATTACTCTCTTTGTGAATGACTTTAAAATGCATTTGAGAAAAAAGATGTAAACAATTCCTCCATCTATGTTATGATGAGTTCAAAGAACAATGCAAGGTTATTTGAAAATCAATGTAATAAGATGCGAATTACTTTCTACCCAGATATGATGCTAAACCTTTACCAAAAATTATTTTAATGGCTAAAATTGCTCTCATCCCATCAAACTCTTCCTTAAACATGGTGACACGTTACTTATTTTGATGTGAATTAATTTGTGAATTTATTGGAAAATAAGATAATATCATTGCATTATAATTCAAAATATAAGATATATGGTAATGAATATGAAGTCTGGGACTAACCATGCTTTTGGATTAACATACACTTGGTTTTGAATAGCAAAAAAGGAGTTTCTCTATCTAAATTCTATATATCATTAAAAAAATTGCTTTTGGATTAAACTATTTCATTTGTTATAATCAGACCAATTATTAAACTAAAAAGAGATCTTATATATCTTATACATGTCATCTCTCTAAATCCTTTTGGATATTGATTAAAACTATGGTGTGATATTTCTTCGATGATAGAAGTCAGAAAAACTTAGGTGAAAATTGGAGCAAATTAGTGAAGAAATTAACGAATACTACTATTTATGGTTGAAATAGTTTCTACGCGCAGACCTAGTTCCAAAATTCAGAACAATATATGCATGGCTAGCCAAACTAAAAACAATTATTGAATACCTTCTACCACATAGATTTAATTAACTGGTCCCAATTGAGTCATATTATTGTTTGTGAAAATAGGGACGTTATGGCAATTGAATTTCAAGTTATTATATTAGCCTAATTAATTACTCCTATTATGGATGATGACAATTAGTTTTGTACTTCTATATGCATGTAATGTAATATAGTCACAAATTTTGATTGCTAGATGATGCTATAGTAGGAGTACATTATACTTACCCCAATTACTTCCTCCGATCACTATTATAGGCAAAAAACCACTTTTTATATTCATTCAAAAAGTAATGTATCTAGTCAATAATATAGACTTGATACATTATTTTTTCATTGAACCTAAAAAGTAATTTTTTGCTTATAATAATAATCAGAGGGAGTATTTCTTAGACACACTCACATCAAGTGAAAAAAAAATACTATTATTTGATGTAACTATTTTATTTTATTTTTAATTTTTTTATTTGTGTGTGCATAACTCTTGTGTCCAAATATTTTGCCTAGGTAAGACTAACTCGTACATTATATGTAAACATATAATTTTGTACTATAAGTAAGCATTATATCAATGCATAAGCAACAAAGTGATATTAATTTTACCGTTACAAATGTTATAAGTACGGAATTTCTATTGTCATTTTAAGGATGATTAATCACTATTGAAAAATTTGTACTAAGATACAAGGTATATTTTCTCCTTTGGTTCTAACAAAAAATTATTCATTACTAGTCCCACACCCGTGCGATGCACAGGTGTTATGTGGTATTTTATATTATAATGTTGAAAAATTATTCGTATAAATTGTAACAATAAGTATTATAAAATGAAAATAATAATAATAATAATAATAATAATAATAATAATATAAAAGTGATGTACTTATCACTTCCTCCAACCAATATATATACCTATATGTATAGAGAATGAGTACGGACCATCAAAATTGAATGAATTTTTTTTTTGTGGGGTGCGCCAGCCAATGCAATAGTGCAACGCATAGGCGACACACTAAAATTGAATGAAATATGATAATGATAATGGTTATTATATATTTCAATCCCATAACCTAACTTTTTGCATAACCTTCACTCTTCTCTAAAATTATAATGTAATTAAGTCAATAATGTATACACTCTTCGTATTTTTTTGTGTGACTAAATTATAAACTCTTTGTTGTTTCTATGAAAACGGTTGACATTTAAATGGGATAAATGTTGAAAGAGAATCCAACTATGTTCATCTTCATTGTCACTAAGAAATGTTATAATAATGTAGAAAAGTGTAACATCTTGTGACATCAATTTTTGGATAATTGGAGAGGTATAATTCAATAATAATGTAGAAAATTGTAACATCTTGTGACATCAATTTTTGGATAATTTGAGAAACATAATTCTTTATTAATTATTATGAGATTGATATAATATAAAAAAAAAATAGAGATGAGAATGATATAATATAAGGAAGTGATGTGGAAACAAAAAAAAATAGAGATGAAAATGATATAATATAAGGAAGTGATGTGGCATTATTATGTGATTTAATTGGATGTAAGTGGGTGATGTGGATTAGGGTTAAGATGAATAGTAGGAGAACTATCTAGGAATTATATATATAGATTCTTCTCCCATTGCAACCGTGTGTGCATTTTGGAGTGCCAGAAATGAGTCCATCTCCTTTGAAAAGACAAAATCGATAGAAGAAGTGGTTGATCACATAAAAAATATATCTTGGGATTGATTTTTGGCTAAAAAAGTGGGAACTCTTCTTTTTTTATAAGTGGTTTGTCAATTATTTGAATTATATGATTAGGTACGTGTTTTTTAGTGTGATCATTTTATAGTCGTCTTAGTATCATTTCGCCTGCCTTTTTGTGTGAACCATGTATTCTCTATGTGCAAATGCTATAAGACTATAATTTCTCGAGTAAGATCACAATGGACGGAAAAATTCTTTCTAAGAGATTTAACACTTTTGCATTCTCAGATTGAATCCAAATCCACAATCATGTAACTTCACTCTAAAACATAGATTCTTACCATAATTTTGAGTAAACGTGAAAATCCATCCAGCCATGTAAATGTAACCAAACAGTGACTAAGCAAAAGTCAAACAAAGTAAATTTTTAGATGTAACATGAAAAGTGTTACAGTAATGAGCTTGAAAAGGTTAATGAGGTTGAAAAGTGAGTAATCAACATTACTAATAGGAAAGTGAAGCAAGGCATTAGTTTGAGAGAATTCAGTTGTAATGCAAAGATTAGTCAGTTAAAGGAATAACAAATTTAGGCAAAAATTGAGGGTGTGAACGTGTGAAGCCATGCCAAAGTTTTCGATTTTTATGTCCTTTTTTTCTGATTTGAAATAGTACAAGCAGTAACAACTTTTCAGTTTATAGCTATCAACAAACAGGACCTAAATAATCTCACAAATCTTCATATAAACCCCTAAATATGAGACAAGTCCATGTGATATATAAATTCTTGGTTTTCTCATCAAACAAAGAAAAATAAACAAGCAAATCAGTAAATATATTGACACTTGCATAATCAACCTCACTAAAATGGAAAATAAAATTAATGTAAATAACCAAAATTAACCAAAGTAGGAGGAACAATTTCTGAGCGCCGCCAGTGTAATCATTCAAATTCATAATCACAGGGGGTTTCAAAGACTTCATCTTCAACTTCCCATAAAATTTTATTTATTTTGTTTTTAATTTTAAATAAAAATATCACCTATCAATATCAGCTGGTATAGCTAAAAGCAGCTTTATCAAAACACCATCATGCACAAAAATCTCCATCCTTTATTAGTACTGTCTTTTGTTGGGTTCTACACTATTTAATTGATAAATTTTTCTTCAAAAAAAATATATATTATTTTTTCCCAAATTTCTCACCATAATTTTACTTTTGAAATACTACACAATATAAAACCGAGAGAATAAGAGTATAGGTTAAGAAAATAAATGTAGAAATTAATTTTTGGGACTTATATATTTTAACTTTTTTAAAATTAAATTTTTATATATTAAATACATAATTTATATATTAAAATATCTTAATATATATATTTAAAGATATGTTAACATATGACCCATATATAAAACTATGATAAGAGGTTCTCAGTATGCACAACTCAATTAGTAGTTACTCCTCCTTCTTAAATGACTTAATATTAAATTTGTGAATATAATCTACTTTGAATATATTTTTTACTAATAGTAATATGTAAATGCAAATATTAATAAATTAGATGTTTAATTTGTTTCGATGAATATTTTTAAAAAATATAATTTCTAATAAAAGATAACTTAAAATATTAGTGATTAAAATTTTACATTAACGAACGTTAAGATAGTCAAATCTATTATTAATATATTAAAATCGATTACCACCAAAGTTATTAATTTATCCTTAGTACTTTTAATCACGTTACAAATTTTATATCCTTCATCATAATTTCACTAAAAAAATATAGAAACAAGATAAATACAAAATAAAAAAAATACAAAAAATATAGAAAGAATAAGAATAAGATTAGTACAAAAAAAAAAGGAATCTATACATAAAAATAGGGAAAAAAAAGATTATAAACAGTTTAGTCAATAATAATAAATTATCGAAAGAATAAAGAAAAATAAGTTGAATACATAAAAATAAGAATATCGAAATAGAAACATAAACAATATTTTTAATCAAAAATAAAATAAATAAATAATATTACTACCAAGTTTACTACTAACTAATAATAATAATAATAATAATAATAATAATAAAATAAAGTTAATTCCTATCAAATTTACTAAATTACCCTAGATATTTGATAGTGGCTCTACAAGTGTACATAATCGCAACCAAGTAATAAAGTAGTAAGTTATTGTCTCGACAGGGATTGTGCCAAAGCTACCAATTTCGGTTAGGAATTATGATAGTTTTGCTTTTGCTTTGTTTGTTTGGAAAATGTTTTGAGACAAAGTTAGATAGTATAAGACTAGAGATAAAATAAAGAGTTTAAGATGATAAAAGTAGGTTAAGTGCTTTCGAATCCCTCTCATATTTCTGCTTGGTAACTGACTCTATATCTGTTCACTATTGAAGCATTATCTAGAGATTAATTTCTATTAAAGTAAACTTAGTATAACTATATTTACTTCTATTGTAATCTGTTTAGGTTGAGCCAATTAAACTAGGTTTAGCATTCGTTATTTTTGTGTCCTTACCCTTAACGAGTTCAACCTTTAATGTGCATCCTTATCTTTAGAGGTTCCTAATTTAACAAGTTCTCTAGCGTAACTGATTTCCCTATTATCAGTACAAAATTTAATTACGTGCGATTCTTAATATCTCAAACCTAACCGCAGATACTGAATTTAATGGTCTCATATAAGTAGGTTACAGTATCTCATTGTTTACGAAGTCTTGGATGTGTCACGAAATCCACTTCGACCCTAAGTACTAACAACACATGCGGCCGATCATATATACTAGTATATAAAACGATAAATACATATACTAACAGATAATAATTGAATATCAATTTGTATATAAACTTGGAAAATAACCAGATTACATGTCTCAAGCATTCCCAGGGGAGTTCATCTACTTGCCCTAACCTAAATGGACTTAGCTACTATTAATCATATTGAGCAATAAAGAAAACATGCATAAAAATAACCTCGATTCCTTGCGGAGAGGGTTTCGTCTCCTGATGGTGGGGGAGAGTCTCCCTCTCTTGAGAGCTCCTTAGCCCTCCTTGTCTCTTCCTCCTTTGATCCTTAGAGAGCTTATAGTTCTCTGAACTTCAGAATGAATAATTGTGAAGGAGGAGAGCTCTATTTATAGTTTTTCAGCTGGGTTTGGGCTTTTTCCTACGACCCATCGTATCCATCGTAGCCACGATGATGTTCAAATTCGCCTCATCGTGGCCACGATGGATCTTATCGTGGTACGATGGAAGATTTGCTTCATATATTCTGTGTTGTTAAACCGCCTTTCATCGTGCTGCGATCAATCTCATCGTGGGTACGATAATTTGTGCGTTTTCAGCCATGTTTGCTTGTCATCGTGGCCACGATGAAACCCATCGTAGCCACGATGGAGTCCATAATTTGTTTTTTTGCTTCAACACAAAAGTTGTAGCTCTTTGTCTTAGCTTTCCAACTCATGGTCACGGTCCTCGATCTGGCAATCGCAGCTCAAGTTATGGCATTTTTGGTACGATGTGGTATTTCTTCATCGTTCTACGATGGTCATCCATCGTAAGTACGATGACTTCTTCAATTTCTTATTTTTCTGCCATTTTTTGTGCATTTTCCACTTTTCTTCATTCTTGGTTAAGTAACTTCGTAACTTTAGGTATTTGCTTGCATTTGTTCTTCAATTGCTACTAAAACTACTCTAAAATAGTACTAAAAAATCATATAATCGACTGTCATCAACATTCCTAATAAAATTTCTAATTTTCGATTAGAAAAATATATACGGGATCACTATTTGTCATTGAAACATAAAAAATTAGATAAATAAGTTTTACAAAAAATAACACAATAATTTCACTTATATTTAACAATATTATTTGTTCTCAATAAATTTTCTACACTAAGATAATAATAAACTTAAATATCGAAAATCTTTAAACTAATAAGTTATTTATTTTGGGACATAGAGTACAAAGTAGTTTTAAGAATATAAACAGAACTTGAGTTTGAATATGAAATTTTACATTTCTAACTTTCTTTATATTAAAGTGTATGATATATATATATTAAAGTGCATGAGTTTGGTTCCCGTGAGCTTAACTCAATTGGTAGGGACTTCACGTTATATACGCAGAGCTGGGGTTCGAACCACGGTACACTACACTTATCCGCGTTTTAAAGATGGAATTTCTAGCCACTAGGCTACTTGACAACAAAAAAAGTGTGTGAGTTTAATCATTAAAGTTAGGAAAATGTTAAACACTCCCCTCATGGCACTATTTATTATACTAATATGGAAGTTTTACCTTAAAACTTGTGCATTTAATACATTAAAAACATAAAAAAATCATTTTTTAGCATTAATTTTATCTTTTAATTTTCGTTTTTAGTATGTTTAACAAGTGTCTCAGGGACACTGTTTAGCATGATCCATTAAGTTATTAGAATAAAAGCTATGATTAAAAATGAGTAAATACATTTTGTCAAAAAAAATAAGAAAAAAAGATTAAGGCTTTCTTTGGTAAAAATAGTGGATAGCTGGTAATTTAATTTATAGCGGATGGACTTATAGCAGTTAGCTTATAAGCTACCTTTTAGCTTATAGCGAATAAGCTAGCTGATTGAATTTGTAGTGTTTGGTAAAATTAGCAGTTGAACTAGCTTATAAGTATGAAATGACATAAAAAAGACATGTTTAATTAATATTTAATTTTTTCAAATAAGATGATAGGGGTAAAATTGGAAGAAAATATGATAAGATATAAGCTCATAAGCTAGTAAAATAAGCTATAAGCTCTTTTTTAAAAATTGTTACCAAACAGAGCTTTTAAGTTATAAACTAAAAGCTATAAGCTAACTCATTGCTCTTCCCAAACAGAGCCTAAATACATTTTTTTTAGGAGAATGTTAACATGTGCCCTGATAAATGTGGAAAAACTTTATTGAACTTGTGATGTATTGAATTCTCTAAACATTAGATTATTTGTATCACTAAATACTACTATATTTATATTTTTAGGTAGTTTAACATGTGTGCTTACGGCACTAGTTAACATGATTTTCTTTTTATTGTCTTTTCTTAAACTACTAGCTTCCACTATTTTCTTGGAATGAAGATATGAGAATATGCTAGTAAAATTAATTAACCGTTTGTTTCAAATATTAAAAATTGTAAAGTTCAATCATAGCTAATCCTTTATTTTTGTCGTTGGGAAAACCTTTTTCAATCATAAACTTTTAGACGACCCAAAAAGGTATGGTTCATTTCCCTATCTCACCCCAAATTTGTATCCTTTCTTGCTCTCTTGGAAATAGCCGAAGGCATTCAATTACTACTACTGAAGTATTCTTAGCTGTCACAAATCACCACTTCCATAAATTAACACTTTTTTCTTCAATCCATATTTAATTTTAGGGTTATGCTAACCAGTGCCCCGGGGCACTGGTTAAGGAAATCAAAAAAGGAAATTTTAAAATTGAAAATAATATTTTTTAGACTTTCGAGGCGTTGACTGCACAAACTTCAATATGATATTACTATATTTGGTTCCTTAAACAATGCCCCGGGAGCACTGTTTAGCATTTTCCTTAATTTTAAGGATAAGTTTGAACACTCTCTTGTATATGAGTGTACATATAGGTTGGATAAACCGTATATGTGTACAAAGGTCCGATTTAGATTTTCTTAAAAAAAATTTGATATTGATCATGTTATAATAATATTAGCAACATTTAATCACTATATTTATATTCATATATTTGGACAGAGTACATCAGATTCAAATATGTATAAATTCAACATTAAAAAGAATTTAAAAAACTTAAAATTGCGACACTAAAAAATAAACAAGGTAATACATATTAAACATTTTTTTTTTATTGTAGTTTGAATTATGTTTTTGAAATATAAAAAATTACATTTCTACTATTAAACTAACATCTTAATTAAATTCATGAATTGTTAGCTAATTAAACACGTATGCAATATGGGTAACGGACTACTTGGATTTTCTGGATTTCTTGAGATTGTTTCGTATGTCTTAGCTTAAGCTTCATGCCCATTACAATGATTTTTGCTTAGTAATGAACCAATGTTTCAACAATGTGGTTATTGAATTAGATTTTACGATTGCAATTGGTTTGGTAGAATACAACACCTCTCATCTCCATGCTTAATTATGCTTTTCTCATCAAAGAAATTTGACAATTTAAAAATATAAATTGGATTATCGCTTTTTATCATACTTTTAAACGACAACAAATGTGTAAATTGGCTTGCCACGCTATCTCATATGTCTCTCTAAAAATTTGACATATAGTTGTTGATCTCCTCAATTTAGCTGTACTTTAATAGTTGATACTTTAAGTGTTGCTTGCTCGAGCGTAGTATACTTTTCCCTTTTATTTTATTTTCTGATGTATCAATAAAAAAAGCATGCACATGGATAAAAATGGCTAACTGATCGATGTAATCGTAAATTAATTTATTTTCTATACTAGAATTTATTTTTATATATAGAAATTTATTTTATTGAATGATATTTTGAGATAATGACATTAAATAATGTGAAATTAGTTAATGTAGATTTTATTTATAATTTAATCCAAAAAATATGACTACCGTTTTGATTATTATATTTAAGTTTAGGAGAAATTATATAAGTTGATTTATTGTGAGAATTAAAATACTTATAGTTTGAGGAGCAACACTTGCTTAGGCACAAGTGTTTAGACACAAAATATAGGTGCACACACATAAATCAAAAAATTAAAAGAAAAATAAAATTGTCACATCAAATTATATTACTTTAATTATTTTTTATTTTTATATTTATGTATTTTGGGTATGTGCCCAACAAATCATATTTATGATCGTAGCTATTAAAGAATTTCTCTAGTTTGAGAGATGTTTTGTTTTCTTTCTACTGTACGGGAGCTTCTCTCCTCATTTGTGTAAGGCACACCTTGAACTGTTGCTTTTGTGTGTTAGATTAATAAAATAAATTCTTTTTTGCCTTTGCAAGAAAATATTTATCTAATGTAAATTCATCACGTTATGTTTCTCAAAAAAAAAATAAAAATTATCACGTTATAAATTATTTCTTATTATTAGTTATCACTGTTTTATTGTTGTTGCCAAAATTTTAAAAAAAACAAGTGGTAAATATAATTTTTTTTTTGTCAAATAAATATATAAATTTGGATTATTAGTTTTTCTTTTCGAAACGAATATAATATTGTATCTACGATAAAAAATAATAGAAAGTTCATAATATAAATAGGTACAAGAAGTAAAATCAATTAGATATCCACAGTCTGAAAAAGGCAAAGAAAAATAAAATAAGGTAGATAAAAACTATCATACCAAAACTACACCAATAAAACAAAACAAGTAAAACGACGCCAAAACAAAAGAACACCGTACGTAACACTTCAATCACGAGAATACTAGACTTCTTTGAAGAGAAGAAAAAGATCAACTACCAATACATAATACTCATTTCAGTCCTATATATAAGAAAAGATTTACTTTTTAGATGTCTAACATTTTCTTATATATAGGACTAGAGGAAATATATAGCACCGGAGGGAGTAGACATCAAAAGAGTCTCAATCTAACTTTAAAATACTTAGATCCATCTCGACATCGCGAGAAACTCTACATTTGGATTACTCCTATTACTAGTATTAGTTATGACATACTAGTAATTATTTAATGGAGAATGTTAACATGTGCATATATATATGGTACATGTTAAGGTAGTAAAAATAGAAATTATACCTTAGAATTTGTGCATTTTAACTTTTCAAGCATTAAATGTCCTGTATCATTAAATGTTAAATTTCTATATTAAGATACCTTATCATGTGCCCTATATACACATGTTAACAAGACCCTTATTTAATTTGGTTTATTAAGTACGAGTAGTAGTTTAATTATGTATTTGATGAGATGTAATATTCAGGGTGTATTTATGTTTTGAAATGTTGAGTATTTATGTTAATATACAAATTAACAAAAATATTCAGGGTGACCCTTATTTATCCTAATATACAAACTCAACATTTAATGATACAAGAGATTTAATATTTCAAAAGTTAAAATGCACAAATTAACATTCAATGATTTTTATTTTTATTTTCTTAACATGTGCCATAATAATAATAATAATAATAATAATAATAATAATAATAATAATAATATTGATTGAGGTGATAATAGGAGTTGGAAAAGCAGGAAGGAGACAAGTGGGGTTAGGCAACAGTTGGCTTTTAAAAGTCTTCGGATATGTAGGACGATAGTGGTCCGGCAATACTAATACTAGCCCTAGTAGTTAAGGTATAGATGCGCAAAAAAGTTCATTGGATAGTATTAATGTTTTTTTTGAAATTTGAGATCACAACCTATCTATCTATCTATCTATCTACTATAACTATCATCCATCCTCCTCCATACAACACTGTTCTAATCCGATGACAAATTAGAAAATTGTCATCATGTCATGCATGCACAGTAGACAAGGTCTCTTCTTAAACTTGCAGAATGTATTGTACTCTACGATACAAAATCAGTGATTATTAACTCTTAATACAGACAAAATGGGACATAAAACACGTTTATGTATAAACTTTTGGATTTTTCTTTTTGTCTCTAAACCGTAATTATTACTAGTACGTTTTCGTGTTCTTTTCACATTGCCATATTTTTAACTTACAGTACATGACAAAAAGATACTAATCCTTTATCCTAATTAGTAATATTTTTTTATATTACTAGTATAAATTAACAAGGCGAAGGCTAGCATGAGAGAGCAAATCATGTCTCTCACCGGTCGAAACTTACTTTCAATCATAGGATGTGCTGAAAATTAGTAAACGGCTTAGATGAAGTACAGTAAACTTATTTCTACAGTATAATAGCAAATTTAATTTTTTACTTTTACTTAAATCATCTATTTCACTTAAATTAAATAACATTTTTTATAAAAAATTTAAAATAAAGAAATATATGATATGTTTTTACATTTACCAACTGAAAATACTTAAATGATTCGTTATTGTTTTTTTAAATCTGCCAAAAAACAAAAATCAGGGAAACAGGAAGAAGATGAACTCAGTAAACTCAGATCTCATCATCATCTCTATGAAGTCCAACTTTGAAAAAGCTTAATTCCAAATTTCAAAAAGCTTCAGAAACGTTTTTTTTTTCTTTTTCTTTTTCTCTACAAGACAAATAAAACACTTCATGGATTATTATTTTTTGACAAATAAAACACTTCATGAATTTAATTTAAGGAGAAATTGATTTTGCGCCTTCTGCAATTTGCCCCTTCACACTTGGCTGCAACAAGGCTTCACATAGAAAAGTGATTTTGCTGCGATGATGATGATATATGAGATTTGGGTTTACAGAGAAAGTGATGTTGGATTTGGATTTTGCTGAAAGTGATTTTGGATAATAAGACTCAAAGATGATGATGTCAAAAAAAAAAAAAAAAGAAGATGATGATGAAAAAAAATAATTACTTAAAAAAAAAACAGGAGCAACCTGTAATACCCGGTAAAAATAACTCTTCACCAGTGGGAGACATGTTGCAGTGACCCACACTAGAATCCGCCAAAATTAAGTAAGTCAATTTTTATTGATCAAATCATTTTTTATAAAAAAATGAAGGTTTTTTTTTTTTTTAATTTATTGTTGATAGTTTATTTTGATGCAATAAGAGTGCGTTTGAACTGCTAAAAAATAGGGGACAGGACTGAACAATTTTTGTTGTACTCTGTTTGATTTGAAACTGATTATGAGAATGGACAAATTAGGTAGCAAGGGACAGGACAAAAACAAGATTTTTTGTCTCTCACTAAACCACAGGACAACTTTTTGTTCACAGTACAACTATAAAAAATACGAAAATACCCATTTAATTTTCGAATATAAAAATATTATCGCCTTATATCTTTCTGGTATAGTTTTGTCCTGTTCTATATTATCGTGTTATGTCTTGTGCTGTTCTGTTCAGTTCTTGCTGTTTTACGAATCAAACGCACCCTAAGAATCTAAGAGCATCCACAATGGAGAAATCCAATTTTGGGTACTTAAGTGGGTCCCGCATGTACACATCACTCATTTATAATTTTTTAATAATAGTACCTAATAAGTACTTAATCTCTCCAACCCAGCACATCTTAAAAAATTCTAAACCGGTCCCACAAATAACTACACATTTCATCAATAATTCTACATATTTATAAATGGGTCCCACAAATTCTATTAAGTACTATGAGAGAGAGGGTACTTATTTGAGAAGTGGTACCTATTTGGTACTAAAATGTGTTGTGCTCCAATGGTAGTACCTAATAAGTACCATGAGTACCTAATAGGTACTATACCATTGGAGATGGTCTAAGACTCTTTGTTCTGGGTGTATTTATGTTTTGAAATTTTCAAAAACAAAAATCAAATTTTTGAGCTGTGGAAATTTTCTAAAGCCAAAAACCAAAACATGCGATCACCCCATATAGGCCTAATACAGTTGGATTACAACTTATCATTTTATCTTAATTTTACCACAATCATCTTACTTCATCAGTGCCAAAATATAAGTAAATATGAGTAAAAAAAAATTAATGTATTTTGTTAAGAATTTAGACCAAATACATTCATTTTTGTTGACATATTTTTCCTTATATTTTAGGACGGATGAAGTATTTCATTTCATATTTATAAACAAATTTAGTTTATAAGTTTTCATTATAAGTTCATATGATATAAGTTATCTAAGCTAATTGATATTTTTTTCCAATTGTGCTATTATTATTATAATTATATATTATTTCAATAACATTATATTTCACTTTGTGTGGAGAAAGAAACAAAACCAATAGTTTATTTAGTAAATGAGCCATGTCCTTTAACAATATTATAATATTGTAAATATGTAAAATTCAAATATTCAATATGATTAACATTATTATGTAGGACATGTTATAATGATTTTTGTCTAATAAATATAGTGAGACAAGTTTTGCATTGTATCATACATAAATTTGTATTCACCATGGAATCAATTTTCCATCATCTACACAATTTATCTAAAATAACAAAATTACCTTTTTACCTATCAAATATTATACAAAATAAAATTTATTTGATACCTTAAATTTTATCATATATTATTCTATAGTATACTATTTTATTCAATTAAATATATATATTTTACAGATCAAACCGATCCTGATAAAGTTTAACATAGATATATATGTTGTTGGATATAGTATACTCTATAATCAAATCAATCACTTTCCTAACATCCACTCTCTCTCTCTTTCTCTTTCACAAGTAGAAATAAAAACAAAAGAAAATGGAAAAATCTTGTTTAGTTGATGCGTACAATAACTCACCCATCCATCCCACACTATAACTCAACTCAAACCTCTATAAATACCCCCAAACAACACCAAATTCAAGAACCAAACTTTTCTCTTCCATTTTCATTCTCATCTCTCAAAACTCCTTTATTCTTTCTCATCTTCACTTCACTTCATTCTCTTCAATGGAAGAAGCACTTCACCGTCTCAACGGAACTTCCCCAACAGTCCCATTCCCAGACCTACTCGAAACAAAAAAACCAAAACCCAAAAGAACATCACGCGACAACACAACAACAACAACAACCACCGGCAACGGCGGCGCACTTCGTTACCGTGGTGTACGCCGCAGACCATGGGGTCGTTATGCAGCTGAAATAAGAGACCCAGCTTCTAAAGAACGCCGCTGGCTTGGTACTTTCGACACAGCTGAAGAAGCCGCTTGTGCTTATGACTGCGCCGCACGTGCCATGCGTGGTATCAAAGCTCGCACGAATTTCGTTTACCCAACTCCTCCAACACCACATTCCACCACCACTTTCCCTTCTTTCAACTTCCCTAAACATTCTCAAACTAACCGCCACGTGTCAACTTGTAGTTGGTCCGAACAACAACAACAACAACATGCTACTCCTGTTGACATGCTTCTGTTTCGTGATTTCATCAACTCTTCAAATAATCACTTCCATGACAATTCTCCTTATTCTTGCAACAACAACAAAGGTTGTTCTAATTCTAGTAGTTCTGCTTTTTTACCAGGTTGTTGTTTGGTGAATTCTTGTGGAGGGGGTGCAAATAGCAACATGAGCAACAATGCTTTTGGTGGTGTAGATGGGAATAATGGGAACAGAATTTCTGCTGCTGATGAAGATTCAGAGTTTTTCCCAAAAGAATCTTCTGATTCTGGTTTATTGGAAGAGATTGTGAATAAGTTTTTACCTAAACCTAAACAAGAGATTAAAACTGAGATTTTGCCAAAGACAGTGACTTTATCTGACCCTTTTGTTTCAACTGCACCTGTGAATGATCACATGCTTGATATCAAAAAGGGTTTTTCAAAGAATGAATTTTTAGGTGTTGGGTTTGATCAAAATGGTTTTAATATGCAGCAGTATGAGAATTTCAATAATGGGTTTAGTACTTTTCAGTCTCTGCCAGTTGGGAATGAACAAATCACGGTGAATCATGCTGAGAATTCTGTTATTCAGTATCAAGAGTATCTTCATGGTTTTGCACTCAGGATGCAAAATGCTTAGTTAATTGAATTTTACTAGTATAGCTTATGTATTTTAATTTTGTTGATTCTGTTTATGTTGATGTTTTTAGGGTTTTGATGTTTCTAGGTTAAACTATGTTAGTACTACTACTACCACTATGTACTTTATCCTTCTTCCAGCTACTATGTTCTGAAAAGCAATATTGGATAATCTTATAAAAAAGTGATAATGTAATATTAATATTTTATGAATGGTTTTGGGTAAGCATGGTTTTTACCTTTTTCATTACTTTATGCCTTATTTTGTTGTTCTGTTCTGAAGGTATGTAAAAGTTGATGAAAAGGGGTTAATGAGAAAGACAAACTCAGAGTAAAGTGAGTTTCTTGCTTTGTCTTCAGTTTCTAAAATAATGATGACTTATGTAGTTGACCTTGGAACTAGAAAAGTTTGTTTATTTGTTGCATAAGTAGTACAACTTTATTCTCATGCTTTTGTTAATTGGAGAATGTATTGGTCTGGTTTGAGTAATGCCTGGTTGTGTTGTCCTTTTCTTCTTTGAATTGTTGTGGAAATTGGAATTTTATTTACTGTATTTCAATGTTTTTGAAGTGTGTTTTTGGGAAAAAGTGTGAATAGAAGAAGCTGCAGGGTGAGGATTTTTAGTTAAAGGACGAAACAACATGCAGTATGTGAAGATTTTTAGTTACTATACTTGGGCAGTGAAGAAGAATAAAAAATATTGGTTGTGCAAGTGCAAGTGCAAGTTTTTGTTTTGGAGTGACAGAGGATTGTTTGTTCAAATAAGCTTGGTGCTACCTATGCCTATAATAAGCCATATGGGCCAAGTTGTCTCATACTTTGATCATAATTAATGGACCATTAATACTTGCAACTAGTTTCATATGTGCCTTATGGATTACAATTTACTAAAAGCACATAATTTTCTCACGGTTTTAAATCTCAACCGTTGATGATAGATTAAACAGTTCAGATTAATGCAGTTTTGAAATTACTCTAAACAATTTCGACCATACATTTTAAAATCAGACAATCATGATGTAAAACAGTGTGAAAGTGGTGTGTATTTTGACAGCAGCAAATCCTATTATGTGACTTATACCGTGCAAATTGAAGAAAATTGATAGATGGTGAAATATCCAATTTATTAGTGTATAGATTGATAAAATTCAAATTGAATTAAACTTGATGATTGATTAATCCATTTAGTAACACACCATATATGAGACACACACCATTGAATGTCAAACCATAATTGAATGTTAATAAGGAACTAAAAAATAAACAATAGGGATCGTGAAAGATTATCGACACCTACCCGAAATACCTAAAAATTATGTTCGGCAATTGAATTAATAGAGAATTCACAAATTACAAACAAATGTGGCACAAAACACACAAGAATATTCAGCTGCCAAGTGAGGGCGATAACTTGTTATATATTATATTGGAAATTTATCTAAAAACTAATTAAGTAGTTGGGAGAGAAACTAATGTAGTAATTGCCACTTGGCAATTATATATTTACCTGTTTTGATTGGTTTATTTAAATTTATTTATTGCTGTAAGTTTTGCGAAATTGTTTGAGAGAGAACTTATAAAAATTATTTATGATAATTTTTATAAAAAAATTTCAACTTCTTTAAATAATTTATAAAAACAACTTATAGCATATATAAAAATAATTTAAATATTTTTTTTTGCTATACAAATAACTTATGTGAACTTATACATAAACACTTATTATGATAAGCGTTTGTACTAAAAGCTATCAGCTTAACCAAACAAGCCCTATTCATATATGAAAAAAACATATGCGGTGTTGGTTCGTGTATAATTAACATTGATATTGGCAGATACTAATATTAATAATATGTATTACCAAGATACGTAAGCTAGCATTTTAAACTTGAAAGATGGCTAAATATTAAACCTCCATTTATTTACAGTACTATATAGTTTTAGTGCTTGGTCTCTATTGTGATGTAAATAATAAATGACATTATTATTGGAGTGCCGAATCATGAGATATGGAGTATAACCGAATGAGTCCATAAATTTCTTCAAGTTGGAAGTGTATTTATTCTTTGTATTTTTTTCTTTCTTTCGTTTTTAATTAAAATACAATATTTAATTTTATGAAGAAAAAAAAACACAATATTTTTATAAAATTTATAATCATCATAAAAAAAAATCTTCATATAAAGAAGATGTTCTTAATCTTTATTGTTTCCTTGCAAACCTTTTACAATGAATTCCTTCTTTTTTGGAATTGATGGAACATAAAATTTTCACTTTTGTTGTTTGTGCACATGTTTTTTAAAAACGTTGGCAGAGGAGATTGAGGATAAATTTAGATCACTTAATCCTTAATCATGTACTTAATTTAACTTAATTGTTACTTAATTTTGTGCTTAATCCTTATCATATAAAGGAGAAGTTATATGCAACCCAGATGACTTGAAGTATTGTTGATTGATGCTACAAACCACCATTAGTCTTTTTAGCATGTTTTGTATTCATTCATGTGCTTTATGAAAAACTTTCTTAGAAGGTCGACCCCTATTCAATTCAAATTAAATGTCAAATGCATTTAACTATGAAGTTCTTATGTATGATGATTATATATACCAAAAATAAAATGATATTGTTGGTAAAGGTAGTACCAATCATTTTTTATAAATTGCCGTTCATTTTTTTTTTTTTTTTTTTTATATAAATCATATATCTTTCAACCATACAGTCATGTACATGCATGGCCTCAGGATATATCGCTCTCATTTTGAAGCGAATTCATGTCCTTTTTCACATATTTGCTGTCAAGACTCGCTCATTGTCCATGTCTTATATGTACCGAGGATCACTCCTCACTCCGACACTCTCGTCGGTCTCATACGTCACACTACATATTAATGAAAATATTATGCAAATTATAGTGTGATCAAACAACATGAACCCTTGTGAGTTTTAAAAAAATTAATAAGGCAAGATAGATGATTGGTTTCAAAGTTTTCCTATTGCATGTTTCCTCCCTTCCCAACAGAAACGAGAGTATACATGACTATATGGTATATGTAATAACTAATAATTATGGATGCAAGTCAAAACTACTAGCATAATGTAAAAAGAAATATAATTGCTTGCATAAAACTATTAGTATTGGGCAGAATTTGTTCCTACTACTTCCGGCAAAAAACCAACAAGTAAAGAGTCCTTCAATTAATTTTAAAGAAATAATTCATGTGGTTGATATATATATAGAGAGCATTAGAGGAAATATACATAAGTGATAAGAGTAAAGGACAATTAAAATCTTAGTTAATAACTATCCCATACATATTGAAGTACTACTTTCTATAACTTGATGAACATAATCATATTCTTATATGTCCATATAAGGAGTATGTCCATGTTACGTACTCATTTTTGGCCTAATTAATTGCCTCATATTAACATAGGCTATATGGGTCCATCTATCTGCATAAGTTGTCTAATTTTATCTTTTTTACATCCATTAATTCATATTCCTACTACAGTACTACTACCCAACTATATGTTTAATGTCAAAGCACTGTACTATACGTAATGTGTCCGTAACAAATAACAAAATAAAATTCTTGCATATAGGCCGGTAGAACAAATGTACGCGTGTCCATGTTACCGTGTGCATCTTCCATTTGATGGATTTTTTAGGAGTACATACATAAAAGAAAACACTACGTCCGAAACTCCTAAGAATATCTTCAATTAGGTTAAAAGAAAATAAACTAGTTCGAGATGTTAAGAAATTCCCTAACGATTGCGATGTGGTCTGAATAAATGTTTATAAAATAGAGATAATTTTTGCTTTACAAGTCGATTTTGTAGGATTGCGATATGGGTCCATACGGGCCGGGCAATTGAAGCAAACAAATCGTTGGTAATTACTCTTTTCATTCAAAATCTCATCATTATACTAAAATATATTTTTTCGTAGTGTATATTCTACCGAAATATAACTTCTATTAGTGTAGAGTTTTACTAGAAAATATATTCTAATAATGTATTTTGCATGTCTAACATTACGAGGGAAGAAGAGCAATCACCCGACACTTCAACGCTTCTTCTATTTCCATTTGACAGTAAGCGCAAAGGTAGCTCAAATGTCACATGGACAACATCTTGTTTGGTTGAAGGTTTCTTTTACGGGTTAAATAAGTTTTTGATCCTTATAAATATTTCAAATTTTACCTATAGCCCAATGTCACCAAGAACATAAAAGGGCTCCAATATACGTGTCCAAGCAAAGGATAAATGCTCAAGTTGGGGATGACCACGTCCTCCCTAGCACATCGGTTCAACCAACAAGAATTCAAGATAGTACTAAAATTGTACTATCCTTAGCCCCACCCACGTAATGGAATTATCACTATTCATGCATACTCACACAAGGCATGACCTATAAATACAAACATATACATAAACCCTAAGGTATGCAATCTCAACACAATTTACTTAGCATTTCCCTTCTTTCAAATATTGAGTTAAGCATTATAGTGCTAAGACTGTATACAAGCTAAGACCATCATATCAACCGTTCGTCTCCAACAAGTTCCCGTGAGTAATTTCCGTCTTGACTTTTGGTCCCTGCTGCTAAGTAAACTCTTTACATTTTTAAATGAGTTTTTGTGTTCATATTTATAGTATTAAGGGAATTAGTCCCACAAAAATTTATAACTTAAAATACCCATTCAATGAGAATTGTAGTACATATACCTCCACAGTTTATGTTCACACTCCCACGCTTTCTCCCGTTTCCAAATATTTCATGCCCTCTTTTCCCCCCTCTCCACAGTTTTACATAACACCTCATTATTTCATTGACTCACCATAACATCACATTATAAAAATATTAGATACAATATTATTGAAAATTCAGTATTGTTTAAAATATGTTTACATGTATATCCATTATCCAAATAATTTTAGAAAATAATATTATAACATTTAAACGGTTAGATTTGATTGGATATATATGTAAAACATATTTAAATCATCGGTGCATACAAATTTTAAACTATATTATTTATTTCCTAACGTGGCAACTCAAAAGCTTCTTTCACCAATCTCCTTTTTCCTTCTTGCTTGAAGAATTCTTCAAGGAACTCAGAGAAGTGATAATTTCTATATTTGAGAGGGTGTTCTTCATCTATCAATTCTTGAATTGGCCCAATTGTTGTGTTTGGGTTTGGTCCATAAAACATCGCCATTGAAACTCGTGCATGGACATTGTTGGTAACAGCCCTGTGAAGCACACTTTTATATCTTCCATTGCTTAGAACCTACATTTAAAGTTACAAAAAAAATGATGTTTCAACATCAAAATTTTATTTTTATTTTTATTGTGTCAAAAAAAAAACATCAAAATTTTATTGTCAATAATATCAAAAAATGATAATTATTGCCATTTTTTTACTAAAATTTGTCAAACTTGTTGCCAAGTGTTATTTGTGTGTATTTTTAAAATATATGTAAAGTGAAGAAAGTAAGAGAAAGATGGAGATAAATGTATACTACTTTAAATGCTATCAAATCTTTTATGTTTAAATAACAAACCTCAAGGTTCTTTTTTTTTTTTTTATTAAAAAACATGAAGGTTCCTAAAAGAAAACAATGTGTTTATGTCTTCAAGTAAATTAAGGACTTTAGGCCCGAAAATACTTTAGTTCACTCTGTGTTTAAATCCTAAACACTTTATATTCTTTGTTATTATTTTTTTATTTCATTTTTTTGGGTTTATAGATCAAGTGGTAAATGGTAAGGACCGTCAAGAACTCGGATACACAATTGTAGATACACAATTGTACAGTTTTGAGTTTGATTAAACTCTATTGCTTTAAACTTCACATCAACATAAGTGGAACGAGTGGATTGCCGTCCATAAGTTGCGAAGTAACGATGATCAGGATGATCCGCCTGTCAGCACCATTCGGTGGAAAAAGCCTCGTATAGGATGGTTAAAGTGCAATGTAGATGCAGCATTTTTTGTCGATGCAGGTAGGACCGCAATGGGTGCTTGTTTTCGTAATAATTCTGATGAGTTTATGGCTGGAATTACGCAGTGGCAGCAACTGACTTTATCAACTGAGGAGGGTGAAGCATGTACACTATTGCAAGCTATGAATGAGGCTAAGAGTAGAGGTTTTGAAAGCGTCCAGTTTGAAAGTGACTCTCAAGTGTTGGTTGATGCTATTCGTACCAAACGGCGAGGCAATTCAGAGTTTCTTTCAATCGTTAATGAAATTATTCTTGTTATGTTATCAGGTGTAAACTTTGAAGTTAAGTTTATTAGGAGACAAGTGAATTCGGTTGCTCACAATTTAGCTAGGGCGGCCAATTCCTGGACTAGTTTCCATAGATTTGAGATTATTCTTTCATGTATTGAACTTTTGATAATTAATGAAATGCAGTAAGTTTGGTTGGTTCAAAAAAAAAACTTCACATCAACATCTACTTTATGGCAAATTTTTTTCATCCCACCCACTCACTTTCTCGTCTATTTCCCTAGCGCGCAAAAAAATTCAAAAAATACGTTACGAACTGTTTTTTAATGTAAAATTTACACTATAAAAAATTTGGAAAATGTTTTCCGAATTGCTAGAGGGGTAGGGGAGAAAGTGAGTGGGTGGGATGAGAAAATTTCCTATCGCTATACATGTTGGGCTGAGTTTGCGCTATTTTTGAATGATTTTACAATACTAACAAGAGAAACAATTGTGTGATCACAATTTTTTAGATACAAGATTTAAACAAAAATGTGAAAAAGCAAAATGAAAAAATAATTAAATAATATATATTTAATTAAACAATTTTTTATTTTGATCTTGTATCCATTTAAGTATTTTTCCTAGTAATACAATTGGATTTTTGTTTTTTGACTTTGGAAAGTGGATTTTCTCTCCTTTTCAAATTTTCAAGTCATCTTGTGATGCGACTTGGGAAATGGTAAGAGAATTAGTTTTTGGAAAGAGAAGTGGTTTAGGCAGAACAACTTTTTGCTAACTCGAGCTAGTCATGGACTGTGATGGATTTGGGAATGGTCAGAAGAGCTATATAACAGGGAATGAGGTGCAGGAATTAATTGATCTTCAACAGCTGCTGGTCGGGAAACAGTTCCTTTCTAACAGAACGGATGATTGGCGGTGGTTACCGGACTTGACAGGGAACTTTACTGTCAGATCATGTTATTCTTCTTTGCTGCAGCGCTGCAACTCGGTTGTATTGCATGCAGATACAACCACAGCAGTCCGTAAATTATGGAAGAATGACATTCTGCCGAAGGCATTTGTTAAACATAAATTACCAATGCGTGCAGCTCTTGCTTCCAAAGGAATCCTTACTAATATCCATGATCTGGTATGTTGATTTTGCTTCAATGTTGTTGGAGACAGCAACCACTTATTTTTCTCTTGCCATTGCATTCAATAGCTTTGGGAAAGGGTTTATATATGTTTGGATGGGATTACATATCACTCCAAGGGAAGTAGGAAGACAACACTGTATCCTCTTCGGTAATATGATTAAATCGAAAAAGGGTAAGAAAATTAGACATTTGATTTGGCTTGCTATCACTTGGAGCATATGGAGAACGAGGAATAACATTATGTTTAGAGGTGAAATCGGTGATTCCACACGGTTGGTTAATAACATTATTAGCATCTCTTGGTTGTGGTTTAGTGGGAGATCGGGTAGTCATGTAAATTTTATTTTCTCCAATTAGTGTAATAATCCCTTAGTTTGCTTACAAATCATCTAAGGTTCTTACTTTGTAAGGAATTGAGTACTTCTTCCTTATGCTCCGTTATAATACAACTATCTTTACTTATAAAAAAAATAAGTAGGTCAGTTAAATATAGCAATGACACTTACCTCAATTTGATCAGCTAGATTGATGACAAAAGCATTAGGAATACAAGGTACAGAAATCCATTTTCCATCTTTGTTAACTTGAAGACCAGAAACTTGTGATTGCAGAAGAACTGTGAGAGCATTGAGATCAGTATGTTCTTGGAGACCCATAGTCAACTCTGGATCTGGACATGGTGGATAGAAATTTGCTTGTGCTCTTTGTCTAGGCTGCTCACCCACCTTCTTAAACAAAAAATCCTCCTCTAAGCCAAGCCCAATTGATATCAAACTCAATAGCCTTTTCACCAATGAACCAATCTCCTTTGCATATTCAGTGAAAGCTTCTCTGTAAAATGCAAAAAAATATAACTAACTATATTAGCTTATGATGATCTAGTTTTTTTATAACAGTGATGATATTATGATACAAAATGTTCGACGCCGTATACATACACCATACATAAGTTTTTGCTATCTCAATAACCATAATGCAAACACAATTGAAGTTATTTCGGCCACATTTGACCATAATTTTTGAATATCAAAGGATCAGGATATGTTGTATCGGTCACACATTGGCAACAACTAGCTTATCATTTTCATATACATGTCTATTTTACTGCGCCTCTCTTTAAGATAGTGACCTGATCTTTATGCCTTTCATGCGGGTTGAAACTTACCAGACAAGGAACTTTGATACCTTACGGCCGTTATAGTTATGAGTGTCATTCATCGGAAGTTCAGCCGCGGCTTCACAAACATCCATAATTAACCATTCAACACTATTCAGGCTTAAGCGCTCATAACAATAAAGATTATCATTTAAGTGCTTATGTATAAGTTATTTCTATAACAAATGGTAAAATAAAGTCAAATTGTTTTATACAAACTAATTTCATACACTAATTTCAGTTGGTAGGACATTGCATTATATATGCAGGGGGCAGAGTTCAAACTCAGGTCATCCCACTTATCCATCTTAAGAGTGAAATTTCTAGTCAATAAGCTATATGACGAAGAAAAAAAGACAGTCTAAACAGAATTTATGGACATGTCATAAGTCATTTCTATAAACTCTCCAAAAAAGTTTCGCAAGTGTTTATGACATGATATTAGCTCAAATAAATCAATTCAAACAAATATAAATCTAGAATGGTAGAGTCAATTGGAAAATTCCTCACCTGTATTGAGTTCCAATTTTTTCTGGCAAAAGATGAATGATATCATCAATAGGATACCATGAATGACTAAAACATTCACTCCACATTTTCACCTTTTCTCCACCTTCCACTTTAAGATAATAACTGATCAATCTTACATTCTTAGTATAATCTGTTGATGAAAGATGTTCTCTTTCATCTGGTGGAAGCTCAAAAAGACTAGTAATTGCTTTCATCATTTTGTTGCAAACTTGTTCAGGAACACCATGGTTCACAATTTGAAAGAAACCAAATTCTTCACAAGCCTTTGAAATCTTGTGAACAACTTCCAAGGATGAAGGGTTGTTGTTATTGTGATCATAGTAACTCAAATCAATTATTGGTATTGAGTCTAAAGAAGTGACTTGTGAAAGGTTTGGTCTTTTGTGTTCTGGGAGGATGAAATTTGGAGTTAAGGATAAGGGAGAAGATTCATTGGCTAATTGGAAAGAATTCATCTTGTGTTAGAAATTTTGATATTGAAGTTCATTCAAGAAACAATGGGAATAATATTTATTTATATCTTATTTGATTAAGTAAATTATACTATACTACTAGTTGATGGTAACATACTAACTTGCAGGGGCCACCACCAGCCCACCAGAATTGATCAAAGGATTAAGATGACTTTCTAGGAGCATTATTAAAGAGTTGACTATTAACTTTCTAGTCTTTTTTAGGACATAAGTTGACTTTTTAGGTCTTGTTTATTTGGAAAATGTAAATTAGTGTATATATTTAGTAACATAAATAAGCTAGCTTATAATTTATTGAATTTACTTTTAAGTTTGTTTGATAAAATAAAATGTGTTTGACTGAAAGTTTTTAATCTGACTTATAGTTTTTTTTTTTTTTTGAAATGTTATTTTTGTGTCTAAAACTTATAGTTTTTTACCTTTTAGTTCAATTTTAATCTTATTATTTCAATTTTATTATTTTTTTAAAAAATGTAATAACTAGTTAACTACCCGTTAATCATGTATTTATATCATTTTATAGGGACTAAAAATAAAATTTGAAATATTTACACTTGAGGGAATAAAGTGTGGTTTGTTACCATTGATCAAGAGAGAGAAACATATAAAAATTTAGAGAAAATGAATTTAGATGGTGTTAGATTACACTTTATTCTCTCAAATGTAAATCACACTTGAGAGAATCCATTCCCCTCCTCATTTGTTCTCTCTCACTCATTGTTCTCTATCTCTCTAGTGAAGAATGACGTTTTTGCCAAATTGTCCTTAATTTTAAGGATTTAAATGTCAAAAGTGTCCATATTTGTGTGTTATCATTCACAAAAACCAAATAAAAGTTTAACCAACACATTTTTTTACGTGAATCAAACTTAGGAACACTAGGTTGACGGTACCGGTCATAGAGCATGTTACTCCACTATGCCAATTGGTTACTAGGTATGATTCATAGTAATCTATATATGGTTAAAATCGAGCCGTACATGGTGAAAGACCCATATCACTTTTTCACTCTAGACTTAGTATTCTCTTGAAAAGAGCATGTTACTCCACTATGCCAATTGGTTACTAGGTATGATTTTAACCATAGATTAAGTGAATCAAACTTAGCTAGAAACACTCTGTTGACGATACGAGTCCTAGAGCATGTTACTTCACTATGCCAATTGATAACTGAGTATCATTCATAGTAATCTATATATGGTTAAAATCGCGCCTTGATGAAAGACCCACCACACTTTTCACTCTAACTTAGTAATTTCTCTTGAAAGAGGTGTTGCATTACATCCAACTTTTGCAGTGTATTTTATGAGTAGGTACATATGCCGTTCATTGGCTCGACATAACAATAAAAATAGTAGTAGGTACATTATTGAAAATCCAGCATTGTTTAAAATTTAATTTGAATGCAATCATAGTGCAAAATAACTTTGCACATATATCCTATGTCAAAAAAAAAAAAAAACTTTGCACATATATCCAACTAATTTTAGAAAATAATATCATAACATTTACATCATCAATGCATACAAATTAAACTATTTTATTTATCTTCTAGCTTGAAGTTTTCTTTCACCATCTTCCCAGTTCTTTTTGGCTTATAATATTCTTCAACGAATTCAGAGAAACGATAATTTCTGAATTTGATAGGATGTTCTTCGTCGATCAATTCTTGAATTGGCCCAATTGATGTGTTTGGGTTTGGCCCATAAAACATAGCCATTGAAACTCGTGGATGCACAGTGTTGGTAACTGCCCTATGAAGTACACTTTTGTATCTTCCATTGCTTAGAACCTACATATACATGTCACATTTTATGCATTTGTTTCACGTTATGACTCAATTTTTATACATTGTTAGTAAATGAATTGATGAAGTTGAAGAACTATATATGCACACAAAGTATAAAACATTTTTACAATCATCCAATTAGATTTTACTACAATGTTAATTTGATAGAGAATTATCATCCATTCATATGCCACTATCGTGGTCGATTAATATTACTTCTAGTCGTAAGAGTTTGACCTTAGAGTCTTAAGCGGTGATAGTGTAAAAGGCACACCAATGACATGTGAAAAAAATAGCTAGGAAAAGCACATCAATGGCACATACCTCAATTTGATCAGCTAGATTGATAACAAAAGCATTAGGAATACAAGGAATAGAAATCCATTTTCCATCTTTGTTAACTTGAAGACCAGAAATTTCTGATTGCAAAAGGACAGTGATAGCATTAAAATCAGTATGTTCTTGGAGACCCATGGTCAACTCTGGATCTGGACATGGTGGATAGAAATTTGCTTGTGCTCTTAGTCTAGGCTGCTCACCCACCTTCTTCAACAAAAAATCTTCCTCTAAGCCAAGCCCTATTGATATCAAACTCAAAAGCCTTTTCACCAATGAACCAATCTCTTTTGCATAGTCAGTGAAAGCCTCCCTATGAAATGCAAAAGTCTAAATTGCTTGTGATCACATTTTTCAAAAAATGGCAGCAATATGAGCCATGACATTAAAGTTTTTGATATTATTGAAGATATAGTTAGTTTACATTAATTACTACCTGTAACTTACTTTCCTGCCAAGTAACTCTAAGTTGGTTAGTTAGTTCAATAGAAGCAATTGCTATCTTGTGTGAGCTATAAGTACAACTTTTAAGCATTGTTTCAAGCCAATGAGAATCACTTTTCTCTTTCCTTTTTTTCATTCCTAACTGTGTTTCCCTCATGGATCTAACAAACTATGAATCCTAACAAACTCAACAGATATCTCTGTAACTACAACACAAACACAGTTGAGGTTGTGTTGGGAAAATTTGACCGTAATTTTTTGCAGTATTAATGGATCATAATGCATTATATCGGTCACATTGGTAGCAACTAGCTTATCAATTTGTTCAACTAATGCCATACTCTAATTAAGTGCTTACGGCATAAAAGATTATCATAAGTGTTTATTTATAAGCTATTTCTATAACAAAAGATAAAACAAAATCAAACTGTTTTTATATGAGTTGTTTTCAGAAGTTACCGAGATAACCTAAAAAATAACTAATGGACGTTTCCATAAGCTCTCGCAAATGGTCTAACAATTGTTTTTATGACGGTAGATAAACTCAACAAGTATAGTCAAATATATACTAAATTTAGAATGGTAGAGTCAAATGGAAAATTCCTCACCTATATTGAGTACCAATTTGTTCTGGTAGAAGATGAATGATATCATCAATAGGATACCAAAAATGACTAAAACATTCACTCCACATTTTGACCTTTTCTCCACCTTCCACTTTAAGGCAAAAATTGACCAATCTTACATTCTTGGTATGATCTGTTGATGAAAGATGTTCTCTTTCTTCTGGTGGCAACTCAAAAAGACTAGTAATTGCTTTCATCATATTGTTGCAAACTTGTTCAGGAACACCATGGTTCACAATTTGGAAAAAACCAAATTCTCCACAAGCCTTTGAAATCTTGTGAACAACTTCCAAAGATGAAGGGTTGTTTTCATCATAGTAACTCAAATCAATTATAGGTATTGAGTCTAAAGAAGTGACTTGTGAAAGGTTTGGTCTTTTGTGTTCTGGGAGGATGAAATTTGGAGTTAAGGAAAGGGGAGAAGACTCATTGGCTAATTGGAAAGAGTTCATGTTTTCAGAAAAAATTGAGATTGAAGTTCATCAACAAATAATTGCAATGTAGTAGTAATTTATATATTATTTGCTTAAGTAAAATATACTACTAATTATGAGAGGTGACAATGTTTAAACATTATTATTTTTTATATACATAAGTCAAAAAGAAGAAGAAAAAAGAAATCTCTGATAGTATCTTGCAGGGCCCCCACCAGCCCACCAGAATTGATCAAAGAGAGAATTATTGAAGAATACTATTTATTTATTTTATGTTTGTAATAAGAGAGAGATATTTAATTTTGGCGAGAACAAAAATAGTTATGGTACGTTTGGTTTGCTAAAAAACAAGACATTGGACAAGACAACTTCAGAAACATTTAAGTTGTGGTTCTGTCTAGAAATTGTTATGGAATGCTAAAATTGTAGTGGTAGTTATACATGTGACAGCATTAAGTACAAATATATCATAGCTGTTGATACAACAATGTGTCTTTAGGAGCTTTTGCAACGCCGAAATATTCAGCAACACTCTCAGAAGTCCCGGCAACATTATTCAACAATGACGCTCCCCATGCCAGCCATCCCGTCTCTGCTTGTTGATTTTGAGTTTCAGCCATGTTTTTCTTTCGTTCTTCGTCAATGAATTCAAGCCACCGTTTAGCCATGAACTCCTTCATAGCCTCAACTCCTTGATTTACAACCTCTACCGGTGGAACGATGATTGGATTCTGGTCCAGGTTCAGCTTTGTTAGTTTTTCAAGCTTGCAAAACGCGTAAGGCAAAGCTCGGATCTGGTTATTGCTTAGGTCTAGCTCCTTTAAGTTAACCAGACCACCAATTGTTTCAGGAAGTTGAGTCATATCGTTGAAATTACTGCCGATGTTTAGATATTCTAGATTTGTTAGTTTCCCAATAGATTGAGGTAGGCCATGAAGCTCATTGAAATGAACATCAAGATATCTGAGAGATTTCATTTCTCCAATGGATAGAGGAAGGAATCGTATCTTATTCAAATGGATCGAGAGCTTCTCGAGGTTAACAAGTCCATAGGCCGTGTTTGTTGGCAAACACATTAAGTTATTAAAGCTTGCATCCAGTTCAACTAGTGACCTACAATTTGCATTGAGGATAAACTTAACAGAAGCAACAAAATAGGAGAAACAAGTGTGCAGCAAATTACATTAATATCGAGTCTAATGAAATTAGGTTTTTAAAGCAAACAAGAACCTGCAAAGAGAAACTGATTCAGGAAGAGCAGTTAGCTTGTTCCCTGACAGGTTAAGGATTTTTAGATTGGTTAGCAATCCAATGCAGTCTGGCAGAGACTCTAAAAGGTTCGACGAAACATCAAGCTCCACAAGCTTTTGTAGTCCTTCTATTGAATCAGGAATCACCTGTTTTGAGTGGATGGAATTATTCAATATTATAAGTTACACTTGATAAAACTAAACATTTTTGGCGTTCATTGAGTAAAAAAATAGTTATTTGTTCAAATTCTGCGACTCTATGATGTAGTGCTATAATGCTACTAAAGCAGCTATTTCGCGACATTTTGTACTAAATAGCGTAGCACGGAAAAATACTAATTTGTTCAAACTTTGCTGTGATAATAGGACATGTTTGGATTAATTTATTTAAGATTATCTGTTGAGATAAACACTTTTGTGAGAGGGTTTGTGAGAGCTTATTATGGAAACAACTTATGAGTTATGACATGTCTATAAGTTGTTTTCAGCTTATTTTTATGTCTATATGAAAACAGCTTATATAAAAATAATTTGACTTCATTTTATTTTTCTGATGGAAATAGCTTATAGATATATATCTATATATACACACTTATATTGATAAGCACTTGTGCTTAAACACACTTATATTGATAAGGACTTAATTAAGTTGTTTATTCAAACATGTCTATATGTTATTTCACAACACTGATCATATCCATACAAAAACTTCAAAACGGTTTACCTAAACACATATACAAATACGAGAGATGGATAGAAAAAATAGATACCTTTAATTGATTATGAGACAAATTAAGCAAAACCAAACCCTTCATCTTCCCAAACACCTCAGGAAAAACCCTCAACTTCATATCAGAAAGATCAACCTGCTCAACAACCTCGCCTTCTTCAACTTTCCTCAAAATCCCAACAACTCCTTCATTAACATCCTCACCACCAACCCCTTTCACCAATTCCTCCACAAACAACCTATAACCCTCCACCAACCTCTCCTCAGCAACCATCAACAACTTCACACACTCCTCATGCATATCCTCCACCTTCAACAAAGCCTGATACACCGCCACA
The DNA here is from genome assembly GCF_020283565.1 of Trifolium pratense. Classification (NCBI taxonomy): domain Eukaryota; kingdom Viridiplantae; phylum Streptophyta; class Magnoliopsida; order Fabales; family Fabaceae; genus Trifolium; species Trifolium pratense. The sequence continues at coordinate 19,586,982 of NC_060060.1, forward strand.
TCCACGTCCGGTTCGGCTATTTTAGCGCGAGAAGCGGAGATAGACGAAGGATCAGGACGAGGACCGAGGGTGCGGAGAAAAGATAGAGTATGTGTTATGTTGAGATTGGAAATGAGGTTTGTGAGTGAAGGTAAGAGTTCAGGATTGTTGAAATGAGGGAAATGAGTTAGTAGATTTTGGTAAAGTTGGTTTGTAAGAGGTGGATAAGTTTGAGGGTGAAGGTGGTTTAAGAGAAAGGAGAGAATAGGGAAATCATTTAGGTTGGGATTGAAATCCATTGAAGAAAGAAAGGTAGAAGAAAGGTTAGAAAATTGTGATGCAAGGAAAGAAAGAGTTTTTGGTGTTGATATTTTGAGAAGTGGAATGATGAGTTATTTACTTAACTGTATATTGGTTGACTTGACTAAATAGTGAGTGGAGGGAAAATTGAATTGGTCATTGAGGTGGCTTCTTGAAGTAGGTAAGGGGGCACTAGTCAAACCTCTCACATGACCAATTCCACATTACCAATAAAAATATTTTATTTTGATCTCTAAATTTAGATTCGCCCCATATTTTGATGGACAAGATCAAACTGTTTTCATTTAGATGGTTGAAGTCGACGAGCATTACGTTAGCTTTAAACTACCACAGTTGGTGGTCTAGTCCTCGACTTTGTTTGGGTCTTGTTTGACTGTTGTAATTGTTTTGTTTTTTATTCTTCTTGTAAACTTTTGTAGTCTATCTTGGTACGTCTTGTGCCAGGGAGACTGATTTGGTTAATATATATATATATCTCATTTTGGCTTGTTCAAAAAATAAAAATATTTTATTTTGATCTCTAAATTTAGGGATGCATGTACAAATTATTTAAAATTTTAGGGACTTCAGTAATTTCACATCATGATACCGGAATGACCCAAAATAACAAGGTATGTGAGGTGCTCACCTCAGCATTAAAGATGAAGAAACATAAAAATCTGAGATATTCTTACATGGTTTTTGGATCAAAAAATAGCATTTGGTCACACAATCATCTAATTAAGGTGGATCATAAAATTGTTTTTTTATTATATTATTATAATTACTTTTTATGTATTTTTATGTTTTAATTGGTTGCGACCAAAAGTAATGTTTTGGTCATGCGATCACCTAAGATTATCTCCAAAAATTGACTCTCGACTATTGTTCTGTAAGTTATTCACATCGATACCAGGATTGTAGAAATACCAACGTGCTTCAAGTCGGATAACTCACAAGAGTTCAACTTATCTAGTTGTACATACTTAAATCAACTTAGGCAGTTGTCACTACATAGGCAGAAACAAGAGGAGTCTATTAGGCAAAATTTCATTTTACTTAAATCAACTTATATATTATCTCTCTATTATTGGGCAATTGTATTTTTTAACACATAAGGTTTTGTTGTTATGCTTAATTTTGGGGTTCAGGGAGAAATTTGATTAACTATTGCTATGTAAATATTCACAAAGTCAACAACATAACAAACCTCATATATAGGGAAAATACTTAGGCACAAACACATATTAGAGGTGTTAGGCACACACATCAGCAAAGCAAAATTAAAGAAAAAAATGATTAAAATTATATTAATTGATGTGATTATTTTATTTTTCTTTTAAATTTTTTGATTGATGTGTGTGTGTCTAAGTCTTGTGTCTATATCATTGTGTCTAGGTAAGAGTACCTCCATATATAGACATCCCAAAGTCTCACAAAAGGATCTAGTTTCTCTGCAGTGGACATAGATGACCATTCAATTTTGAGTGGACTATACACGTACTCAAATTTAGTAAAGTATTTAAATTAAGATTAAATATGTTTTTAATCTTTACAAGATTGCATTCTTACAAAATATTTTTTTGATAATCAAAGAATCCATTTTTCATAAAAGAATAAGGAATTGACTTATATATAATTTTTTCTTTTTGATAAGGCAAACATTATTTTTTTTAGGAAAATGCTAACTAGTGCCTCAGACACACTAGTTAAGAATACTCAATATAGTAAAATTACATTGGAATTTGTGTGGTCACCATTGACCGTCTAATACCCATGATCTCCACCATGGATAACTACAAAACCCATCTCTGTTTTGGAGTTTTGTAGAATCACTAATAAAATTTAAGAATGAGATTTTGAATGTTCATATGAATTAGGAAGGGTGGAAATATATTGATGAGTAGAAAGGAAGAAATGGGCAGTGGAGTTTTGTTTTGCTGATATTAGAATGTGGAACACAGAAAATTGTCCACGTGTTATTTCTTTAGTGGAGAACGGTTTGAAAAAATATAGGGTGCAATGCATTTGATTCGTAACACAGTATGTACCGGACAGAATAGTACATGATAGAACAAGATAATACAGGACAAAACAAAACTGTACCGGAGATAGATAATGCGATAATATTTTTATATTCGAAAATAAAATGGGTATTTTGTATTTTATTGCAGTTGTATTGTGGACAAAAAGTTGTCATGTGGTTTTATCCTGTCCCTTGCTACTTAATTTATTCAGTCTCATAACTAGTTTCAAATCAAACAAAGTACAACAAAAGTTGTTCAGTCTAATCTCTTATTTTTTAGCAGATTAAACACACCTATATGAAACTATATTTAAGTTTTCTCTTTTTTGGAATCGTTTGATTTATAATGTGGGCGTTGAACTTGCTCGGTCTTAATTTTGAAATTATTTCACAAACGCGCGCGCACCACTAGAGCAACTATCATCTCATAAAAAAAAAATTCAGCACAAATACTTAAACACTTTTTAGCACGATGGGCCCAAAAAAAGTTAATTAGAATATGAATCTTTTTAGTTAATTATAAGGATAATTTTTAAAAAATATTTTTCATTTTTTTTATTAAGGGGTTACTTTTAACATTTGAATATAGTCTCAAAAACTCGAACCGTTGAGAAATTACAGATACTATTTACTTTTTTTTTATTAAACAGATAGTAATTTTTTTTTGGTAAGTTATTTATCGTTTTATATACCTTAGATTATTCTTATTTTATTTATTTTAAAAATTAGATTTTTTTTGGTACAAAAAAAAGGATTATTATATAGTTTTTCATTTTTTCTTTGATAAAGATTATTAGATAGATGACAAATATTCTTTCATAAAATCTAACTAACGATATATTTTTTCCTTTTTTTACGGATGAAATCTAACTATATCTATCTTCTGTCAAAAAAAAAAACTATATCTATCCAGCCTGTCACACCGCCATATTTTTATTACAATTATATCACCGCCGTTAAATCGTCCACATCAGCTTAATCGTAACCGTTTATCCTGACCCCGATTCCTATATAAATTCTTGATGCGTGTTCTTTAAGTCCGTTGCTAAAATTTCTTTGCCACGTTGTGTCTTGATTTCAGGTTTTTCTGTTCTTGATTTCTTTCATACATTCCTATAAATTGGATGAATCTAGATGGGTTTTGCGATTCTTGATAAATTGGATAACAACAGAGACACGGTTCCAGATAAATTGAATTGAACTATGAACATGTTTTTGAATTCTTGATTCTAAAGTTTTGTTCGTTCATAAGATCCGTTGCTCAGATTTGTTTGCTTTGGTCATGTTTTGATTTCAGGATTTGATTTGTTGATCTGAAGAAGTTTATTGGATATAATTTTTGATAAATTGGATAACAACATAGAACGGCTCCAGATAAATTTAATTGAACTGTCAACATATCTTTCTTGATTTGCTCTCGGATTTTGGTTTCTTAATTCTAAAAATTTGATTTTTCACGTTTCTTGATTTGTTATGTTATCTTGATGGTTTACTCTGAGAAATCTTGATTTCAGGGATGGCTGTTCTTGTTTTCTTTGATCTGCTGCTATAAACTATTGATATGGTTTTCTCAGATTGTAGATATCACACGATCACACTTCTATTCACTCTTCTTTTAAAGCATTGTCGGTTATCAATAATTATTTGTATAATTTTTTGATATAATTCATCAATTGATAATGAGAGAGCATTTATCCGTTTTGCTTTTGCAGTGAGCTGAAAAGTTCGGTGTCTAGAGCGACTCTATACAATAGACAAGATCAGAGAACAGTCCCAGATAGATAAATCAAGATTTTTTTTCGATGAATATCTGCTTACTATTTTTTCAGATTTGATTTTAAGACGTGCAAATTAAACTGAACATGTTTTTCTGCAGAGTGGTTTGTCAAAATGTTAACCTTCTTCATTGCATGGAGATGGAGGCCAGAATTTTGGTTTGTGTGTACAATATGAATTCATAGAGGAAACTAGCTTTCTCTTTTTGTGAATTGTCGATAACAAACACTAATCACTATTTATATAGATGAAATCATATGAAGAAAAAATAAATAATAATAAGTAATATAAAATCTAATCTTTAAAGATACTAATATAATATCAAAGATATACTATAGATATTTTTGGATATTTTAACGGTTTGATCTTCATGTTATGTACTCTTTTGAGGTTTTATTTGGTTGTTGGTTTTGATCTTAAAGTTAAGTTTGCTGTTCTATTTTTATTGAGCTGCTACTGTTATTAAGTTTCTTTTTTCAATTGTTTTGTGAAAGCAGATGCATGATTATCACCTCTGTGCAGTGTAGTATGTTTTGAGACAATTTACTTAATCAGGTTTATTTTCGTACACACTACTTGGATTGTGAATTATTTTCAATTCATTTATTCCCCTTGGAGTTTTATTGTGCAATCTTCTCGACAAGTCTATTTTGATGACAAGTTTATTGAGGTGTGGTGAATGTTGGTATTGAAAAGTTCAGTTGTAGGGTTCCTTATGCCATCAATACATTTATGTTTTTGACTTGTAATATGACAGTGTGAAAGTTACAAAATTTTGGATAAATTGGGAGTGAACAGCTTAGTGGAGCTCTCTTCCTAACTATGATATCAGGGACTTGGTTCGGAGAATTATGCTACTCTTTATATATTCATAGCTTTTTCTACAACTATTTGTCACATCGTGATTTTATTGAACATGTATGATGTATCATCTGGTGTTCACAGGGTGCCACAGAAGACTTGGTTTGGAGAATTATGCTACTCTATTTATTCCCTGCTATCTTGGGTGAGGTTATCCGATAATGGTGATTCATCCTTGGGATATATTGGTCTTTAATTATTATATGTATATGATATGTTTTTTTTTCCGGAATAATTATTCTTTGATCATGTTCAAGATGGTGTTGATTGTGTATCCAGAACCTTTGTACTGCTATAGCATAGATTACAAGATTTTAGAATGACTCTTTGGCCTTCCCAAGATGAGGAATTTTGGACAACTGATTCTGATTATTATAAACTTTATTCTGATGATTTGTTTGTTGGTGATAACTTAACTTTGTTGGGGAGGTTTTCTAAATCTTCATTATTGTTTTGTTGTTTTTATTGTGATTTGTGATTTATGATGATGATGATGATACTCCTAAAAAGATACCCTCTTCATTATAGTGGCCAAAGGACTCTTCAGTATTTGGAAGAAGCCAAAATCATGTCATTTCATATGGGTACATGATTGCAAATTGGATGGAAATTTGGTTAACTCTTCTAAGACTCTTCTTTACATTTCAGTGTTTTTTTTAATACTCAACACATATAAGGTCAGTTCCTTTGAGTTTTCTTTGTGGTTGTTATAGGGGAGAGCCTATAAATGTGGTTGTTATAGGGGAGAGAGTCTATAAGTTCACTGTGGAACCCATGGCAGGCAGAGGTTCACATACTTACTGTTCAGCTTGGAATTTTGAATAGTGTCGTTTTTGTGTATATATGTATCAGAATGTAAGTATGAATGAAGCAAGGATGAGAAATTCGTGACAACGTAGTTTTGCACCAGAATCTGCAATTGGCTACTATTGATGTGTTTTCATTTGGTTATCTCAACTCTGACTATGCATTTTTCATGTTTCTTTGTATATTTTGAGGATATAGTTTTCTTGATTACACGGACCTGTTTTTGCTTTGCTGTTACATAGGAGAGAGCTGTGAATGTACTGTCGGATTTTAAAGCTTTGAGCTTTTGGATTCAACGGGTTACTTTTTTTCCTTGAGTGTTTGTTGTGGAATAGGCAGTGCTGGTATTTATTTATGTTTAGAATTATGAATCTGAGTATTAGTAGTGCATATCTTTCTTGTATAATCAAGATATAAGTCTGTTTCTTGTATACATTTTGTAGTGAGCTGATCGATTTTTGATTTCTGGATATCTGGAACAATTTGCAATTATTGATGATAATGGATAAGAATGATAATGGCCACAGATACATAGATCAAGTTTCTTCATTGAAGTCGTTCTCTATTATTTTTGTGCTTTCATTGTAAAAATACAAATTGAATTGTGAACCTGTTTGTCTGCAGTGTGGTTTGGTCATGTTTTGATTTCAGGATTTGATTTGTTGATCTGAAGAAGTCTATTGGATATAATTTTTGATAAATTGGATAACAACATAGAACGGCTCCAGATAAATTTAATTGAACTGTCAACATATCTTTCTTGATTTGCTCTCGGATTTTGGTTTCTTAATTCATAGCTTTTTCTACAACTATTTATCACATTGTGATTTTATTGAACATGTATGATGTATCATCTGGTGTTCACAGGGTGCCACAGAAGACTTGGTTTGGAGAATTATGCTACTCTATTTATTCCATACTATCTTGGGCGAGGATTATCCGATAATGGTGATTCATCCTTGGGATATAATTGGTCTTTATTATATGTATGATATGTTTTTTTGCCGGAATAATTGTTTTGTTGTTTTTATTGTGATTTGTGATTTATGTTGATGATGATACTCCTAAAAAGATACCCTCTTCATTATAGTGGCCAAAGGACTCTTCAGTATTTTGAAGAAGCCAAAATCATGTCATTTCATATGGGTACATGATTGCAAATTGGATGGAAATTCGGTCAACTCTTCTAAAACTCTTCTTTACATTTCAGTGTTTTTTTTATACTCAACACATAAAAGGATAAAAGGTCAGTTCCTTTGAGTTTTCTTTGTGGTTGTGATAGCGGACAGAGACTATAAATGTGGTTGTTGTAGGGGAGAGAGCCTATAAGTTCACTGTGGAACCCATTGCAGGCAGAGGTTCACATACTTACTTTACTGTTCAGCTTGGAATTTTGGATAGTGTCGTTTTTATGTATATGTATCGGAATGTAAGTATGAATGAAGCAAGGATGAGGGATTCGTGACAACTTGGTTTGGCACCAGAATCTGCAATTGGCTACTATTGATGTGCTTTCATTCGGTTATCTCTACTCTGACTATGCATTTTTCATGTTTCTTTGTATCTTTTGAGGATATAGTTTTCTTGATTCCAAGGACCTGTTTTTGCTTTGCTGTTACAGAGGAGAGAGCTGTGAATGTACTGTGGGATTTGAAAGCTTTTGAGCCTTTGGATTCAAAGGGTTACTTTTTTCCTTGAGTGTTTGTTCCGGAATAGGCGTCCTAGTATGGTGTGGCAGTGCTGGTATTTATTATTTATGTTTAGAATTATGAATCTGAGTATTAGTAGTGCATCTCTTTCTTGGATAATCAAGATATAAGTCTGTTTTGCAGTGAGTCGAACGCTTGTAGATCCTTGATACATTTTGTAGTGAGCTCATCGATTTTTGATTTCTGGATATCTGGAACAATTTGTAATTATTGATGATAATGGATAAGAATGACAACGGCCACAGATACATAGATCAAGTTTCTTCAATGAAGTCGTTCTCTATTATTTTTATTTTTGTGCTTCCATTGTAAAATACAAATTGAATTGTGAACCTGTTTGTCTGCAGTGTGGTTTGTCAAAAATGTTCTTTCATCAAAGCATGGAGCCTCAAGTTTTGGTTTGCCTATTTCATTTTAAAACATATTTTCTTTATATTTTATTCCCTCTGGTTATGCAGGGATGATAAGAAGTTTCTTTCTCTTGTTTGATCTTCAGGTTTTGTATTCTGATTGTTTTCTCTTGTTTGATCTTCCGATTGTGAGGTTTGATTTGGTTCTGGCTTTGATACATGTTATTTTCTGCAGTGCAGTGTGTTTTGAAATAACAACATTTTATTAGCATCAAGTCTCAGGTTTATTTTGGTACCTCTATTTGGAATACGAATTATTTTCATTTCATTTTTTCTCTGCCGATTCTTAATGTCTAGTCTTCTTGATTTTCTCCTTTATGATTTAACCATTAATACTTATTTTTTCTTACAACGATAGTAGAGATTTTTTTTTGTTATTTGTTTGTGTATTTTGGGACAGCTTGGTGGGCCTCTCTTTGTTATGCTGATATGTGATTTAGTTTGAAGAATTATATTTTACTTTTCTTTCTTGGATCTTTTTCTACAACCCGTTTGTTACAGCCTAATTTTATTTTTTATATGGTATTAACAAAGTAAGTGTTGTACGGGTTGGTATACCTCAAGTTTCCTTCTTTCTCAAACACACTGCACTTTTTAATCTGTCTCAATTTCTTTGCGCTTTGTGCTGCTTATCTTCTGTACACTAATTAATCTTACACATGAACCATAATGTTCAGCTGTTATATATATTTTCCTAGGCTTTAATTTGGTTATATGTACTCATATCTGAATTCTTTACATTTCGTTATATTTGTTTCAGCATCCACGCTTCTTGATTCCCTTGTGAAAGCTTATGGTGAGATTATCACATACTTCTCCTTTTATCTTTGGGAAATAATTGTTAATTGATAAGTTATATTTATTTCTTCGAGCGTTGAAGCTTCTATAACATGAGTTTTACTCGGCTGTTTAGCATATAAGATTCGGGAGTAACTCTTCCTTTCCAAGACGAGGAATTTTGGACAACTTGGTTAGGTGCAGTTTGTTATGATGATCTGTTTCATCGGCCCAAGAACTCCCCTGGTATTAAGGTAGAAGCTTAAATTGGGACGTTTCATATTGAGCACAACATGATATTGCAAATTGGTGTAGTATGCTTTAATTTGGTCATCCTCTGCTATAAGAAAGACTTCATATTTATATCTTTTTGATGCTCATCGACTATTATGCGAGACAACTATGATTGTGTGGTGTACTGTGGACTGTGGCTAGCAGAGGTTAACATATTATCTCTGGCTATGAATTCTTCACGTTTCTATTTCTTGGGGATTTAGTTTTCTTGATTCCTAAAGTTTCATGTGGGTGTCACAGGGAGGATATATGACCATGGGCTCTTCATGGATTTTTTTTTTCTTTTACTTTTTCAGGCTTTCTGTGTTGAAACAATTGCTTAAGTTTAATATGGTGACAATTATTGGATTTTAAGTCAATTTTACTTGATTAGTTCTCTGTTGATTCTTGTTGTTTATTCTTCTCGATTTACAGGAGAGATATAAATGAATGTGCGACTGGCGGAGATTATAAATGGGTTTGCTTTAATACTATTTTTTAAGCCTTAACCTTTATTTTCTTACAATTGCTTGTTGTGCATTTGTTTTTACATGTTTAGAATCTGTGTATATTTTTCACTACTCAATCTCAGGCCATGATTGGCTAACAAGTTAATACTGACTCATCTTATCTTATATTTAGCCTGACAAGTCTGTACACGAAAGCACATACATCTTTCTAAATATACAGTTTCATAAATTTTGCAATGTTGTTTATAAATTAATGTATTCTTGAAGTGTCAATTAATCATCAAGAACTAACTCATTATTTGTACAACTAAAATGAGAAGAACGATTCTTATTATCATACTGAAATTACAATATAATGGTACTCATTCAAGATAGAGGCCTACTACATTGATTCTTAGAGCTATATTTCTTGATTTTTTGATCCGTTGACTAGATTGTTTGCTCCGTCGAGGCTATAAATAAACTTACATTTGTGTATTTGTTTTGGGATACTCAGTATCTACTTTTACAGTTCCTTTGAGTTTTCTGTGTGGGAGAGAGGTACACATACTTTCCGTTCAACCTATAAATGTGTGGTTTGCTAGGGTTCGAATGGCACGAAAAGGTTCACATACTTTCCGTTCAGCCTTGGGATAAAACAATCGTTTCACTTACACATGTATTTGTTTTGGGATAGTGTTTGGAGCATGAGTATGAAACATTTAAGATTCCAGAGTAAATCTCTTTGCCATCCCCAAGGATGAGGAACTAGACAAGCTTGGTTTGGCACTTTTTTGTTCTTTTGACTCTTCTTTTATGGATTGGTTATGAAGAATTCTTTGCATAATTATTAGATATAATTCTTTATTGGACAATCCAGATATGTGTTTATTCGTTTTGCAGCGAGATGAAGTCATTGGATATGTAGAACATTTTGTGATTCTTGATTAAATGGATAAGAACAGATAATGTTTCCAGATAAATCAATTTTCTTCAACGAGTCATTCTTTATAATTTCTATTTATTTGCTTCGATGGCAAGACATACGAATTGAACGGTGAAAATGTTTTTCTGCAGCGCGCGGCTTCTTCGTAGCATGGTGCCTAGAGTTTTACTTTGGTGATCTCTAGTAAATTCTTTTTGTTTCAAACTTTACTGATTCTGAGAACATATAATTCATGATTTTTTATTTATTCTTTTGTGCTGCAGGAGAGGATATGATTTTGATACCATCAAACTTCTCTTGACTCTTCTTTAACTGATAAGATTTTGTTTTGTATAATTTTTTGATATAATTCTTCGTTTGAAAATCAAGATATGTGTTTATTCGTTTTGCAGTGAGCAGAGAAGTTTTGATGTCTATAATGACTTGATACAAAGGACAAGAACGGAGAACGATTCAATATAGATAAATCCAATTTCTTCAATAAGTCGTTCTATACTATTTTTATTTATTTTTGGGTTTTGATTTCAAGACGTATGAATTAAAGTTTGAACATGTTTTTCTAGTTTGTCAAAATAATAACCTTCTAATTTGTTATAGAGAATCTTCTATCCTACATGGGTATAGGGGAAGCCTTGTGGAGCAGCGAATATGCAATTGGCTGAAGTACTTGTTATTGTGCTTCCATTCGGTGATCTCTTTCCTGATTATGAATTTTTCATGTTTCTTTGTTTGTTTTGACGATCTAGTATACTTGATTCCTTCATCAGTTTCTGTGGTGTTACAGGGGTGAGAGACTATGAATTACTGTGCGACTTGAAAGTTGTGATAGATATTATTAAGGAAATGCTTTGAGCCTTTGGATATAGCGGGTCAATTTTCCTTGAATGTACTTGTTCTAGAATAGGTGTCCTATGCTTTTTATGTTAAGAATTACAAATCTTAATATTTGGAGAGATTCAGTAATTACTTGTTTTTTGCAGCGTGGTTTGCGAAAATCAAAATAATAACTATTTTTCATCATAACGTGGAGTCCTCATGTTTTGATTTTGTTATCTCTCTTAAAATATTTTAGTTTTCAATAACTCTATTGCTTTTGAATGCATATTTTCTTAATATTTTATTTCCTCTGGTGTTGCAGGAAAGTAATTTGTGAACACTGATTCCTTCTGGTTCTGGTTCTATATCTTTCTTTTGTTTGATATTCATGTTTTGTATTCTTATTCATTTCTGATCTTTTGATTTGGTTCTGTGCTTTTTACTACTTCTGTATCCATGCTTCTCATTCATTCTTGGGATATAATTGGTCATTTTTTTAATTATATGTATTTGTTCCCAAACGATAGTTCTTTGATTGTGTACAAGCTGGTGTTAAAGTTTTTGTGTTTCATCTAGTGTTGAAGTTGTGTGTTTCAGTATCCACAACTTTAAATAACTCTTTTCCCTTTCCAAGATGAGAAATTTTGGACAATTTGGTTACGTCATATGTGTTGTTTGCTTTTCTGAGTTGTTTGTTGGCGACATAATAACTTTGTTGGGGAAGGTTTTTCATAATTTTCTTTTGTTGCTTTTATTTTGATTTGTGATTTGTGATTTATGATGATGATACTCCTAAAATGATATCCTCTTCATTACAGTGGCCCAAGGACAAGGCTTTGGCGCCAAGGTATACAATTCAATCACTTTTCACTTCACTCCTCCTTGATCACATACTAACTTGAGCGTTGGAGTGCTAACATGTTTTGCAGGTACCTTCCCCACCGTGATCCTCCGTACCAGAAATTTAACGCCACCGTAACTGCCTTAAGCCTCACCATTGAATTTATCTCATTCTGATCTGGTCAGAACACACTGTATTAGGAGGAAGCCAAAGTTATGTCATTTCATATTGGATGGACTTTGTTCCGATGAATCATCATCTCCAGCATGCTTTAATTTGGTCATCTCTTCTTAGACTCTTCACATTTTCAGTCTTTTGTTTGATACTCAGCATCTACTTTGTCAGTTCCTTTGAAACATACTGGAGATATAAATCTGTGTTACAGGAGAGATAACCTATAAATCTGTCGTTTGTTGTGGAACCCGTGGCAGGCAGGTTCACATACTTACCCGTGAAACCGGTCATTTTTTTTTTCACGTACATGTGTATACTTGTTTTTTGATTTGGGATATCGTTGGATTTTTCGTGTATCTGTATTAGGAAAGTGAGTATGAAGATTTGGGATATCGTTGGATTTTTCGTGTCTCTGTATTAGGAAAGTGAGTATGAAGCATTTAAGATTCTAGGGTACATATATCTTTACCCTCCCGAGGATGCATAATTCTGGACAGCTCGGTTTGGAACTTTTATGTTCATTTGCCACTTCCTTTGTTAAAATTGTTTTTCTATATTCTTTGTATTCTTGTCATTTGTGGTATATAAAATAATACTAACAAGAATCTTCTCTCCCAAATGGGTATCCCTCACAAAATTTGTAATTGAAGAAAGAACTTGGTATAGGGAATGGAACACCAGAATCTACGCTGACTGAATTCTTCACTTTTTTTGTTTGTTTTGTGGATCTAATTTTTTTTATTCCTTTGTTAGTTTGGCATAGATTATCTATCAAGGACATGTTTTTTCTTTGGTGTAACAGGGGGAAGAGGCCATGATTGTGTACCGTGGGATTTGAAAGTTGTGACAGACATTATTAAGGAAATGCTTTCAGCCTTTGGATTTAACGGGTTAATGTTCTTGTTTTGGAATAATTGTGCTGTGATGGTGTCGATTTTTATGTTCAGAATTACGAATCTAAATATTAGGGAGAGCTTCAGAGTTACATATCCATATCTTTCTTGAATAATCTTGAGATATACAATCTGTTTTGCAGTGAATTGAAGTTTGATAAAAAGAACATTTGTAGATACTTGGTACAATGGATAAGAAAGGAGATTCAAGATAAATCATGTTTCTTCAATGAGTCATTCTTTACTATTTATATTTTCGAGCTTTGTTCATAAGACATACAAATTAAATTGTGAATATACTATTCTGCAGAATGGTTTGACAAAATAATGCCGTTCTTCATAGCGTAGAGCCTCAAATTTTGAATTGGAGATCTTCAGTAAATTCTTTTCGTTTCAGTGTTTCTATATTTTGAGAGCATATATCTCTTTATTTAGTAATATTTTCGATGGATTTTCAGGAGAGGATATCTATGAAAACACAATTCTTCTGGTTCTTCATTTATTATTTTCTATGGTACTCTGGTCTCTTGATGTTGAGGTTTGATTAGGTTATTGCTGGTTTCGATCGTGGGGTTTGTTGTTCTTATATCAATGATCTGCTGCTATGAATGATTTGTATCGATTGCCCTTCCAATTCTCGTTTGATTATATGTGTAGTTCTTTGATATAATTTGTCTTTTGATAAATGAACTATTAAAAATAAAAGAATATTGAGATATTCGTTTATCCATTTTGCAGCAAGCTGATCTCTGGATATATGGAACAATTTGCGATTATAATGGTTAAGAACGATAATGGCTACAGATACATAATCAAATTTCTAGGATTTGTAATTCTTAATTATTTTTATTTTTGGGGCTTTGATTGCAAGACATACAAATTGAATATTGAACCTGTTTTCATCATAGCTTGGAGCCCACAAGTTTTTTCTTGATATTTTATTTCCTCTGATGTTGCAGGAAGGTCATTTGTGAACACTGATTCTTTCTTGATCTGGTTCTATCTTTCTTATGTTTGATCTTCATGTTTTGCATTCTTATTCCTTTCTGGTATTTTGATTAGGTGCTGGCTTTAACCACCTTACATGTGAATTTAAATAAGATGTTGTTTTCTGCAGTGTAGTGTGTTTTGAAACAATAACATTCTGTGTAGTATTAACTATCAAGCCTCAGGGTTTTTTTGCTACCATGTACTTGGATTGTGAATTATTTTCATTTCATTTCTATTCTTTCATTTCTATTCTTATTGTCTAGTCAAATTGCTTATTTGTTCATTTGGCTTTTTTATCTGAATTCTGACAGTGAAGAAGTTTACATGAGGAATTTGGTGGGCATGTCGTTGTAATGCTGATATTCTTTCTTCTTTGTTCTTTTCTTTTTTTCCTAGTGTAATTTTTTTTCTGTAAATGTATCATTGCTATTGGAGATGAGTTTCTTTGCCTCTTTGTACACCTTCTGTGAACAAGTTAACAAGGACCCACGAACCATAATGTTCTGACAGACGTTTTATATATTTTCTAGGCTTTAATTTGGCAATTTGGTGATCTCTACTCTGATTATGAATTCTTTACATTTTGGAATAGTCGTTTCAGCATCTATGCTTCTTGATTCCTTTGTCAAAGCTTAGGGTGAGGTTATCACATACTCCACCTTTTATCTTTGAGTGACATGTATTTCTTCCAGTGTTGAAGTTTGTGTGTGTTTCTGTATCTGTAACTTCAGTTTTACTCTGTGGTTTTGCATACAAGCTTTTGGAGTAACACTTTCCTTCCCAAGATGAGTTTGTTATGATGATTTGTTTGTTGCGGATCAATTGACTACAGTGGCCCTAGGACTCCTGGTATTTCCGTTGTTATTTTTTATTTGTGATGTATACTCCTAAAAAGATATCCTCATGGCTACTGTGGCCGTAGGACTCCCCTGGTATTAGGTTGAAGCTTAAATTGTGGCATTTCATATCGATTACAAGATATTCCCAAATTCGGTAGAAATTTGTTCCAATGAACTATCATGTTCTGCAGATTGTGTACTATGCTTGGTTTGGTCATCTCTACTAATAAAGACTCTTCACAGTTCAGAGACTTGTCAAGATAAAACCAGTAATTTGGCTTTTGGCAAGCAAGGGTTAACATCTGTTTGTTTTGAGATTGGGGGATGTTTGTCTTTTGATGGTGTCCTGCTAGTGTTGGTGTTTTTTGTTTTGTTTTTGTATCAGCTGCATGAACATTGATGCAGACAAGATTCAAAGTACATCTCTTTGCCCGCACCAAGGATGAGGAATTCTGAACAGCTTGGTTTTGGCTCTATCTTGTTCTGTTAGTTTATCACTTCCTTTGTTGTGATTCTTTTACTATTTTCTTGTCCTATTTTTTATAAGAATCGTCGCTCCTAAATGGGCATCTATCACAGTGGGAAAGCATTTGGTGATTTCTACTCTGACTATGAACTTCATGTTTCTTTCTATTGAATGTAGTTTTCTTGATTCCTTAAGTTCCATGTGGTGTGGGTGTCATAGGGAGGATATGAACTGTGATGGCTGTTGCTAGATTATGAAGTTCTGCTTGGTTGTTACAGTGTAGATAACCTACGAATGTAATGTGGGATAAAACTGGTCATTTTTATTTAAATGTACTTTTTATAGATTGGAATAGTTATTTTTTAATGGTATGATGTGTTTATGTTGATTTTTGTGTGTTTATCAGATTGGGAGAGCTATAGACTTTGTGATTCTGTAGTATATCTGTGTTTTTCTAGATGAGGAGCTGAGTATATATGATTCTGGTGTACATCTCTTAGCTTGGTTATTGTGTGAGTTTTATGTCATTCACATTCATTGGCTCTGGATAAATCTAATTTCGTCATTGAATTGTTATGTATTTTTTTCTTAGGCTTTGATCCGGCTTTCTGTGTTGAAACAATTAAGTTGTCTATAGTGTCAAGCCTCGAGTATACGTTATTGTTCATTGTTTATGTATTGATTTATAGGAAAGATAAATATATGAATGTGCGACTATGGCGGAGATTATAATCAGTTGGGGGTTTACTTACCCTTAATACTATGCTTTCATAAAGATTCTTGTCCTAGATTTGTTATTTGTTTGTATCATTCCTGAGAATCCGTATAACGAGGATGCCTAAATTGTGTCATTTCATATTGAGTTTTCTGTGTGGCTGCTAGATAGCTTATGAGTTATGAATATGTGTTGTGCTGTGGAGCTCGTGGCAGGTTGAGGTTAACATACTATCCATTCAGTTCACAGCCTTGGGATCTGTCATGTTCCTTGTGTCCTGCTAGTCTTGGTGATTTTGTGTTTCTGCATCAGGAACATGAGAACTGAAGCATACAAGATTCTAAAGTATACCTGTTCTCTGGATTAGGAATTCTGGACTAAATTTACTTAAAAGCTGGTTTGGCGCTTTACTTCATCCATGTGGTATAGGTGTGTAGCCTAAATTTTATATTGTTTCACATGGAGGACCAGAATCTACAATTGGTTGTGACATGCTCTCATTGCTGCTATGCTTTCATTTGGTGATCTCTACTTTGACCATGAATTTTTCATGTTTCTTTGTCTTTTATGAGGATCTATTTTTCGCAATTCTTGTGTGAAACTATGGACATGGACTGTGAACATGGACTTGTGAGGTAGTGTGATTTCTGCTTTGGGAGTTGCAGGGGAGATATCCTATGAATGTACTGTGGGAATGATAAAGTTGTGGTGGACATTATGAAGGGCATTCTGGCATTATTTTGGCCTCATGTCAAAACGGGTAATGTTCCCTCTTAAATGTACTTGTTCTGGAATAGTTGTCTGTTGATTTTATCAGGAATCTGCCATGCTAATACAATGGATATATAGAACAGCAAACAATTCTAGATAAATCCAGTTTCTTCAAATATAGTTGTTCTCTATTATTTTGTTCATTGGGTTTGATCGTGTATTGTGAACCTGTTTTTCTGTTGCGTTGTAGTGTTCTTCAAGAACATGTCTTTCTGCAGTGTGGTAGTTATTCATAGCATGGCGCTTCGAGATTTATTTTTTATCTATTGAATTTTTTCCCTTTCAATTGTTTCTTTATGATTAGGGTGTAGTTTTATTTATTTTTTCTTTTCTATGTTGCAGGATAAAACTATTGAACGTGTGATTCTTTTCTGGTTCTATCTTTCTCATGATTGTATTCTATCTGGTTGGTGGTTTCGGTTTCTTTTTTGCCTCTGAAGTTTTCTGTACTTGATTTATTAAAACTAGTAATCATGCTGCTTTCTGTCTTTCTGATTTCAATCAGAGTTATTGTTTGTTCCTTCAAATTTTTGTGGCTTATCCATGAAACTCTAATGAAAAACAGGAAAGATTGAAAGTTGAATTTGCAAAAAGTTGTTTCATTCTTTACTGACATAATCATCCTTGAGAGCTCATACTTGGACAGTGCATCCAAATTGTGCAACCAATAGGTGAGATGTGTTTGTCATGGTCTGTTGGAATAATTAAGATTTAATGATGATTGTGCATGCCTACTCTAAAACACAACATTCTTCAACTGCAAAATTGGGATGAGGTTAGATAATAATATCAAGGCTTAACTACACATTTGGTCCCTTACGTTTATTTTAGGTTTCAATTTGGTCCCTTACGTTTAAAAAGTATCAATTTGGTCCCTTACGTTTATTTTAGGTTTCAAGTTAGTCCTTTCCGTCAATTTTGTCACATGTGGCAGCCAATTTGCATATGTGGACTGACACGTGACACTTGGACACACCGACACTTGTATTGTTCAAACGGTGTTAGTGACAAAATTGACGGAAAGGACTAACTTGAAACCTAAAATAAACGTAAGGGACCAAATTGACGTAAGAGACCAAATTGAAACCTAAAATAAACGTAAGGGACCAAATGTGTAGTTAAGCCTAATATCAAATTTTCACTCAGCTTTTTAATCGGTGTCTGAGAATAAAGCGATATCCCATAGGCTTCACAAATATTAAAGCAGGCCTGATCAGGATTTCTTGGACGTGTGAGTTTTGTAATACTTCATTAACAATTATTGGCTCTAGTTAAATCTGGTTTGTTCATTGAAGTGTTTGGTATTCAACTATTCATTTTTCAGGCTTTGATCGCGTGTGTAACGTATCATGAACCTCTTTTATGCATATTAGAACAACCTAGTATTCAACGATGAAGCGTCGAGAGCAACAGTAGACCAATGCTCCAAGATCACAAAAGACAAAGACACCACATCTCCATTGAAACCTTACAACATTGGGTACAAAGGTCATCTCTCTTGTATATCTAATTTTTTGTCCATTCATTTGTGAGACTTAATCATTCGCATTTGAAACCCAACACTTTTAGGGTTTAATTTGTAATGATTATTTTGATATGAAGTAATGGTATATATATATATATATATATATATATATATATATATATAGGGGGTTGCTAATTTAGACCCAGTTAAATTAGCAAAGTGCACCTTTTCAGTTGGACCAAAATACCCATTCTTTTTAATTAATTAACCAAATTATCATCAATGGACACGGATCCAGTGTCGCGCGCGTACCGCAGGACCATGGTTACAGGCCGTTGATTTCCATCAGACAGCCAAGATCTGATCTCATCAAGACTGTCTGATCAATCAGACAGCCCAGATCATCCGAATCCATCAGATTCCAGCGCGTGCACCACACTGGATTACACCCTGGAGAGAGAAGAATCTACTTTTTAAAAGCAGGACACGTGTCGCTGTCTGATTGGTTGGGCGTGATTTATTTCCATTTAATACTTTGAACTCAATTATTTCGTTGTAAATTAATTTATTTTTTTTTTTTATACCAAAATTCATAATTTTTTTTTCTCTACAAATAGAGACTTGGTTCGTTTGATTTGGATACAGAAAAAAAAACCCAATTTTTCACTACCTTAATCTCATTTTTCACTACCTTAATCTCATTTTTCACTACCTTACATCAACTCACTGAAACCATTCTACCAGGAAAATGGTTTCAGAGTACAAATCTCTGAAACCATTCTACCAGCTAAATGGTTTCAGAAGCAAACACAATTAATAAATTACTCACTGAAACCATTCTACCAGTAAAATAGTTTCAGAGTACAACTATGTGCAACCATTCTACAAGCTAAATGGTTTCAGAAGCAAATAACTAATAATCAACTTACTGAAACCATTCTACCAGCAAAATGGTTTCAGATTACAACTCTCTGAAACCATTGTACCAGATAAATGGTTTCAGAAGCAAACACAATTAATAAATTACTCATTGAAACCATTCTACCAGTAAAATGGTTTCAGAATACAACTATGTGCAACCATTCTACCAGTAAAATGATTTCAGAAGCAAACATTAGTTTTTAATTACCGTTTTATCTCATTTAATTAATTAAAAATAGTTTCAGATCTCCAAAAATTTCATAAAATATACCAAAAGTTCTAGAATATTATCTACTATTTTCCTGGTATAATGGTTTCAGTGAGTTGGTTGAGTGGTGCGTGTTAAATTACAACACACAAGTAACGTATTTAGTAGACAAAAAATGAGATTAAGGTAGTGAAAAATTGCATTTTTTTTCCGTGTCCAAATCAAACGAACCAAGTCTCTATTTGTAGAAAAAAAAAAATTATGAATTTTGGTATAAAAAATAAAAAATAAAAAATTAATTTACAACGAAATAATTGAGTTCAAAGTATTAAATGAACAAAAATCACGTCCAGCCAACTATTGTGTGACAAGTGTCCTACTTTTAAAAAGCAAATTTTTCTCTCTCCAGCGTGTAATCCAGTGTGGCGCACGCGCTGGAATCTGATGGATCGGGATGATCTGGGCTGTCGGATTGATCAGACAGTCTTGATGAGATCAGATGTTGGCTGTCTGATGGAAATCAACGGTCTGTAATCATGGTCCTTCAGTACGCGCGCGACACTGGATCCCCGTCTATTAATGGGTATTTTGGTTAATTAATTAAAAAGAATGAGTATTTTGGTCCAATTGAAAAGGTGCACCTTGCTAACTTAGACCTAACTAGGGTCTAAGTTAGAAAACCCCATATATATATATATATATATATATATATATATATATATATATATATATATATGTTTTTAAGTATTTTAATGTGAGGATGAATCTTATATGCTAGTATCTTGCAACGTTGAATATCCTATGAATCAAAGTAATCAAGTGATAATAATTACATCGCATTCAAATAAAAATGAATTTTCAGTTTCCTATTACTTTGTGCTGCCATCATTGTCATCATGATTCATGATTGACAATAGTATATGTATGTGTTTCTGTTAACATGGCCACAGAAATGATGTGAAAAACAATACAAATGATGTGTAGACATGATTTCCTTGCAGCCTTGGTGAGATTCTAATCAATAACCTTCATATTTTTATTTTTGTTTTATCACAATTTTGTTAGTCGTTATTTAGTTTTGTGCTATTATTAGTAGTTTACAGAAGCACAGGATCAATGCAATGCATGCTAAAACTAACTGAATTTCAACAAACTACATTTATGAGGCAATATTGCATAATTTGAGAGTAGTTTCATGTTCCCTTACATCATGTAAGGCAATATTGCCTTACATCATGTCTTTAAAGGGTATAAAAGAGGTTAAAATAACATGAAAAAAAAAAAAGAAGACGACAAATTTGGGTAGTAAATAAGGGTCACCTTACCTCAACTTTCCCAATGCTAATCACCGTCGCTTCAAGATCATCAAGAGGAATGCTTGATTCTTTAAAATATGAAAGGCAAGAATTAGCAGATAGTGGTTTTACTGTTAGATCATCTTCTACGCCAAATAATGCTGCTCTCTTCACAAATCCAACAACACCGGCCTTCTTTTGACTTGTTGGGGGGATCCAGTTCACTCAAGAGTTTTGGATCATAAATCAATTCCTTTGTCTTAGAAAACAATCCTCCCTCTACCCTTTTTTCCTTTATTTCAAAACCAGAAATAGATTTGAAGTCTTGGTGTCGAGTCCCTGTACCTGTACTATAATAACATGTAGTGGGTGGTGGTTGTAGATGGGGAATGTTGATGGGCTGATTTGGACAACCAAACTGTGGTTCTATACCTGGATTGAGTAACACAAATCTCCATTGGCTTCTGCAAATATTATCTTTTTCTGCGATTTACTATGCACTACCTTAATATCCATTTTACTGCTGCCACTACTGCAAGGCGCTACTCTGACTGCTGATGAAGATTGGTTAGGCAGGTTGTCTTTGTTCTCAGAGCTACTTGTCAGAATTGTATTTGTTAGAGGCTCGTGAGAGGTTAAGCTATACTTCAGTATGTTCAACATCTATACATGAGAATGGAAGTAGTCAATTATATCTATACACCAGAATTGTTGTAAGGAACATCAGGGAAAGAATTGGAAAATTGATATAATGAAATAGATGAAAAAAGAGCAATTTAATTGAAGAAAATAGAAGTGATCACTCCTCCAAAGATTTCAAGTTTTTCTGTTCATATGAAAGCTAGTAAAATGTCTAACATGTGTCCTATTTATCCTAATTATACATAATATACTCCTCTAACTCATTAACATCCCTAAATGTGCCTCATGGCATGTTTTTAATATTTTATCTTGCTTATCAAAAGTAAAGTCTAACATTAATTAGAGGAAGCCTTGAGCGGACAGAATGACACAAAGATTTGGTCATTCTATTTGGTCACATACACAACCATCAGAGTATACCAATTAAACTTGGTTGGCTTGGGACCTGGAGTGCACTCCTCCTTGAGGTTTCAGGTTTGATTCTCTCCGATGCCAATTTAGCTTCTTCAAAAAAAAAACAATTGAACTTGGTACAAGCTACTTATGTAGCAAATTTGAAATTTAAGATCCAATGAATAATAATGAAGTTCCTTGTGTCAAAAAAAGTAAAAAATAATGAAGTTCCTAGCACTAACTGATATTTCCTAAAGGATGAAGCATACTGCAATTGCAGCCACAATTGTGGCCGCATTGTCATCTACATTTGTTTAGATTTCACAGCACAGCCACAACTTAGAATTATAATTGTCTCCAAAAGTGATTGTAATAAGGGCATGTGAATTGTGGGACAGATACAGACATTAAACAAAAAAGCAGGATGAAAACCATTACCTCCTGATTGCCAATGTTGTGTGTGACTTGCTCTAGCTGATTCCAAGTCTGAATACCCCAATTCCTTCAACAGCTGCAAGGAACTCATAATGGAACTTGGCTATCCAAATTCCCATTTCTTTTTCAGAAAACTGATTTGACCTATTTTCCCTTCCTTTTTAATAACAGAATGACATAACTACCCCAGGTTGTCAAGGAGTATATATCCATGTTCCCAAACTTTAGATATTGTACTTTGTTAAGGTTTTATGTCTCCTCCTTCAAAACAGGGGTATTGTTGTAAAAAAAATTAATACTCCTTTAGATATTTTTCAAAACAGATTTGACCTATTTTCCCTTCCTTTCAAAACATGGATATATATCTGAAATTCATTATATAGTTTAATTGTCGTTAGTATCATGAATATTATGTATTTTTTGTAAACTTTAAGGTTTATTAAGTTTGTTATATACCAATAAGTTTGCTTGCTCATGCACTAGGGTGGCTAATTCTTAAGCTAATTTTCATAGATTTGAAATAATTTCGTTTTATATGAAATCTTTGTTGATTAATGATATAACTAGTTTCTTTTGTAATTTTATTTGTTTCTATAATTTATTTTTTTTAGTTTTACCTTGTTTTATTTCAAACCTTATCAAATTTGTTCATGTTGAAAAATTAATCGTCGTAATATGTATAGGATCTTGCTAATGACTAATGATTGTTTCATAAGCATTTTTTAAGCATTTTATTTGAAAAAATTATTACTTTAAAAAGTGAAACATTTTAATTTTCATTGACTTCACATATTTTCAATAAAATTTCATAAAATTTACTATTTAAGATGCTTAAAAATGTCCCGAGTACACTCTTTAGCATTTCTCATATGTATAATATCATTATCATTTTATGTGACTTGCAATTGGTGGAATAAAACCAAATATGCATTCTACATATTACATGGATTAATTCCAACTCTAATAAACTTTAGCGTTAAATATATTTTTTAATACCCAATAAAATGAGAACTTTTAAGTTTAATTCTTACTTCCTATAAAAAAAATACTGCTTGTACATAGTTTTTTATTTTTATACATGCATAGCTTTAATCCTTAAAAACTATAAATTTATGTAATCATCATTAAACTCTTAAATCTTTGAATGATTTTTTATAGACATGTTTAAAATATCATATAAAATTTATTTACTAAAATTTAGAATTTTTTAACATGATATGAATTAAATATACTTTTTTTAAACGGCATAAGTTTAAAATAAAAGTAACGAAAATCATGACCAGAAATCAATTTTAAGCTCATTTTTTCTAAAGGGACTAGTTATGATTTTCTAAACATACATACAAAAAAGGCAAATTCTATGGTACATGTAATAATTCTTAATGTACCGGTACATTAGGTAACTAAATTAATACGTAAATGAATATTTTTTAAAGAAAATCATTTTTCTTATCATTAAAATGATTATAGTAACTAAATATTATTCATCAAAATTGTCAAAAATATTAAAATTGATATTTTTTGAATTTTTATTCATCATTATAGTCAATATTTTTTTCTAAGAAAATATTAGAAAAATTAGTATCATGCTTATAAACAATATATTGTGTTTTTTCTTATGATATTATCATTTTTAAAATATAATAATCAGTTAATAGTTTTTTAATTCATAAAAATAATCATTAATTTATCAATTTACTGACTTGATGTACCGATACATTCAAATTATTCGAATGTACGGTAGAAGCTCCCTTACAAAAAAACATTCAAAAGTAAATGCTGTTTTTCTCATCAGTGTGGGTATAAAAATCAAAATAGTGTGAACTCATTATCAATGCAAGCACAAAGTTTCAAAAAAAAAAATGCAAAATGTCAATTTCCTAAGCAGAATACTCTTTTTTCTCATTATTTTTCTTTGGTCGGAAAATCCTTTTGAAATGGTCTAAATTTTATTTTACTCTTTTCTTCTTATAAATAGGCAAGCAAAAAATAACTTTAAAGAAAATTTTCAGCTTCATTATATATTTTTATCTTTTGCCTAAAATTCGGTTTGATCTTTTTTCTTTTTTTGAATCAATTTGGTTTGATCTTTTAAAAAAATCATTTTAATCTTTTATCTTTATAACATTATTATACAAATTTACCTTTATATTAAATGTAAGTTGGATGTGGACATTGTCCTG